>NC_056507.1:3015302-3016935 GCF_014905685.2 Nematolebias whitei
GACATGGAGGTAGTTCGAGTGCGATGGAGGAGGATGACTCGCTGTGGAGACCCTGAAGAGGAAAAAGCCAAAAGAAGAAGTTTGCGTGGAGTTGATGCCTGTCTCCAGTGGTCACTGGGTGAGAGGCAGCATACAAAGTCAGGACAAATGTCACCATTCCATTTCAGGAAACAACCTAGACAAAGATTCACCCCATCTCTAACACCAAGTGCCAGTTCAACATGCATGTTTTTGGTCTGTTGGAGAAAACTGGGGTACCCGGAGACAACCCACCCCTGCACTGAGAACATCCAGTTTTCATCTTGTAACCTTTGTTACTGTAAGGTAACAGCTCTAATCACTGACCACCCATGACAGTAATACAGCTGATCTAAAACAAACAAACAATAAACATCTTACCCAAAAACAACATTTACTCCAGAACTTGCTGCTCTGTTGCAGTTTTTAACCAAAGTGGGGGGAAGAATGGTTTAAAGTCAGATAAGAAGATCAGTCCAACCCAGTGGAAAAGGTCATTAGTAAAGAATGTCTTATATAACCAGAGTGGAGCCAAGAGTTGGTGGCTAGATTTAGGAGTCGGCTCCAGTTTGGCCCATCACTCCCCACAACTTCACACTTATCTTTAATTCTTTTTATACTGCAACAAAAAGTGTTAATTTGACTATCATTTAGCATCATTTAGTATTTTTAAGAATACAAAGGTACCAATTTTTATTATGTGTAGAAATCTAAATAATATTGTTTTTCTTTTGGCTGTTCCCTTCTTCAGGGGTCACCATAGCAAGCTTGCCTGAAGATTTGTTTTACCCCAGATGTTCTTTTTAACACAACCATCAATCAGTGAGCTACCACAGCCCATGTGTGGAGCCGAGAGCTGCTATCTGAGGCACCTGGGGAGGACCTGGGGGAGTTAAGGGCCCCCAGTGGGGCAAATGAGAGCGGAGACAGATATGGATGCGTCACCTTTCCCAACAAATTTTATTGTAACGGTCCGGGGATTTGAATCTACAACCTCTCAATCACAGGCTTGTCTTCACTTACCGCTACACCACCACCTGCTCAATAATAATAATAACTATAATAATAAATATAATAATAATAAATATAATAATAATATAGACTGTGTACTGATAGCCGTTCAATGTGAATTCAGAAGTCGCTTTGATCTTTCTTTCTTTTTTTTTGCACCATTTTATTTATAGAGCACTTAAAACAGCTACAAGGCCAACCAAAGTGCTGTTTGGTTGATAAACACAGAATGACAGGTCCAGGTGTACTTTCTATAAGAGGAAAGACAAAAAACATGTTAAGATAAAAATAATTACAAATACAAACAGGAAGAGAAGAACAAGTAAAGACTGCAGCAGAGAGAGGAAATGGCAGTCTGTCCTCCAGCAGCCCCTTTTCCATTAGTACCTTTAGTATCTGTACAGCACAGTTCAACTTGGCTGGATACGGTACTCGTTGTGCTTCCATAGCCCCTTTCAGTACTGGTTACAGTGGGCCGGGTAGTAGAAATTCATGCCCCTCACCAGCTGGTGGCGGTAAGATGTTGAAACAGGTTTCAGTACAGGGTGAGAATTTATTTAGCAGTTTCTGTTAAAATACAGATCTTAAAATGATCAAATTAATC
>NC_056507.1:3017035-3022359 GCF_014905685.2 Nematolebias whitei
GGATGATGGTCCTTCTTGAGCATGTGATCAGCTGGTTCTGGTTGTCAGCAGCAAACTGGTTGATCCACTCTGAGAAGGTGCTATTTAAGAGACTGAGCTGAAAACAGCACCTCAGACTGAGGAAGTCTCTCGGATGAGAGACGAAACGTTTCTATATTTTTTTGTTTTGTTTTGTTTTTTGTTTTTTTGAGTGTCCAGAGGACCAGATTGAACTTTTTTGGATTTTTCTACCTGGATTATTGAGCATGCATGAGGATAACACACATAAAAGAAAAGTTAAAAAAATAAAAATGTGCAGGAGAGGTCATAAAAACCCTAGTTGGGCCTACAAGTGCCCTCCCCCCCTTGTAAAAAATAAATTAAAAAAAATCATAAAAGCTTTATACATAAGCTACACCTTACTTTAAACATAAGTGGTCATCAGATTAACGAAGAAATCTTTAATTAGAGTATTAGAGGTATAAAAGCATTTCATCATATTCTGAAAATATAGGCAGAAATAAAATGCTCTGTATAACAAATTAAATGATCCTATGGTTTCTTTTTTATTATCTCCAGTCACTAAAGGCAGGAGGACATTAATGTTTTTCTGTTATGTTAGTGAGTTATCTCCTGAACCACTGGGTGGATTTTAATGGATTTCTTAGAAAATATTTATAGGGTGCATATCTACAACTATTGATGATGGTCGTCACAGTTTTTGCTAAGGGGAAAAAAAAAAGCAATATAGAAAAATGCCCATTACTGGAGCATGCAGAAAACCTGTACTTGCATTGATTAAATGTGTCTGCATAGCTAGTCTGTGGTCAAACTGCTTGCACAATCAAATCAGAGACGTCTTCGGCATCAGCCACTACACCACCGTGCAGCCTGCATGATTCACTTATCATGAGAGGGACCAAAGGATTGCAACATGTGGATGTTTTTGTATATATTTATTGTTGAACATTTATTTATAGAACAACAAAGTAGGTTAAATCATGTCATCTGGACCAGTTTCTTTAAGTGAGAAACGATTCGTCCCCCATTCAGAGGACTTCCTCAGTCTACGGCCTGCCAGCCAGATGTGTCCCATAAGTAGCCTTCACTGCTGAGTTTCAAGACAACCTCCTGTTGGAATCTCAGGAGCAGACTTTTAACACGTGCAAACAGAGCACACCCATTCTAAACTATGTCATCATCAACAATCAAATGTTTTAGATGGCCATCTTGCTACTCACAGTTAGCCTGAGGACAGCCAAGGCATCCAACCAATATTTCTTTTATAGATTTTCTACTGTTTGCTTAACAGTTGGTTTGGGATTAAGTCGCTGCACCAATCCGTCTGTCGATCTCACGCTCCATTCATCCCTCACTCGTGAACAAAACCCTGAGATACTTGAACTCCTCCACTTGAGGCAGAACCTCACCCTCGACCTGAAGAGAACAACCCGCCCTTTTCCAGTTGAGGACAATGGTGAGAGCTGAAGATCACGGCAGGATGACGCCGACAGGACCACATCATCTGCAAAGAGCAGAGATGAATCCTGAGGCCACTGTCAGTTGGTTGCACCGAGAAATTCTGTCCACAAAAGTTATGAACAGGATGCCCTGGCAGAGTCCAACTCCCACCACGAAGTGGTCCGACTTACTAACGGCAATGCCAGCCGGTGACCCCCATGACCCTAAAAAGGAAGAAGCGGGTAAGGATAATGGATGGATGGATGTTCTGTAGGGTTTGTAAATATTGTGACTTTGGGCTACTTGTAATTTAGTCTACAGCATCACAACCATTAGAAAACCTCAAAGGATTATCAGAGATTCCTATAGTGGGTTTTTTTTTTCACTTTGTTTTGCTGCGCTCATATAAAAAATAAAATAATAAAATATAATTTGATCTAATTGTTTCAGTGTAAATGACAGGTAAAATAGCTGAATATAAAAATAAGGGCTAAAAGGACACCAGCAGATGGTGCAGTTTATTTAATCTTTCATTAAGTTCAGACACCAATGTTATAAAAATAGTTTGTTTGTTCTTATAAGTGTTGTGTTCGTCTGTATACTCCATTCATTTGTTTGTTGTATACTTGTCATGTGCTATAATAAAGATTTAAAAAAATACTTGTAGCTACTTGCAATCTGCCACAATAATTTTTTTTTTTTTTTAAATGTCGCATTTTGCTCAGGCGGATGTGACGTCATGGCCGCACCTGCAAAGACCGTTAGACCCGCAGATTTTATACCACTTTCAAAACGTAACCGCTGGGGAAGAACTGAAAATAACTTGTCAACTCTTGAAATCACTTCTAAATTTGACAAATAATTACAAGTATGTATTTAGTGCATTACATATTTTCTGATACTTGTGTAGTTTATTTGAACGGAAACAGAACGTAGCATTTTAGCCCGTTCTCTGTATTTTGTAAATTTTCAGACCGTATAAAAATGGACGGTGTCGAAGTTTGGGGTAAAAAATGTTGGACAAGCTGCTTCCACAAAAGAAACGTCTTAACATTTGTGAGCCTGGCGGGTGTCACCGTGGGTGAGTGGGGCTTCTCTTCTGTCATTTTGGACCATGGAAACTTTAAGCTAACACCGTAAACCCAGTACAGTGCGTTACAACAAAACTTTATAAACTATATATAGGCAACTACTGTTCATTGTGCTTAAATCTATGAGCTAACATATGTTGTAAGCTAAAAACATGTCATAAACTAACACTATTTGAAAGCTAACACAGACGTTGTATCTAACGGCATTTATAAGCTAAGCTAACCCAGCATGTTGTTATAAGCAGTGGCGGCTGGTATCAATGAGCTCTTAAAAACAACTTAAAAATAAATACATTTTAGAAGTAATGTTACATTTTGTTAACTTTACAACAAAACTGGTTTCAATCCCAGGGTCGTTCTGGGCTAAATTCTGACAGCCCCGTTCTGTTACTGTTCCTTCACGTTCAGAATGATTGACAGTCGTCTTGCCACGCCCCCTCGGTTTTGTTCGGCTCAGGGTCCGCCCACAGCCGCAGGATTCATCCAATGAGGATGGACGTGCCTCAACGCGAGCGTATGTGGGCGTGGTTTAGTGTAGACGGCTGTGTAACGTTTTGAACTTGGCCGCATATTAATTCATCTCTGTCCAAATAAAATCAAACCTGTCAGTTCGTTTTTATTTCTCTTATAGTTCACTCTGCGTTGAACTGAATGCTGTTTAATCTGCATAAAAACAAAACGCGCCCTGGTCAGAATCATCGCAGCGACACCTTGAATGGAGCTGCTGCTGAACATTACACCTGTAGCAAACACCTGTCGACACGGAGCTTATACACGCACAAGAGGGTTCTTTGAATTATTTTTCAAAGGTTAGAAATATGAGTGTGTTAAAGATCCATTTGCAAACAGTAAAATAAAACTCGCTCACGTCAGTTCAGAAGCGCAGGAGGTGGAGCACGTGTGTAAACAAAAATCAGCTGTTCCGACCAAATTCTAAATAATCTGCCTCCCCATGAAAATTGACACCAAATTAAACTGAATCGTCTCATTGATTTGACTTTACGTAGGAAAATAAAGATTCTCTGAAACAAACCAATTTCACCTATTTCATACGAGGAAGATCTCTCACTAATAATAATAATAATAATAATAATAATAATAATAATAATAATAAATGTCCAATGAAAAGTCCGCAATGCTCTCAAAAATATCAAGATATAAAGAAATTAATTCATTGGGGCCCATTCACCAGTCTTGGTCTTTTTAAAACAAAAACAAAAAGATGAGGAAACGTGTCAAAAAGTGTTGAAACCTTTAATGCAGGGAATCAAGTTGGACACCTGACAGAGGCTCCGTGTAAAAACTTGGTCTTTGATTTTCTGTGGTTGGTTGTTTTACGGTTGTCTTTGAGGTGTGTGTGTGTGTGTGTTTGTGTGTGTGTGTGTGTGTAGCTCCCTTTTTGATAAATAAGGCTTAGCTTAAACATTTCTGTGCAAAGTAGGACATTATCTATTATCTTCTGCCTGTCTGCAGTCTCCTGCACAGATAGAGCGTATTTCCACAGACACACACTCATCCACTGGCCAGCCACACACACCTGTTTGCTGCATATCTTCACACACAAACAACACACTGTCGACATATGATTTCTATGTAGTCCCAGACTACCCAAGGTTAATCATAACTTCCCTTCCTGCAGTCTTTTTCATGCATATTTCACTCCTTATCGGTCCCTTCGTGACCCTCAACTTCCCTTCGTGAAGTTTATTCTTTGGAATACCAGATCTCCCACAAAGCCCGTCCCTTCGTGACACAAAACACTGTATACAAAAGACAGTGAGGCTCCCGAACCCTCTGGTAAAGGTCACAGCTGCCTGATCGGAGGTCCCTCCTTGACCTCCCTTTGTCGACATAATTGTCAAACAAATAGGCCTAAAACCACTTGAGACCCCCGGTCTCCCTAAAACAATAAAGTGTTGAACCAAAACACGCTAGGATCACAAATCCTCCACAACGTCCAGTCAACAATGTTTCACAGATCCTCCAAAATGATAATAACCATAAAGTTAGCTCCTCCTGCGGGCTGTGTTCGTTTCCTTGTCACGTCTCAGATCCCACAGGAAGTAACCTGGACCCAAAGCAATTCAAGCTGAGGATTTAAAAAAAAGGGAGATCCTCCCCCTCGTGCACGATTTCAGGTCTTCCTGGTGGATCCAAGATAAGATGATGAGGGCGGCTCTCGAAGGACCAACATGTTAGGATCATTTATTATTATCCTTTCAATAACTCATTAAATAAACAGCCACACAGGAGAGGTAGATATTTTCTTAATCCCAGGTTTTAATCTCAAGATGGAGCAGTGTTGAAATACGAGCATCAAAATGTTCCATGATGCTCCGTCCCAGTCTGCTCACCGAGAGCCTGAAAGAGTCTTTTTATAAATGTTACCAGACAAAGGTGAGGTCAGAGGTCAGAGGTCAGAGACTGCTGCAGCCTCTGATCCACACAAACCTTTTAACATGCACACACATGGTAACATGAGTTATAACATTTGACTTCGGGAGGTGAAAAACAGCAGCACGGTGGAACAACGGGTAGAGCTGCTGCCTCTCAGCGAGCTGGTCCCTGGTTCAAATCCCATGTTCTCTCGGTGCATGTGTGGGTTTTCTCCGGGTACTCCAGTTTCCTCCCACAGACCAAGAACATGCATGTTAGGCTGATTGAACTCTAAATTGTCTCTAGGTGAGAGAGAGTGAATGGTTGTTTGTCTCTATGTGTCCCTGTGATGGACTGGAGACCTGTCCAGGTGTCCCTGTGATGGACTGGAGACCTGTCCAGGTGTCCCTGTGATGG
>NC_056507.1:3022459-3032957 GCF_014905685.2 Nematolebias whitei
TACGTTGCCCTTTCTTGCACGATTCCTTGCAGTTGATCTAACAGAACATCTCACCCTTGAAGGTGTAACTGTCGGCTTGGTTTTGAAGAGCTGCGTCACTCTGTCAGCAAGAGACAAACACTACATTCGCTTCCCAGAAGAACTTCTTTACAACTTCCTGCAGCTGGTTTCCGTTCCTCTGCTGGTGACAAATGTCATCGCGGGTAAGTTACAGAGGGTTTCCAAACTGTCCATGGTACTCCAGAGTCTGAAGGGCTTTCACATAGTTTTTGGTCATTATTTACAGAGCTGACACTGAAATACAGCAAATAATGTTTGAGGATATTTACAGTGTGTAACTTTGCTCTTCAGCACCTTCTGTAATTTGTCTTTGCTGTATTACTTTAGCCTCCCTGTTGTGGTCACGAGGGTTTGTCTTAAAAATCATTAGAATCCTCTTTAAAGCTTACTATGCAGACATCAGCTTATCTTTGTGTTTTTATTCAACAGGAGTTGCCAATGCACCCGTCAGCCCCTCCAGAAAAATCACCGTCCGTGCACTCACGTACTTTGTCATCACCACAATTCTGGCTTTACTAAGTGGTAAGAGAAAGATTTTGCTGGGTTTCGTCAAGTAAAACTCCTTTGGATGTGTTTGATGTGCGGAGCCTGCGGTGAGGACAAAGCTTTTACTTGACCCGACTCTGAAGATCTTTTCACGCTGGTTTGTGCTCCAGTAACTAACGTTCAAGTCCAAAACGTTGATCTGTGCTTGGACTGGGATCGTCACGATTTCCTACTTTGTAACGATGAGTTTTGAGTTTCCCTTTGAACGACTGTGGCTGAGGAGTTTTATAGTCGCTGTGAGACTTGGAGTTGGCCGAGGTGCCCGTTAAACAGAACAATGTCTGCTTGTTTCTCACCGTGCTGCTGACAGAGACTCTCTGTGGTGCACACACCTAAATATCGACCTTGCACTTTGTCTACAGAACTTTTTGTTGTAACAGTAAGAAAGTTTTTAGCTCTTTTGGCTCCAGGTCAATTCTTACTCTTTGGTCACCACATTTCCTTGATATCTGGGTACAAAAAGAATCTGTCTGCCACAAGACTTTTTGTACCCCCACCTTGGCAGCTGTCCCAACGTTGATGATTTATTCTACTGGAGTTAATGTGAAGATGAGCAGATCTGGACTATTCTAATCCTATTATCATTGATATGGTAGGCCTGGGCCTAAAATGATGTCATTTATCATGTGTGCATGATCATGTCATGAGCATGTGTGCAAACAAGCAGGCTAGCTGTTTCACACGAGCTAATATATAATGTCAGTACCCCTGCACGGAGAGGCTGAGCCTGGAGGCAAACCAGTGGCAGTGAGGTCGGTGTACCATTTAACAGAAATACAAACTACTGACCCACTCTTTTTAATTTTCTTATGTTACAGAGGAAAGTTTTGGAATCTTGTCTTGAGACAACCATAAGTAGCGTCTGCGTTATCAAGTGCACATCTTTAACGCTGCCTGCTAAAAGTTGCACATTTTCGAAAACTTCACTTTCAAATGACAATTTTATGGGGTGCTGTTTGTAAAGTTACACAGTCAAAAATTAACAGCAATATTTTACTTTATTTAGCCTTTCATAAGAAAATAAAGTTTTTTTTTTTTCAAAGTTATATTTTCACCATGTCATTCATTATAAATGTCATAGTTCCAAACTAAAAATTTAATTTCTAAGCTAAACATTTAAGTCCTAAACTAAATATTTAATTTGCTATCTAAATATTTGGCTCAAACCTAAATATTTATTTTCCAAGCTAAAATTTATTTTCTAAAACAAATATTTAATTTGCTATCTAAATATTTAGCTTGAACCTAAATATTTATTTTTCAAGCGAAACGTTTAATTTCCAAAATAAATATTTAATTTGCTAACTAAATATTTAGCTTCAAACCTAAATATTTATTTTCCAAACCAAACATTTAATTTCCAAAATAAATATTTAATTTGCTATCTAAATATTTGGCTCGAACCTAAATATTTATTTTCCAAGCTAAAATTTATTTTCTAAAACAAATATTTAATTTGCTAACTAAATATTTAGCCCAAACCTAAATATTTAACTTGCTAGCTAAATATTTTGCTTACTAGCTAAATATTTAGATTGCAAATTAAATATACTTTAGCATAGCTTGCTAGTTAAATGTTTAGGTCCGTCCGAGCTAAATATTTAGTTAGCAAATTAAATATTTATGTTGAAAATGAAATGTTTAGTTTTGAAAATAAATATTTAGGTCAAACTAAATATTTAGTTAGCAAATTAAATATTTAGTTTAGGAATAAAATGTTTAGCTTAGAACTTAAATGTTTAGTTTGGAAATTAAAATTTTGCTTGGACAATATTTAGTTTGGAAATTAAATGTTTATTTTACACCTAAATATTTAGTTTACCAACTAAATATTTAACATGTAAGTTAAGTATTTAGTTTGTAAACTAAATATTTAGCTTATACATTAAATATTTAATTTGAAACTGTGACATTTATAAATGGATGAAAAACATGGTGAAAATATGACTTTGAAAAAAACAAACTTTTTTCTTACGAAATGCTAAATAAACGAAAATATTGCCGTTAATTTTTGACTGTGTAACTTTACAAACGGCACCCCATAATTTTATGCCAAGATTGATCCAGAAAACTTTACACACTTGAACAAATGGTTAATTACTTAAAAAAAAAAAACTTTTCTTGTTTCACGTTGCCAGTAGTTCTTACGGGGCGTCATCGTACAGTTTAGATGTGGATTGTGTGTCGTACAGGAGTTCTCTTTGTACAACTCATCAAACCGGGGGTCACTGGCACAAGTCGGACGAGTGAAGAGGACGACGACGACTTGAGCTCAATCGATGCCTTCATGGATCTGATAAGGTGAGATCAAAGAGAACGATGTGCAGATAAAATAAAGATAACACTGGTTTTGATCAAACTGTCCTAGATTCAGGTTTGTAAGTGACGCATGGTTTAAAGTGTTTTACTTTTGGTGCTTCGTAGGAACATGGTACCACAAAACATGATTCAGGCCTGCTTCCAATACGTACGTTTGATTCCTTATTCATTAAAAGAGGCCCAGACAACTGAACGCGACTGGCTTTAAAGTACTTTGTTAAATTTTAGTACAAGACCCGGAAGGTCCTGGTGAAAGTTGAATCTCGTCCTTTTAACACGACCCTGGAAGAGGTACTGGAAAACGTTCTCTTGTGTTTGGGATCATTGGCGAGCTGCTGCCGTACGTCTGCTGTGTTTCAGGGAGGCGCTCGTGTGCAGCTGGTGGGCGAGACCATCGACGGGATCAACGTTCTGGGACTGGTTGTGGTGTCCACGCTTTATGGGATGGCCCTCAGGAAGCCTCAACACAGGGGGCCGGCTTTCCTGAGAATTCTTCACGCTGTCAACTTGATTGCTAAACTTGTGATGAAAATGATAATGCAGTAGGTGCAGATAAAACGTGTAAAAACAAGATGTAAACAAATCATTTCAGACGCATCACATTTCATGCAGTTTATTAAACAATGGCTCTTCACAAATACACATTTGTGTTTATCCCCTCTCATATTGTTTTGTCTGAAAGTTTTCTTGTTAACTGCTAATTCCATTAATTGAACTTTTGTTTTTTTATTCATCTTGTGTCCTCGCAGCTATTTTCCCATCGGAGTGGCGTTCATGATGATGAACTATGTTTACGAGGTTTCGACAAACTGGGCGACCGCTCTCAGTCTGGTGAAGTTCCTCGTAGTGGTGTTTTGCGGGTATGTTACTGGCTGGTACAGCAAATATTTGTTCCCTGAAAGCTTCTCGTCAGTAATTGAGTTAGCTCTTGATGACATGCTCCTCGTTAGACTCGCCCTCCATGGATTTATAGTGTTACCGTTCATCCACCTGCTGTTTACGGGACAAAACCCCGTTCCTGTCATTAAAGGGATTTCTCCTGCGTTGCTGAACGCGCTGCTCGTCTCACGCAAGTAAAACCGTCGAACTCTTATTGTTTGTGTCAGGATGAAACCACGGAGGATCTTTGCGCTGACTTGTAGCAAACACTTAAGTGCACGATACAGAAATGTTCCTTCTGTCGTGTCTCGTAGCTCTGCAGCCTCCCAGACTTACGAGCGCTGCGAACAGGTTCTCAGGCTGGACACAAGAGTCACGCAGTACGTGCTGGCTGTTGCGAACCACGCCATCATGAACGGGGCGGCTCTTCATGAGATGGCTGCGGTTGTATACGTCGCCCAACTTACCGGCATCACTTTGAACTGGAGCGAGTTATTTACTACTGGGTAAGCGTCTTATTTAAGTCCCTGTCCCATTTCATCAAAGTCCACTCAGTATGTTGTGTAACGACAGGAGATGAGCCTGAAACGCATTTCTTTGTAAAAAGTGCAGATAAATTCCACTAAAATCGTACGATTCAACATACATCCTTACTTAAGAGCAGTGGTTTCCAAACTTTTTCTGCTGCCTCTCCCTTTGCTTTATAATCACTTGTGTGTTTTAGAGCCGTTTGTTTGTGTTCTGTTTCGGTGCAGCGTGACGGTGGCGGTGGCCACTGTAGGAGAGGCAGGAACCCCAGATCCAGAAATGGCCACCACGCTCTTCATTCTGATCGTCAGCAGGATCCCTGCGAGAGCGGCTTCCGTCCTGCTGGCTGTACGATGGCTGCTGTGAGTTCAGCACCGTGGCTTTGGCAATAATGACGCCACCCGGCAGTAACGGACTCGGCACGGATCATGTGGTTTGTGTGTCTCCTCAGGGATCACCTGAATGCTGCGGTCAGCGTCATGGGGGAGTGCTTCGGTGCGGCGCTCGTTCACAACTTGTCCAAAGAAGAACTGGAACGTACGGGAGAAGAACCCGCCGCAGACAGGTGACATTTTTCACTTTAATTCTTTCTTGTTTTGCGCTAAGGACAAATTTGATTAAAAAAATTAAATCAGTTTAATGGAGTAAAGCAGAATCTGTCGGTTTTAACCTGAATATTAGATGAAAGACTAGAAAGTTCCTGGAGAAACTTTGACGGGGACTGCCTATTTATTCTTCAATTATTATTAAAAATAAATATTATTAATAATAATTAATTATTAATATATCATTGACTTATTAATTATTATAAACTATTGATATATTTGATAATAATTCTGATATTAATAAGTAATATTAAACATCAATTATTAATATTAATAATTATTAACGTTATTATATGTAATTATTAAAATGAATCATTAATAATTTATGTTAATTATTTTTATAATAGGTGCCTTCCATGCATGTTGAACCAAAATGGCTCCCGACGTTACTCGGTTTCTTTGAAAAGTTTCCTCCTATTCATTTCCTGTGGGAAATTTGTCATTTTCGTTGGCAAAATACGTCGCCATGGTAACGCCAATTGCCAATAAAAGTAATGGCACACATCTCGGAGCCGGGCCGGTCGTTTGGATATAACTTGTGGGGGTAGACGCTGCGGTTCGGGCGCATTAACGGAGATAGAAATGCAGACTCACTTCCGAGGTGAATAATAACAGGTGCCAAAAACAGGACCAAACCGAGTGTTTCTCTTCGGTCGTTGCTGCTCTGTCTTTGTTTTATTGCTGGAGGTTTCGTTCTGTTTTTATATAACTTGTTAACTTTCTCCACGAAACGGCTCGTTTGTTGTGAAACATCTGAAAACGGTTTGAAATGTAGTCGATCGATTTAACTCGTTAATTTAGACGAGCAGATTTACAGCAGCACATTTTTTTGTTTGTCAAAGGTCTTATGCATATATCATACATAAATGTATTTTTTAAAGTCGTATTACTGTTTATGCACATTTATTTTCTTTCTTTATGTTGTCCAGTAGCGAGGCTTCACCAAGTGATGCTGCAGGTCCATCCAGGGAGGAGGAGAACTCTGACACAAACTGGGATTTTACTCCCAGAACGGTTTAAGCTCCGCTCAATAAAACTGTTCCTCTTCAGGTTCTGCACTTTGACACGCCTGAAATAGTTTGGCTTTTCTCTCCTTGGTCTCCTTTGTCTCAAGTGTGTGTGTGTGTGTGTGTGTGTGTGTGTGTGTGTGTGTGTGTGTGTGTGTGTGTGTGTGTGTGTGTGTGTGGGTTATGATAAGATTATTAAAATAGTGACAGTTAAACTAAGAGTCAAACATTTAAAGTAAATAAACATTTTGTCTTTGTTTCAAACAAGAATCTCACTCTCAGATATTTAGTTCATTTCCACCAGCAGACTGGACGATCCTGAAACCAGAGTGACCAGTAAAATCATCCAGTTCACTTAAAGACGTCATCCGTGAGCGTTGAGTCAAGTTCTACGTCACAACTTGTTAGTTTGTGTTAACGATGACAATAATTGTTCCGTTTTCCTGAGCGTGTTAATAAACTCTGAAACTATTCACAAGTGACGCGTCGTTAATTATTCAAACACTGGTCTGTTGACGGACTCTTAACTGGAAGGAAACAACTTCACTGTGGGTTCATGGAACAGTTGGAACTTTGGTAACACTTTACAACAAGGTACACAAAATTTGATGAACTACTAGGGAACGCCTCAGGAACTAATCAGGAACTAATGAGTAGTTAACCAGTACCTACTGGGGAACACACAGCCAAACCTTATTAGGGGACTACTGGTTAGTTACCTTGTAAATGAGGAACTAATCAAGAACTAATGGGTAGTTAACCAGTACTGACTGGGGAGCACACAGCCAAGCCTAACTGGGGGACTACTGGTCTGTTACCACAGAAACAGGAGAAATTCTCCATGCGGGTTCTGAATAAACCCTGCACCAGTGAGGTCACAGCTCAGAATTGTCAAAAACCTTTATCCTAGTGATTATCGGTTTTATCACCCATTAGTTCTTGACTAGTTCCTCTTCGTTTCCCAGGTAACTAACCAGTAGTCCTCTATTAAGGCTTGGCTGTGTGTTCCCCAGTACGTACTGGTTACCAACCTGTTCGACCCTGAGGCGTTCCACGGTTAATCAAATTGTGTGTACCTTGTTGTAAAGTGTTACTGGAACTTTAATGCAAACTCTTGTTAATAAGAACAATGCACAAAGACAACTTGTGGTCCTGAACATGTCATCTTTCCGTGTTTTGTTCATTTTATTTGATTTCAGGTTCCTTTGTTTTGTTTTTGAACACCTAAACTTGTGCGACAGCGTAAAGTGCTTTATTATTAAGAGCTTTGTCATCTTTATATTTAGGCAAGCTGAAAAGACTCTTTCTAATTTTAAAGGTTTTCTCGTTGTAGTCTGTTGTGCCACATTTTATCTGCTCAACACAAAGTTGTCTGACTTTTGTCATCACCTCCAAGAAACATGAGTCCAAATTGTGCTGCGTGAAAAACATGCATTTCATATTGTATTACTTCAGTTTGTAAATATTATACAGTTTTGTTAGTAAAATCCACATTTTAATAATAGAACTAATTATATTTTGAATCCATGTAATATGTTTGATCTTAATGCAATAAATTATATTTTCCTCTCAGTTTGGTCAATAAGTGCTGGTTAGAGATTGTGACACTCTTGGTTGGTCTTAGATCAAATCAGTGAAAAGGAGTCGCACATAAACTATTACCAAAACTTCCTTTAGTCTCAGAATGATTCAGAACAGCATTTTGGTTTTGTGGTCCTCGGCTTTCTAAAAGTTGATGAGTGGTAAATCTACTGGGAATTTTCAGCCGTTTGGTGAAAACAAAAGAAGAGATGTTTTCTCTGTCTGCGTAATCTTTAGAAGTGTTAGGCTCAGATTACGTTCTGCCTTAAACAGATGTTGAAATGAAAGAACTGTGATGCAGGTCCATGGAGACTATTGCTGAATGTTTGCAACATTACTCAGCGACTCACAAAGTTCTATTTGTTCAACCATTCAATGAGATGTTAGACCAACAGGTGGACACAACTCACATGGGAAGAAACAAGGAGCTCCAGTGTAGATCGAAGGACCAAGACTGTTCAGAGCTTGCTGTTTTTTTAAAAGGCCAAACTTCTTCGACACCACATGGTGGGTCAAAAGTTCAAATTATTCACCGATACTTAAATTCTGCTCCAAAAATCACGTTTATGAATGGGAGAAGAATGTTCCCATTGTTTCTTTGGTCCAGCAGAGGGAGACTTTAGACTGTTCAGTTCAGTTGAGTTTATTTATATCGCACCAAGTCCCAACACAAGTCATCTCAGGTCACAGAACGAGACAAGTTGTTACTGACTCGACTTCAGCTCAGAATGCTGCTGCTCGCCTTTTAACTGGTACCAGAAAACAAGAGCGCATCACTTCTGGTTTAGATTCACTGCTTTGTCTTCCAGTTGGGTTTTTTTCAATTGTTTTTTTTTAATTATTTTTATTTTTTTAAGTGTTTTAAGAGAGGATTAAAAATAGGAAGTGAGTCAGCCTGATGTGCAAAGGCAGCACAGCCCGGGGGCATCTCTCAGCCTCCTCTTTGGAACCCGAGTCCAAATTTCATACCATAAACCAAATGCAAATGTGAGCTGTTATGACAATAAAAAATAATTGAATCCTTAATTTATAGTTAGACATGGCATACATACAATTATTTTATGTGCAACCAGTCCACATATGTATGTGTAATGTAAAGTGAAACAGACAGAAATTTGTCCAAATAGTTTTACACACTGAGCACTATGCTCAACAGAAACTGCTCTGCAGGCCAGGGGGCGAGACCATGATGACATCCTCTTTGGCTTTTAACTCACATGTTGGCTTTTATTGTTCTTTTCATTTTTTGATAGCTTTTATTAAATTTTGTATATTTTATTCTGGGTTTGAAATGTAACTTCTTTGATTCTGATATTTTCACTTTTTACTGATGTACAGCGCTTTGATGAGCTGGGTTGTTGCTAACATGTTTGTTGGTTTAATATGGGCGGCTGTGACTGAGTGGTTAGAGCAGTCGTCCTCCAATGGGAGAGCTGGGGGTTTGAGTCCACCAGTGTCACAATGGCTTGTGCTGGTGAACCCAATTGGTGCAGGCAAGCAGGCGAGGACTCAGAAATATAAAAACTAAAGAATTTATTAACAAAACAAACAAGCTGACAAGGCAGCAAAACAAAACATATAATGAACAGGAGGTACTCACAGTACAGACAGGTCATCACCAGTGAACAGATTAACAATTCCAGGACAAAGACTAACCCAGAGACACAGACTTATATACAGGAAACTCCAATCAGACAAATTGAAGGCACCTGTGAGTAATCACAGATGCCAGAGACAGAAGATGCACGACACAACATGGGTCTAAACAACCTTATAGAGACATAAACAGAGGATCAGGTGAACACAGACGTGAACACAACACCAAGGACAAAACCACAACTCCTACAACCAGCAGTCACATGCCGAAGTGTCCCTGGGCAAGACACTGAACCCCTCATTGCCTCCAATGTGCGTCCCATTGTGATAAAGCTCTGATTATTCTTTGTACAGATCTAGTAGAGTGCTGTATGAATTAATAAATGAAGGCACAGATTGTCGTGTAAAGCACTTTGAGTATCTTGATAAGATAGAAAGGCTCTATATTTAATGACCCCAAGTTGGCAGACTGAAGAGGCACAGACTCATTATACAAAGATAAGTGATTTTATTTACAGTGCTTGAGAGATTTTCTGGCTGTGGGAGGAACAAGGAGACTTTAGTTGTTTCCAGAGATCTTGGTTGGCGAGTATGTTTGTCGAAATTGTTCTTACTGTTTGTTTGTAGGTCGCGTTGGAGAGGGGGAGAGGTGCGATGCAGAGGAGATGGAGATGTGATCCAGACTAAAGGTTTGAGGTGATCATTGTTTGGCCCAGGCTGAGTCTTGTTGGTTTGTGGAGAACAGGATGATGTCCAGGCAAGGTCACGAGGAGCAAGGAGGTGGTCGAGGAGACACGGAGGAGCAGGACTTGAAAACACGGGGAAAAAAATCACAAGATAAGTCAACGTTTCTCAATGAATAATTTTTGTCTGTCATTTTATTTACCAGAGGCAATATAATGTTCCAGGGTTGGATGAACATCTGTCATGGGTTTAAGTAGCGCAGTGGAAGTAATCGAAATCAGGTGCAGGTGTGGTTGGGTGGATGACTGAATTATGCTGCTATAGGTTCAGACTACTAGAGGACAAATTGACCTCATTTCCTTAAATGAATTGTTTAAATTAAATAGTTTTCATTTGATACTATTTCTATCTTGACATGTGATTCTTGACCTGCCATTGTGTATCTATTCCTACCAAACTCAGCTGGTCGAAGCAGATGGTCCTCTTGTCCTGATCCTGGTTCTGCTAAAGGTTTCTTCCTCATGAGGGAGTTTTTCTTTCCACTGTCGCCTTCATGCTCGCTCAAGATGAGAGTTCAGTGATGGAGTTAAACTCAAAGCTGCTCCTCAGATAAATAATGTTCAATTATTGTTCAATTATTTTATAGATGAATGTTTCTGTTAAATTATTATTTTATACATGAATGTTTCTGTT
>NC_056507.1:3032967-3033410 GCF_014905685.2 Nematolebias whitei
TTATTTTATACATGAATGTTTCTGTTAAATTATTATTTTATACATGAATGTTTCTGTTCAGTCCCTGAGACGACTCCTGTTGTGACTTGGAGCTTTAGAAACAAACTGAACTGAACTAAATGAGCGTCAGCTGTGGGGAAAGTGGTTATGGCAGAGAAAACTAGGAATCCTACAGTTTTTAAAGCTTTATAAATTATTAATTTTATCGTTATATTTGCCTTAATTTCCAACATTAGCAAGTCCATGCAGGGTTTTATTATCTTCTGAACATTTATGAACTTATATAAACTTTGCAAGTGTTGACAACACCACACTAAAATTAAATGATCAACTCAAAGTGCCCAGGTAGCAACTAATACTAAAGATCATCCAACCATCCACCACTCCATCATCTATCTATCTATCTATCTATCTATCTATCTATCTATCTATCTATCTATCTA
>NC_056507.1:3033510-3033788 GCF_014905685.2 Nematolebias whitei
TCTATCTATCTATCTATCTATCTATCTATCTATCTATCTATCTATCTATCTATCTATCTATCTATCTATCTATCTATCTATCTATCTATCTATCTATCCATCTATCCATCTATCCATCTATCCATCCATCCATCCATCATCTTTTACCAACTTCTTCCTTTTCAGGTAACTGGTGCCCATATTCAGCTGTCATTGTGTGAGAGGCAGGGCAGACCCTGGACAGGTCTCCAATCCATCACAGGGACACCT
Source organism: Nematolebias whitei (assembly GCF_014905685.2). Classification (NCBI taxonomy): domain Eukaryota; kingdom Metazoa; phylum Chordata; class Actinopteri; order Cyprinodontiformes; family Rivulidae; genus Nematolebias; species Nematolebias whitei. The sequence goes on from NC_056507.1 coordinate 3,033,760, forward strand.
GGACAGGTCTCCAGTCCATCACAGGGACA
>NC_056507.1:3033798-3035394 GCF_014905685.2 Nematolebias whitei
CCTACTAAAGATCCAAACCCCATGAACATTTGCATTTTAGACCCACTGTGAGCCACAAGGAACAGAAAGACTAATCTGTATTTACCTTCATCATTTGTTTCTCAGACGTGTTCATTCGTTAAATTATTGTGGTGCACAATTTATTTATACTGATCAATAATCATTCAGTTGCATGATGGGTGAGAGATGATTCCTTCATTCAGTGTCCAATAACTCATCAGTCACCGATTAATAAATGATCAGTGATCAGTCAGTGACCAGAGTTTACTGTGAAACTTGATGAATACTGAAGAGCAACAACACAGAAACTTGTCTTTGACATCAAAGAGCAAAACAGAGCTGTCGCCATGGTAACATCAAGAGGGCGTAGCAGCAGTTTGACTTCTGTTGTTCTCCGTAGTAACCTGGGAAGGTGTGTTTTGCTCCGCCCCCTGCAGCTGCATGTCGACTCATGCTGAACAAACTGAAAGCAGGCAGCTTCATGTCTCCTCCGCTCTCACTGGAGCCTCTTAGGGGGAAATGACTAATTTCTCTCCGAACAAATGAGCTGCAGGACACACTCACTACAGGTCTTAGGTTAGGTTAATTTGTCATGTGCCGATCAACGCAAGGTCAATAATGCACTGAAATGCTCAGGACAAGAACCGCCTCGACTCGCCAAAAAACCCCAACAACAAGAAAAACAACAAGAAATACCAAAGCATGCAACAAAAATACAAAAACAAGGCATCAAAAGTGATAAAGAAATCCAGCAGCATGGTACTGAGTGGTTCTGTTGGCAGTGAGGTTCTGTTAGCAACATGGTCCTGTTAACAACACGGTCCTGTTAACAACATGGTCCTGTTAGCGACATGGTCCTGTTAACAACATGGTCCTGTTAGCGACATCGTCCTGTTAACAACATGGTCCTGTTAACAACATGGTCCTGTTAGCGACATGGTCCTGTTAACAACATGGTCCTGTTAGCGACATGGTCCTGTTAACAACATGGTCCTGTTAACAACATGGTCCTGTTAGCGACATGGTCCTGTTAATAACATGGTCCTGTTAGCGACATGGTCCTGTTAATAACATGGTCCTGTTAGCGACATGGTCCTGTTAATAACATGGTCCTGCTAGCAACATGGTCCTGTTAATAACATGTTCCTGTTAATAACATGGTCCTGTTAGCAACATGGTCCTGTTAACAACATGGTCCTGTTAGCGACATGGTCCTGTTAATAACATGGTCCTGTTAGCGACATGGTCCTGTTAACAACATGGTCCTGTTAACAACATGGTCCTGTTAGCGACATGGTCCTGTTAATAACATGGTCCTGTTAGCGACATGGTCCTGTTAATAACAAGGTCCTGCTAGCAACATGGTCCTGTTGATAACATGGTCCTGTTAATAACATCGTCCTGTTAGCGACATGGTCCTGTTAATACCATGGTCCTGGTAACAACATGGTCCTGTTAATAACATGGTCCTGTTAGCGACATGGTCCTGTTAATAACATGGTCCTGCTAGCAACATGGTCCTGTTAATAACATGTTCCTGTTAATAACATGGTCCTGTTAGCAACATGGTCCTGTTAACAACATGGTCCTGTTAGC
>NC_056507.1:3035494-3037134 GCF_014905685.2 Nematolebias whitei
CTGAGTTAACTTTAATTAACAGATTATATAATAAAGTCTTTAAAATTAAAACAGGATGTCATGATAAAACCGGCACCGTTTATTTATTTTTATCTTCACTGATTAAAAAAACAACATTTTTTAAAAATACATAAAATGTTTTTAAAAATCGTTTCCAACCTCCGTCCCAGACCCGTCCCGGTCCACCTGTCTGCCGGGGGTCAGGGTCCGGACTTCATGATCACGCGAGGCCGAGGCCTGGACCCCGGCCTTCTGCGAGTCGGCAGCTCGTACGATCCTCCGTGGTGACCAGCGGAGCTCGGTTTCCTTGACTGATGAAGCCTTCTGGATCGAAGGCGAAACGTTTCAGCACAAAAAAAAAGAAACTGTCCAGATGACCTGACTGAAAAGTGTTGGATAGGTCCAGCTGCTGCTCCGAGCACGAGTAATTGCAAATGGCGGATCGTTTGTTTTGAAAAGATTCTCAAAGATCCAGCTACTCCACCCTCTGACCAGTCAGTGACCGACAGTGTTCTGACGTCACGTTTGGTGCCGGTTCGGCCCACTTGGAACCCCAGAGACAAGGGTGCTGAAAAAAGGACCGGTTCTACGAACTGTTACTAGTTGAAAAGCCCTGGAACTGTGCCGAGCCAAGTCGAACCGCGCTGTGCCTTTACTAATGGAAAAGGGGTAAACGCATATACAGTAGCAACATTAAGGGATAGTTTAGGAAACCAAAGCTGACCCTAACATGTGGCATGGAGGCTGCACAGCTGCAGAATGAAAAGCTTTGCAGAGAGTGGTGAAGGCTGCACAGAAGATGTTGGAGTCAGCCTCCCCACCATCACAGACATCTACACCTCCAGATGCAGGAAGAGGGCCACCTGCATCATGAAGGACCACACTCACCCAGCACACACACGTTTTGCCCCGCTCCCCTCAGGAAGGAGGTTGAGGAGCATTAAGTGTAGAACCTCTAGACTGAGGAACAGCTTCTACCCTGAGGCTGTTAGACTCATGAATCTCTAACCAGGAGAATCACTGTGAAAAAAATCACATCATGTTGCTGCTGATCTGTTTCATGTTGATGTGTTCATGCATGCACATCTGCTCACACAGACTCATGTTCATGTTTGTGCTGATGTTCGACATGATGTTTTTATGTCTTGAGTGCTCAGTGTATTTTTAGTTGATGTTGTTCTTAGTTCATATCTTAGATGTTATTACTGTTTTTCTTTTACATTTTATTGTTGGGTGTAACTGGGACCCTGTGGACATAATTTTGCTCCACCACATGTACCACATGAGGTGCGAATGACAATAAAGAAACTCTGACCCTAACTACAGAATTTATCAAAAAGGAAAGTCTTCAAACTGGACAATGTGTCAGCCTCACGGACAGAAACTGGAAGTTGGTTCCACAAGAGAGGAGCCTGAGAACTGAAGGATCTTCTTCCCATTCTGCTTTTGGAAACTCTAGGAACCACAAGTAAACCTGCAGTCTGAGAGAGAAGTGCTCTGTTAGGAAACTATGGAAGAATAATGTATGTAATTTAAGATGGAGCTAGGTTGTTGAGAGCTTTGTAGGTTAGAAGTCAGATTTTGAATTCTATTCTGGACTTGGCAGGGAGCCAGTGGAGAGAAGCTAAAACTGGAGAGAT
>NC_056507.1:3037234-3040516 GCF_014905685.2 Nematolebias whitei
TGATCTCTGTCCTTAAAACAAACAGTTTTCCACCTTAGGCCCAGCTGGCTGAGACCGTAGGAGGTTTCGTCTCTGGTTTGTATGTTTTGAGAACACATTTCTGAATAATGATGTTTTCCTGAAGGTTGAAACTCGTTTATCTCACTTCAGTCTGTTCTTCCCATCCTGTTGATGTGAAAGCAGCGAGGAAGCAGCACATTCAGAGACACTCCTGTTTAATCGGTGAGTTTTTAAATCATTAGAACAGCAACAAATAACTTTAAATACTATATAAACATGAGCAGGTTTAATTTTAGTAAGCTGTTTGTTCAACTACATGAAAATTACTGGAAGTGTTTCACACATGTTACTGTCTATAGAAAACAGAAACTAGATTAGGTCATTTCACAAATAAAGTTAAATTAAAAGAAAATATAATTTAAACAGAAACTTGGTGGGAACAAGGTTTATTTTGTTTTATTATTTTAAAATCTTTTTAACAGAGTCCTGCATTGAAGAGATGAAGCTTTATCGTCTCTTTGTTTTCTGCCTGATGGCGTCTGCAAGCCACAGTCAGGGAAGTGATTTTTACAAAGGAGAAAGAGGAGAAAGAGGAGAAAGAGGAGAAAAAGGAGAAAGAGGATTTCCTGGATCTCCTGGATTTCCAGGAAATCCTGGACTTGGAAATCCTGGACTACCAGGTAACAGGACCAGGTTTCTTGTCTTCACCTTTAGGAAGTCTAACTTTGTGCTTTCAGTTTGAAAATCTGATCTAATTAGAAAACTAACTTTAATTGACAAAGTTTATTACATTATTAATGAATATTGAAAATTGTAAATGTAATTTTACTTCAGATGAAGCTGATTATGAACCTTTTTTTTGTACTCAGGAATTAAGGGAGAACGTGGAGATGTAGGACCTCTAGGACCTAATGGATCATCAGGACAACCTGGATTCCCAGGACCACGTGGACGAAAGGGACAACCTGGATCAGTTTTCATGTGTGGAAGAGGTCATTATTATTTATTGAAGCCTCCTGATTAATTCAGGCTGGTAATATTTAATGTATTGGAACTGATTATGCAGCAGTAGAAGAAAATATAAAAATAGTTCTAAGACTGACTTTATATATTTTCTCAATCTAATGGTTAAAAATCTAAAACTGTTTATTATATTGAACGTCCATTTATTCACATTGCACAAAGGTGAAGATAAATATTTGTTATGTGGATGATACGTGGTTGTGTTTCTGGAGCCAGAGTCTGAGCACTGCGGACGAGGAGAAAGTCCCACCTGCACACTCGTAGCATAAACAAAGTACAACTAAAAAGTTATTTTGAAACGTCCAGCAGCGAGGTAAGATCCACATCAAGAAAAACCACATCTGGAAAGAGTTTAAATGTGTTTTAAAAAGAAATAACTGTTACTGCAGTCAGCTGACAGGAGAGCACAAATTCATTTTGGCTTCAACTTCTGTGTTTTGTTACTGTGTCTAATTTATCACCGGTCATGTTTGTCACTGAGAACTGGTTAACAAACATTTCACCTGGTAAAATAAAGGTCAAACACAATAAATAAATAAAGATTTACAGTTTAAGAGGAACATGTTGGCAGGTGATTGTGGAAAACATGGAAGCAGAGCCACTACACTGCAACTAAATCAGTCAAATATCACTTGTTAAATAATTAGGTTTTAAATGAGAATAGATGACATTTTACTTTGTTGAACACAAAACAGAAGTTCAGTTGAATAGTTTTTGTCTCGTCACGGAGCAAAGAGCTGATGAGATGTGATGCTGTCTCTAGACGTAGGTTAGGTCATTACTGAAAGTTGGGTTGTCACGTCAAAATCCAAGATGGCCACCACCATTTATGTGTAAACCAGCCAGTCTGATCAGTTGAGACAACTTTGCTCTCTAGGTTTTATGTTGCTTAAAGGTACAGTTTCCTCACATGATTGTGGTGGCTCTTGGGGTGGCCCAAGTTGGTGTCCAGGGCCACCATTGGCCACCCCCTAGCTCCTCCATTGCTCCTGGTGGTGGATAAAATTGCTTCCTCCACTCACCAGGATCCGTCACTCTGCTCCGCCTCAGACAAGCCAGAAACCTCCCCGTGTTCTTCTCCACAGTGTAACTCCTACCCACTTGAGTATCTTGCTCTGAAAACATGAAGGTTTTCTTGCACTCCCAGTTCAGGTCCAGTCCAGATGAACACTCGTTTTGAAAACTACAAACATTCACAATCCAAATCCCTCGGTGCCGGGTGACATCCTGCACGAGTCAGAACACTTTACATTAAGTCCAAATACTTTAAAATGTGCAGTTAAAGCGTCAGTAATCTACAATAACTGAGTATATTTTACAATAGGGGGTGAATTAACAGAATCAAACGTTGGTTGTTGAACTTGTTTTTTCCAGATCCTGTTGATTCTTTAAGAAAGGATCTGGACACGTTGACGAGGACCACGGCACAGTTAAACCAGGGTAGGTCTTTACTTATGAGCAGTCCAGGAAGTAAAGGCTTGTAAAGGGTTAATAATGAAATCATTCTTCAGTGTTGTTAAGGCGTTTATAACTTGACCCTTTTCACCTCAGTACTTTGTAAGTGCTCAAGTCTTTACAGTTAACTAAACAACACACTGTTGCATCATGTTAAAAACATGCAGGCTCTTTATGAGTGTGATGAAAATAAAGTGATCACTCGTATGTCACAATAACTTCTTCGGCTCTTTACAGCCTTTTTCTGATAATTCCAGTCTTTTTTAAACTATTCAGGCACCTTTTATCTGGTTTCAGCTTTTTTCTGCTCATTTCAGTTTCGTTTGGTTTGATGTCAGATTTTTTTGTCGGCTCTTCAGCCTCTCTGCATATTTCAGCCTTGTCTACACATTTCTGCTGATTTTCTGCTGCTATCAGCAAACGTCAGCTGTTCAAGTTCAGCTCACATCATCAGTTTAAAGATGGAAGATTTTTAGCTGGTTTCAACTTCTTCAGCAGCTTTCAGCAAAACTCTTTCAGCAATAAGAATCCACTCTGCATTTTACCAGGAACTGACGTTTCTCTACTTTGACTCGACCTGAACAGGAAATATGTCACAGGAAGGTGGAGAAATGGTGGACTGTGGTTTCCATTTGTCCAGGAGGAAACCTGAAGTTCATCAGGCTGTGGAGACGTTTTACATTCACTGTCCACAGGATTAAACACGTGTGTTTACATGAGCACTCATGTCTGACTCACTGCATGCTTTTCTCTTTTATTTCAGCAATAAGCTTTGACTTTGTGAGGAGGGTTGGTCAGAAATAC
>NC_056507.1:3040616-3051727 GCF_014905685.2 Nematolebias whitei
TGACTTTGTGAGGAGGGTTGGTCAGAAATACTTTGTGTCCAACAAGGAGACAGACTCGTTCTTGAAGGCCGTCCAGTTGTGCTCCCAGCGAGGCTTGGAGCTGGCTCTGCCCCAGAGTGAGGAGGAGAACAACGTGCTGACTCAGCTGATTGGTGAAACTATCAGAACAGCCTGGATCAGTGTCAACAATGAGAAAGCAGAGGGCAACTTTGGGTCTGATGGGAAAAATCGACCTCTGACCTTTACCAAATGGGGAGAAGGAGAACCGGACGGGAGCATCCAGGTTACAGGATGCACCACGGTGTCTGAGAACGGCGTCTGGAGAGTGACGCAACACTGCTCTCTGAGCGCTCTCATCATCTGTCAGATATAGAGGTATATGTACGGGGCGGCTGTGGCTGAGCGGTTAGAGCAGTCGTCCTCCAATGCAAGAGTTGGGGGTTTGAATCCACCAGCAGTCACATGCCGAAGTGTCCCTGGGCAAGACATTGACCCCCTCGTTGCCTCTGATGTATGTCCCATCGGTGTATGAATGTGATAAAGCTCTGAGTAGTCTCTTTAGAATGATTTTTTTTAGTTAGCTTTGCGTATATTTAGTATAGAGCTGTATGAATGGGTAAATGAGGCACAGATTGTTGTAAAGAGCTTGATAAAATAGAAAGACACTATCAGTAAAGTCCATTTACCATATGGAGAGCTCCTAATGTCTTGTGATGATATTAGAAATACATATTTTACACTATGCACACGCAGTATCATCATATTAACGTGACATTTTAGTAATTCCAAATAAAGATAGCACAAAAAGCAAGAACATTTTTGTTTGTTTGCTTTTTCTTTGTTGTGACAATTCTTCTTTGCAATATATTTAATACAGCTGGAAAGCCTGTTGATTTCCCCCTGCATGGTGCCACAAGTAGGAAAGTGCAGATTGTGTGTGGACGCCATGAAAACAAGAACAGTCCAGCAGCGAGTCGAGGGCAGAGCTGCAGAGGAATCAAAGTTGCTAAGGCAGTTGATGAAAGAGCAGGAATAACATCGTATACCTGATGTGCAATGACAATAAGTTATTCTATTTTAGCCAAATCATCTCTGTCAGTGCTAATCTGCTTTTGTTTTCTGACTCGTGTTGATGTGCCCAAACATTTCATTCCACCTCATGTACCACGTGTGATGCAAACGACAATAAAGAACCTTGAACCTTGACTTTCTGGTACCCCTGGTGCTGACTATCAGATACCTGATGAGTACCTGTCATCTCCTTTGTGCGATGCAGAGGAGGCCAGCCCACCACCATGTCCCTGCTGTTAAATTGTAATTACTGTCACAAACAGGGACTGCATGGAGTTGGTCTATCTATTTCATCTTTACAGCGTTGATTCCTCTTGAAAGACTTTCCACGAGATTCCCATTTATTTCGTATTGTGCTGTAATGTAAGCACAGATGTGGGACAAGGTCTCTAATCCAGCACATCTCAGAGGTTCTCAATGGTGCTGAGGTCAGGGCTACATCCGGACTAGTCAAGTTCTTCCACATCAAACTAAAAGCATCTCTAGATAGACCATGCGTTTTGTTCTGGGGGAATGTTGGATTAGTAAAAGGCCATCCTTAAAGTGTTGCCACAGCATAACATTGTCCAAAATGTTTAGGCATGCTGAAGCTTAGAGTATCCACCGCTGGAGATAATGGGCCGGGTCTAAACCCTGACTGAAAGATATGAAATCAACCACCATCTGGTATGTCTAAATACTGTACTTTGGCCATATAATGTATTTTTATCCTCCTAAAAGAAGCCTCAGCTGTAGTTCTGTTCAAGTGCATCTTTTTTAAATTGGGTGGGTAATCCAGCGATGACAGAAATAAGGCTGCAGCCGCTCGATGGTCAGTTTCAGGTCTGAGCACAGATTTCATCAGGAAGTGCTTCCAGCTTAAAACAACTGACGAATCTTTCAACTTTGCTTGCTGTGGCAGTTCCTGCAGAAAGGAGCAGCCAAAGAACAACAATGTCACAGAAAGATTAACAAAATGAACAATCACTTTTGAAAACACCAGAGCTGTCATTTAAACATTCATACAGCTGCTGATTTGATGTAACTGTTTAAAAACAGATACCCATTCAAAGTTAACCAGGTGGTGCATTCAGGGCCTCTTTCCTGCAGTGTACTGCAGGGCTCGATTCTTGGACCCCTTCTGTTTTTACTCTATCTGCTCCCTTTGAGGCATATCCTGAGAAAACATGGTCTTTCATTTCATTGTTATGCTGATGATTGTCAGATTTATCTGCCCTTAAAACCAAATCGTTCTTGCTCCATTCGTTAAAATGTCTTGATGACGTCAAGACCAGGATGGCTTCAAATTATGTAAGTTTTAAAGATCAGAAGACTGAAGTCATTGTGTTTAGCCCTAGCTCTCCAGCTGTCTCTGATCCTGTAAATCTTGACTCTCTTCTTAAGCAGTCTGTTAAACATCTCGAGATGGTTTTAGACTCTGACTTTAAGTTTAAGAAACAGATCAACTCTGTTCTGCAGAAAAGTTTCTTCTAGTTAAGACAGAAAGCTAAGCTTAAGTCAGTGTTGTCCAGATCTGACCTTGAAAAACTAGTCCATGTCTTTATCACGACCCGACTGGACTTCTGTAACGTGCACTATGTTGGGGTCAGTCAGGTGTCCCTTTCACGTCTCCAGCTCGTCCAAACTACTGCAACTTGCCTCTTAACTGGAACTTGTAGGTTTGAGCATATTACACCAGTTCTGTCCTCCCTTCACTGGCTCCCTGTGTTTACCAGAGTCGATTTAAAAATTCTCCTGCTAACCTTTAAGTGCATAAATGGTCTTGCCCCCTTATTTATCTGAAACTGGTCTGTTCCAAAAACAAGATTGAAGCTCAGAGATCAGGTTTTTTCTGTCATGGGTCCCAAACTTTAGAACAATCTGCCCCCAACATCAGGCATTAGACCTTCCTGTTTTTAAATCTGCTAAAAACACATCTGTTTTCTCTGGCATGTCACACAGTGTGATTTGATTTAGTATTTTTTGTTCTGTGTTTATATGTTACCCTTTGATGTTTTCAATTAATTTTAGTATTATCATTATTTTAATTTTTCCCATTTAATTACTCTCATTGTTTTTTTTTTGTTAACACTTTGGTAACAGTTTCTGTTTTAAATGTGCTCTATAAATAAATCTGACTTGACTTGACTTGACTTGACACTGCAAACGAACCACGCATTCACGCACAACCGCCTCTGATCCCACTCAGGGTGAGAGACCTCCTACATTGTGGCCCCAGGACGATGACGTGAGACATCCTGTGATGTTTGTATCTAAAGTCTAACTTTGTATCAAATGTTAAAGTGTTCGGAGTGTCGTCATCGTACCAACATGTCCAACTTTGTGTGTGTGTGTGTGAGACTGTTCGTGTCTCTGTGAGACTCGTCTTTCTGTTGTTTTAGTTTCTATAATTAAATACTTTGTTCCCTCGCTTATTACGGGGGTTACCTTCCAGACACCCCGCAATAGGTGAAAATCCGCAAAGTAGGGACATTATATTTATTTTAGTATTTATATATATTTTAAGGTTTCTAAAGGCACCACTTCATCAAGGTGCTTCTTCAGGTGGTGCAGTATCTTCGTTCTCGGACGCAGAAAAGAGCACAGCGAAAGAGTCCAGACAGACTGATGCTGAGCCAATCAGCGCCCGGGATACAGAGCACAATGCTCTGGTTGATCACCTTCCATCCATCAGCCAATTGTGTGTCGTGTAGACAATCTTACATTGAAAACCTCGACAGTGAGTCTGCAAAAGTTGAACCGCGAAGTAGCGAGGTACTACTGTAATACTAACACTAAAAGACCTCATGTTAAGTTCCTTTATGGCAGTAGTGCAACATTGATGGATGCAAGCTGCCGATAAAAACAAAGAAGAGGAACGAGAAGTTAAGTTACTGTCCACTTATTGTATGACCATGACATGTTTTAAGAACTGGGGATAAACGCTTGTGGTCCAGTCTGTTTTGTATGGAGGGTGGAATGTGACAAAATTAAATAAATAAATAAATGCATCATGAAATAAATTTATGTAAATGTTCAATTAAATTAAAAAAGTTCCATGAAATAAATGAATGCCCCATTAAATAATTAAATGTATCATTTAATTATTTATTACATCATTAAATTAAATACATATATATATTCCCCCCCACACTTGCTCTCGTGCAAGACGGACGCCTTTCTTCCCTCTCCCGTCCTCCTTCTGCTTTTTTGCTCTCTCTCTCTTGTGTATCGGAGCTCCTATTTACACATCTTCTGAAACATAAACTACTGTCATGGATCTGGTCAGCTGGACTTTCAACAAAATCTATAAAATCTTTTCAACAAAGCAACAGGGTCCTGGAGAACCCTCATGCCCCGCTAAGACACACGTGGCAGGATACGTCATGGATCAGTGGGGAGTTTGGGAGCTGATGTGTCTTTCCATATTGTCTCAGGAGGATGCCGAAGATGTTTATATACTTGGAACCATGATAGCAGGGTTTCTGCTTTTTTGGCATTGGTGGATTCCCATGTTATCGGCTATTAAAGAAGATGGTGGCAGAAGTTTAGACCATGGCAAATCTGCTGAACTTGTCTGCAGGTTTGGTTCGTGCTTCGAGCACTCAAAATCAACTGATTTACAAGCTAAACCACAAGACGGAAGCGATTTGTGAGAATCGCAGGCCACTTGCAGCTTATGTGTCTCTCATCATGTTGCGGACGACCTTGGAGGGAGCTAATAAGCACGGACCAGTGGAATGTCCACAAATCTGGCCTTTTTGGATTTAAAGTACCATCAGAACTCAAGGCTGACAAGAAATAGCTGTCTGCCTGAAAAAAATGAACAACTGTGGCTTATCTGAATCTGACTCCCTCGTTTGGCCTCGAAGCAGGACGACTTATCAAATTTATCCTGGGATATGTGTAAACTAAGAAAGTTCTGTATATCATAACCCCCCTCCTCCCTGAGAACTTCTGTGAATGCTTATCAGAGCTGTACCGACTGACACCAACATCTTAAGAGGACTATGGACTATCTGGAAGTGTTTCATGGACAAATCTCACCGTCTTGCTGTCAAATGCATATGTAATGTGTCTTGTGCTTGCTGGCAGCTTTTTTTTTTTTGGTGTTTTAAATCATGTCCTGATAAGGACATGGTGTGCTCCACCACTTGCTCTTGTCGAGGGCGGAGGCTTTTCCCCTCCTCTTCCTCCTCCACTTTGCTTTGTTGCTCTGGCCTGCCTGTGAAACTGTTTCTGAGCCTCTCTTTACATATCTTCTGAACCGTAATTTTGTGGATCTGAGCAGTTGGTCTTTCAACACATTGGACAAAATTTTTTAGACAAGCTTCAGGTGAGCTGAACTACCTGGACGACACGTATGCAGCTGGATATGTCTCTGGAGGAAGTGGAACGTGATGTGTCTATCTCTGCTGTCGATTGAGGATGCCAAAATTGCATATAAATGGATTTATGATAACAGGTTTCCTGTTTTTGGAATTGCCTGGTTCCTGGTTTATCAGCATAAAAAGAAGATGGGCGCAGCTAATCTGGCCTGGTCAGGCTGCTGCCTATGTGAAGGTTTGCTTTGCATCTTGTGTACACAGACTCTATTGCTTAGCGAACTGGATTGCAAATTAGATGTGATTTGTGAGAATTGCAGGCCATGTGTGTTATCTGTTGTTTTGTCTGTACAGCACTTTGGTTGGCCTTGTAGCTGTTTTAAGTGCTTTATAAATAAAGTGGTATGGTATGGTATATGTGGCCCCTAGGACCCACTGGCAAGATGGATCAAATCTTGGGGAATATTCTCAGGCACGGATCAGTGGTGTGTCCACGTACTTTGGAGCTTTCGGAATCTACGTGAGACCAGCAAAGACTCAAGCCAGATAAAATTCAGTAAAGTTCTGCCTGTTTCCAAACCAAACATTGTTTATCTGAATTTGGCTCCCTTGGCTGGCCTTGCAGGTCACCTTATCTCAATTCACCTGGAGGCTCTGTAATCTGTTGCTCTGCCCCCCTCCCTCCTTTTGAGGAAGTCCATTGATCAACCTGAGGGAACCAGCTGAAAAAACATTCTGTCATCATTTCAGGACTCTTGGATTCTCTCTGGAGTTGTCCTTGGCCATTCCCCGACACCCCTTGAGAATGTTTACGGACCTCACTGGAGGAAATTGCTGATTATTCCATCCTTTTCAGAACTCTTACAGTGCCTCAGGGAGCATCCTTGGATCCTCTCACAGCTCTTGTCGTCTCCCCCCATGCGGAATGTTCTACGTCACCATGTGCTTGTCTGTGCGGGGTGTTTTTTCATGATCAGGGTATTTCTTCTCAGCCAAGAAGAAAGAGTTTGATAGGATTTTTTTTTTTTGCCTCCAATTTCCTACATTTGTTCAGTTTCACTACTTTTTTGTCCGTCTAAACAGATCTCACTTGTAAATGAGTCTCTGAGACTCATTGTGATTTATCTGTCTAAATAAAGGTTGAATGAATGAATGAAAAAAGAGATCTTTTTTTGTAATACCGCTATCTATCCTCATGGCCTTTTTCCCTTTTCCTATCTAAAAGAATAAGGGGCCGCGCTCTTAGGAGCAGCAGCAACGTGCATCTTTCAGACGACTACGAACATAATCTCACTGTATCCTGATGCTGCTCAATAATCCAGGTAGAAAAATCTAAAAAAGGTAAATCTGGTCCTCTGGACATTCAAAAAACAAAACAAAACAAAAAAATGTAGAAACGTTTTGTCTTTCATGAGAAAGACTTCCTCAGTCTGAGGTGCTGTATTCAGCTCAGTCTCTTAAATAGCACCTTCTCAGAGTGGATCAACCAGTTTGCTGCTGACAACCAGAACCAGCTGATCACATGATCAGCAGCAAAACTGGTTGATCCACTCTGAGAAGGTGCTATTTATAAGACTGAGCTGAATACAGCACCTCAAACTGAGGAAGTCTTTCTCATGAAAGACAAAACGTTTCTACATTTTTTTGTTTTGTTTTTTGAATGTCCACAGGACCAGATTTACCTTTTTTAGATAATCTCACTGTATTTCGGTATAATGATAATAAAGCTTGTTCTGATTCTATTCTGATTATAAATCATTAAATATGCAATTAAATTATTAAATACACAATAAATAAATTAATTAATTAAATGTCTCATTAAATAAATAAATGTACCTTTTAAATAATGACATTAAATAAGTAAATGCCATGCAGTTACAGTGTTAGCAATCTATACTAATTATTAATAAAATATTAAAGCAAACCATCACGAGTACTGTCATGCACCAATCAATATCCATTTGAATAATTTTCACGAAGTCTAGAGTTTTTAAGTCTCAAAGGGAAAATCCAGGTATTATTACTTGATACCATGCCCTTGCACTTTTAGCTGTGGTACCGCATGGAGCAGGTGAAGACTACCTTAAGCTGCACCCCCATGTCAAACCCTAACCTAAACCCATTTCACACCTTAGCCCTGGACCTGTGATGTTCCAGTGTAATAAAACCTGGTTGTAGTCTTCATAAGGACTTCTGCTTCCTGAAAAGTTTGGTAATTATACTACAAATGATTTTATAAAGTACTCAGGCACACACACAAAAAGGGAGGAGAGTGAGAGTGAGTGAGTGAGTGAGTGAGTCACACCCAGTGTCATTTTATTTGCCGACGGGTTCTGACTCGACTTTCTGTGTCATCAGGGACTTCATTCTCCTCCCACCGCAGAGCCAGCGTGTATATTAACTCACGGGCTTGTCAAACGGCTCATTTCTTCTTTTGTTTGTGTGAGAAGCAGGAACATGTTTAAACCCCTGGTGAGTAATCAACAATATTTATTCAGCAATAATCCATGTTGAGTGCAGACATGTTGTGGTTTGATACCTGCTGAGGCAGGAGCAGACCTCGACACATTCAGGACTCGTTTTTATACAGTTGTTGCAGGTCTACAGGCTTGGAGCGGTGAACGATGGTCTGATGTGGTTCTGTTTCATTTAATTTGATATTATTTTAAAAAGTTACAAGGACCTCCTTCTTCCACCTGCGTAATATCACTAACATTAGAAACATCTGATCTAAAGATGATGCAGAAGAACTGGTTCATGCATTTGTCACGTCTAGACTGGACTATTGCAATGGTTTATTATCTGGGTGTCCAAATACTTCTTTAAAACGTCTTCAGTTGATCCAAAATGCTGCTGCCAGAGTCTTAACTGGAGTTACTGGGAGAGATCATATCTCTCCAGTTTTAGCTTCTCTCCATTGGCTCCCTGTCAAGTCCAGAATAGAATTCAAAATCTTATTTCTAACCTACAAAGCTCTCAACAACCTAGCTCCATCTTATATTACACATCTTATTGTTCCAAATTTTCCTAACAGAGCACTTTGTTCTCAGACTGCAGGTTTACTTGTGGTTCCTAGAGTTTCCAAAAGCAGAATGGGAGGAAGATCTTTCAGTTCTCAGGCTCCTCTCTTGTGGAACCAACTTCCAGTTTCTGTCCGTGAGGCTGACACATTGTCCAGTTTGAAGACTTTCCTTTTTGATAAATCCTATAGTTAGAGTCTACTTGGGTTTCCAGAGCTATCCCTTAGTCATGCATCTATAAGCTTAGACTACTGGACTTTGCTGTTTGCAGATGATGTGATCTGTGGTGAGAACAAGGAACAGGTGGAAGAGAACTTGGAGAGGTGGAGGTATGCACTTGAAAGAAGAGGAATGAAAGTCAGCCGTAGTAAGACAGAGTCCATGTGTGAATGAGAGGGAGGAGGTGGAACAACTGGGAGATAAAGTTAGAGAGGACACACTGAGATGGTTTGGACATGTCCAGAGGAGGGACAGTGGGTATATTGGTACAAGGATGTTAGAAATGCAGCTGCCAGGAAAAAGACAAAGAGGAGACATATGGATGCAGTTAGAGAGGACATGGAGGTAGTTGGAGTGAGGACAGAGGACACAGAGGACAGAGTGAGATGGAGGAGGATGACTTGCTGTGGAGACCTCTGAAGAGGGAAAAGCTGAAAGAAGAAGAAGAAGGCTTAGAGTACTAGAGGACAAATTGACCACATGTCCTCTCTCTGCTGCTGTCTTTACTTGCTCTACTCTAACTGTTAAAACTGAGTTTTTCCTTTCCACTGTCGCCTTTGTGTTGACTCAGAATAGGAGACTTTGATCAAGGGAATTTGCTGGTGTCCTTCCTTGGATAGATCACTTTTACTAACTGGCTTTTTTATGTCAGTGAATGTTTCTGTGCAGTGCCCTGAGACGACTTCTGTTGGGACTTGGAGCTGTAGAAAGAAAATGAATCGAATATTTTTGGGATCAGATGTGAAGTCTTGTCCTGTTCAGTTTCTGACAGGTTGGAGGTTCTTTGGTGTGAGCCGAGGCTTGTTTGCTGCAGACAAGTTGATGCAAGGCGGTGGGACCTCCTCACAGACCTGCAGGTAAAAGGTCTGAGCAGGTTTTGTTGCTAGGAGACACAAACCAGAGTATCAAAGTTCACGATCAAACCAGAGTAGTTTTGTTTGCGAGTTGCAACGTCAGAAAAGCTGACAGTTATCTGCAGTCTGATCACCAGCAACCGGATAAAACACAGTTTACATAAGTATTTTGTGTCGTATCTCAGAGCTGCGTTTGTGTTTGTGGTGGACGGCTGTGGATCAGTGGTCAGAGCAGTCGTTCTCTGAAGAGAGTCGGAGGTCCGTAGGTGTCTGCATGTGATCTAGAGCGCTGGTTAGTGTCTGCAGAATGATTTATTCAGATTAGCTGTGTAGAAATGTTGTAAAGTGCTGTATGAATGTGTGTGGATGGTAAATGAGGGTACAGATTGTGTTGTGGCAGCTTGGTTAACTAGAAAGGTGCTATACACTACCGTCCATTTACTATCTACCATTTCTGTTCCTCTCAGGTTGTGTTCTTGTCTCCAGGTGAGTGCTGCTGGTGTTCTGCTGATGTTTGGTTGGAGTTCTACTGGGGCAGTAGGAAGAAAGTGTCCAAAATGTCTAGAAGGTACATTTAAGTTTTAGAAAACCCATTGACATTAACAATGATGGTCTGTCGGATCAACGCTCTCATGTTGGTGTGTGCTTTCACCTGCAGGGTACTACATGACCAAAGACTGCTCTGTGAGTGGGGAGATGTGGGATGGAATCCAGTGTGCTAAATGCACCAGCTGTTCAGGTAAAAACATCTGCAGAAACACACACCTGGTCCTGAGACAAGGCTCAGTCTTGGTCCAAAAGTTCAAAAACAAAACATCATTTTGGCCAAGCACTGATGCACTTGTGTTTTTCCAGATGTTGGAGTTTCACAGCTGACCACAGAGCCAGTCAATAACAAATCAATAAAAACAATTAGTTAGACTCAGTGGTGGGCTGTGCGTTTCACACCTCTGCCTTCAAATGAGTCCACCTGAATTTATCCACCTTTTGATCACCCTCTTTATGACGCCACAGCTACAGAAAGCATGGTACAATATGGTGCTGCATCACCGATGGATATTTCACATCGTGAGAATAAATGCTTATTGCTAAAGGAAGAAACACAATTAAACAAGTTTCCTTCAACTGCAGCCACAGCTACAACACATACATATTTACTAAAACATCAACATGGATGTAATTAATTGACAAATATACAAAAAAAAAATGAATAAAACACATTTTACTCTCCAAAAGTTTTGATTATTTGTACACAAACTCCATCTTTCTTTCTTTTCTCAAAAAGAGTTCAGTTCCTCTGTCACAGGTCGTCACTGCGTTTCAGTTCCAACAATAAGTCCTTTGCTCTCACATGGAGGCTTTCAGTTGGCCCTGATGTGTTTCTGGCACACGTTTTAATTCACTTTAGTGCTGAGGATGTCCACTCAACACAAGCAGCTGTTGTGCAATGACAAAAATATTTATTGAATCTAGATAGATATATTTTAGCTTGTTCAGGACGCTACAAATACGTTTTTCCTAGCTCTGAGCAGTGCATTCTCTGGCCGTCCAGTGTAACGACGTGGAAGTGCTGACGTTGTCTAATGTCTGCTAGAAGGTCCCGGGGTCACCAACTCAACATGTGACTCTCAAAGCAACAGTTT
>NC_056507.1:3051827-3054253 GCF_014905685.2 Nematolebias whitei
ATGGATGGATGAGAACACCGTCAGGACTTCCTGTGACTGAAATCTGATTAGTCTGGAATGAGAGCGAACCCCCGGATCTTAAATCTGCCATCACTCTAGCGACACTAGTGAGGGAAAATTTCCCCTTTATGCTCATTATTCAGTCACTTTTTGAAGCATGAACCATAAGGTTGACCTACAACTGAAATTATTATTATTATTGTTACTATTATTATTATTTATTTTATTATTTTGGGTTTTTTTTTTTATCAGGCAAAGGCTTGTGACCCACTGAAAACTGGTCACTTTTGGTTTGTGACCAGTTGAAAACCACTGATCGATACCATTCCTCCACAGCTGTAATCTCTCTTAAAATTTACTGAAACAGAACATTTAATTTATTTTTTTGCATATTTGACTGGAAACATTACATTTGATAGGAGCTGCACTTTAAAAAATATATATATATATAACTTTAAATATTTCATTAATGAAAATCAGGCGTTCATGCTTTCATCCAAATCATGTTTCAACCTTCAGGCTCCGCCCACTTTCTGAAACCAGGTCATTCCTGGCTCATTAAAAGTCAAAGATATATGAGCAAGTGCTGAACTACACCAACTTGGTGATGGGGCCACTGTGGTGTAGAGGTAGGGGAGCTGGCTTGGGACCAGAAAGTCACAGGTTCAGTTCCCTGCCATCCCCACATGCTGTGGTGTCCTTGAGCAAGACATCCAATCTATAACTGCTCCTGTGGTGCCTACATAACAGCCCGCTGCTCCACCTAGGTGTATCTCACGTGTGACGGATTAAATACAGAGAACTAATTTCATCATTGTATAGAAACATACAATGATGACACCACATAGCACTTTACTTTACTTTACTTTACTTTACTTTACTTGTTACATCTAGTCTGTGGTTTCAGGTAAACAAAGCAACCAATTTCAACTGTTCAATAGTTTGTGTAAAACAATTTTTTACGTTCACACGTTCTAGCTTTCAAATTTGAATCTGTGAATGATTTAATGTTTACAAATGAAACTAAATTAAAGCTGCACTTGAGCTGTTTTTAATAATCCACGAGCGAACAAACAGGAGTCGACTGTTCCGGTCAAAACTAAAATGTTTGTACACGAATGTTGTGATATTTCCTGTTGTTTTTCTCTTAATAAAATCAGTCACAGAGCTACACTGAACTTTACCTGCAGGTTTTGTCTTTATTGTTCTCAGCATGGGTTTATCAGCTGCTCCAAGGTTCAAAGTATCTTTATGACCCAGAGGTACTCGGGTTCAGATCATGAACACCAGACGTACATTACATTTGAACTCTTACTGTATATAATGTGAACTGGCTCTGATCGTGGCCTTCAGTTCTACTGAATTGTTGGCTCTGGTGTATCACATCTTCCTCTTCACAATACCCCATAGATTTTCTATGGGGTTAAGGTCAGGAGAGTTTGCTGGCCAGTTAAGAACAGGGATACCATGGTCCTTAAACCAGGTACTGGTAGCTTTGGCACTGTGTGCAGGTGCCAAGGTCCTGTTGGAAAATGAAATCTGCATCTTCATAAAGTTGGTCAGCAGCATGAAGTCTCTAAAACTTCCTGGTAGATGCTGCGTTGATCTTAGACCTCAGAAAAGACAGTGGACCAACACCAGCAGATGACATGGTCCCCCAAACCATCACTGACTGTGAAAACTTGACACTGGACCTCAAGCGACGTGGCTTCTGTGCCTCTCCTCTTCCTCCAGACTCTGGGACCTTGATTTCCAAAGGAAATGCAAAATTCACTTTAATCAGAGAACACAACTTTGGACCACTCAGCAGCAGTTCCAGGTGAGATGCTTCTGACGCTGTCTCTTGTTCAAGAGTGGCTTGACACAAGGAATGCGAGAGCTGAAGCCCATGTCCTGCATACGTCTGTGCATGGTGGTTCTGGAAGCACTGACTCCAGCTGAAGTCCACTCTTTGTGAATCTCCCCCACATTTTGGAATGGGTTTTGTTTCACAATCTTCTCCAGGGTGCAGTTATCTCTATATCTTGTACACTTTTTTCTACCACATCTTTTCCTTCCCTTCACCGCTCTCTTAATGTGCTTGGACACAGAGCTCTATGAACAGCCAGCCTCTTTAGCAATGACATCATGTGTCCTGCCCTCCTTGTGCCAGGTGTCAATGGTCGTCTTTTGGACAACTGTCCAGTCAGCAGTCTTCCCCATGATTGTGTAGCTACAGAACTAGACTGAGACCATTTAAAGGCCTTTGCAGGTGTTTGGAGTTAATCAGCTGATTAGACTGTGGCACCAGGTGTTTTCAATATTGAACCTTTTCACAATATTCTAATTTTCTGAGATACTGAATTTGGGGTTTTCATTAGTTGTCAGTTACAATCATCAACATTAAATGAAATAAACATTTGAAATATATCAGTCTGTGTGTAATG
>NC_056507.1:3054353-3055817 GCF_014905685.2 Nematolebias whitei
AAAAGTGGATGAGTTTAAATATCTGGGTTCTGGATTCCCACCTTAACTTTGAGGCTCACATTAGGAAAGTGTTTAAAACCATTAAGACAAACATAAATTGTTTTTGTCTTATAAGCTCATGTTTTTGTGTAAATCTGCTCAGTTGTACCTGCATGTCATGGTTCTGTCTCATTTCTCAAACTGTGTCACTGTCTGGAGCCAAGCAACTCAATCTGCTTTAAAACCTGAGGATGTTGTTTTCACAAGCGCTCAACGTTTTAGACCAAAAACCACTGAAGTGGCACCGCTGTCAAATACTGGACAAATATCTTAAGCTTTCATAATTTTTTAAAATTTTCTTGTTTAAAATTGACTTTTAAATGCATTAATGGTCTTGTCCCGGAGCTGGTGAGCAGAATGATTTTAAAAGTCAGCAGCTCAGGAGTTGCAACAAGAGGTGCAGTTGATGGAAACTGCAAACCTGCAAAATACAAAACATCATTTGGTCAAAGCTCCGTCTCATTTCAAGGCCCTCGTCTCTGGAACAGATCACCATCAGCAATAAAAACATGAACAGATCTTAAAGTTTTTAATTCTCAGGTGAAAAAATGGCTGAAACAAAACCAAATGTGTGAACGCTGAGCACCATGGGGATGGAAGAGCAGGAGTGTGTGTGAAGAAACCGTTTAATTTTAATTTTATTTTAGCTGTTTTTATATAAAAGTCCAACTGGGTTTGCAAATTAGCCTGTGGCTAGAAAACCTTCATACAAAACAACGGTTGCTTCGTTTTTATCATGTAACGTTGTTTATTGTGCTGTCGTCGATCAAATAAACTTGAATGGAAAAAAATCAACTTTTTCATGACATTCTAATTTATGACCAGCACCTGTAAATGCACTTGTCCTGCTCATAGTTTACATACAGATTAACAAATAAACATTTGTAAAATTCCAAAAACAAAAAAACACCATGTTTACAATTATTTGTTACCTTTTAAATTACTGTAGTTTATTTTATTGCATTCACCAACAACGACCATGTTGCTAACAGGACCATGTTGTTAACAAGACCATGTTGTTAACAGGACTATGTTGTTAACAGGACCATGTCGCTAACAAGACCATGTTGCTAACAGGACCATGTTGTTAACAGGACCATGTTGCTAACAGGACCATGTTATTAACAGGAACATGTTATTAACAGGACCATGTTGCTAGCAGGACCATGTTATTAACAGGACCATGTCGCTAACAGGACCATGTTATTAACAGGACCATGTTGTTACCAGGACCATGGTATTAACAGGACCATGTCGCTAACAGGACGATGTTATTAACAGGACCATGTTATCAACAGGACCATGTTGCTAGCAGGACCTTGTTATTAACAGGACCATGTCGCTAACAGGACCATGTTATTAACAGGACCATGTCGCTAACAGGACCATGTTGTTAACAGGACCATGTTGTTAACAGGACCATGT
>NC_056507.1:3055917-3057619 GCF_014905685.2 Nematolebias whitei
CACTCTTTGTGAATCTCCCTCACATTTTGGAATGGGTTTTGTTTCACCATCCTCTCCAGGGTGCAGTTATCTCTATTGCTTGTACACTTTTTTCTACCACATCTTTTCCTTCCCTTCACCTCTCTCTTAATGTACTTGGACACAGAGCTCTATGAACAGCCAGCCTCTTTAGCAATGACATCATGTGTCCTGCCCTCCTTGTGCCAGGTGTCAATGGTCGTCTTTTGGACAACTGTCCAGTCAGCAGTCTTCCCCATGATTGTGTAGCTACAGAACTAGACTGAGACCATTTAAAGGCCTTTGCAGGTGTTTGGAGTTAATTATCTGATCAGAGTGTGACACCAGGTGTCTTCAATATTGAACCTTTTCACAATATTCTAATTTTCTGAGATACTGAATTTGGGGTTTTCATTAGTTGTCAGTTACAATCATCAACATTAAATGAAATAAACATTTGAAATATATCCGTCTGTGTGTAATGAATGAATATAATTTACAAGTTTCACTTTTTGAATGGAGTTACTGAAATCGATCAGAGAGAAATCCAAAAAGTGGATGAGTTTAAATATCTGGGTTCTGGATTCCCACCTTAACTTTGAGGCTCACATTAGGAAAGTGTTTAAAACCATTAAGACAAACATAAATTGTTTTTGTCTTATAAGCTCATGTTTTTGTGTAAATCTGCTCAGTTGTACCTGCATGTCATGGTTCTGTCTCATTTCTCAAACTGTGTCACTGTCTGGAGCCAAGCAACTCAATCTGCTTTAAAACCTGAGGATGTTGTTTTCACAAGCGCTCAACGTTTTAGACCAAAAACCACTGAAGTGGCACCGCTGTCAAATACTGGACAAATATCTTAAGCTTTCATAATTTTTTAAAATTTTCTTGTTTAAAATTGACTTTTAAATGCATTAATGGTCTTGTCCCGGAGCTGGTGAGCAGAATGATTTTAAAAGTCAGCAGCTCAGGAGTTGCAACAAGAGGTGCAGTTGATGGAAACTGCAAACCTGCAAAATACAAAACATCATTTGGTCAAAGCTCCGTCTCATTTCAAGGCCCTCGTCTTTGGAACAGATCACCATCAGCAATAAAAACATGAACAGATCTTAAAGTTTTTAATTCCCAGGTGAAAAAATGGCTGAAACAAAACCAAATGTGTGAACGCTGAGCCCCATGGGGATGGAGGAGCAGGAGTGTGTGTGAAGAAACCGTTTAATTTTAATTTTATTTTAGCTGTTTTTATATAAAAGTCCAACTGGGTTTGCAAATTAGCCTGTGGCTAGAAAACCTTCATACAAAACAACGGTTGCTTCGTTTTTATCATGTAACGTTGTTTATTGTGCTGTCGTCGATCAAATAAACTTGAATGGAAAAAAATCAACTTTTTCATGACATTCTAATTTATGACCAGCACCTGTAAATGCACTTGTCCTGCTCATAGTTTACATACAGATTAACAAATAAACATTTGTAAAATTCCAAAAACAAAAAAACACCATGTTTACAATTATTTGTTACCTTTTAAATTACTGTAGTTTATTTTATTGCATTCACCAACAACGACCATGTTGCTAACAGGACCATGTTGTTAACAAGACCATGTTGTTAACAGGACTATGTTGTTAACAGGACCATGTCGCTAACAAGACCATGTTGCTAACAGGACCATGTTGTTAACAGGACCATGTTGCTAACAGGACCA
>NC_056507.1:3057719-3060479 GCF_014905685.2 Nematolebias whitei
GTATTTCTGACCAACCCTCCTCACAAAGTCAAAGCTTATTGCTGAAACAGAGAAAAAACATCTGTATGTAGCCAGAAATAAACAAGCCAGCAAACACAGCTGTTTTTATAATTGTTTTGTTGTGTTGTTAACTGTGCTCTAGTGCATATCTTTAGCCACGACCAGCTCCAATAAACTCCTCGCTTTCGTCACATCAGCAGCAAGTTTCATTAACTGTGGCGATAATCTTGAATTGAATCGACTTCAAAATGTCATCAGGTCCCTCTAACAATTACTTTTTGAGCGTTTCATTAAAACGCCACCTTCTGGTTGACACACACAAAAAGGAATAACTTTACATTCCACCTTTGGACTCCTGGTGTTGGTTAATAATAAATACTACTTTTATGTATCTTTAAAATTAGGTTCTCTTCATAAACATCGTACAAACACATAAATAAAAAAAACACATTTTAAACACAACTGACCCCCCCGTGCCCCTCCAACTCCAGTAAGTCGTGTATTGAGCTGTAATTCGTGACCACACACATGGATTCTGTTTCATGCTCCATTCATTTCTAACTTTGTTTTAAATACTTACTCAGCTCAAACTTCTCAGCCACCTTCATTAAAGCTTCAACGTCCCGTTGAAGAGAACCAAAGGGAGCTGCACGAAGCAGAGTATGAGGTCAGCAAATGTTTTTATTTGCAACAGACAACATCTATACAACAAATGAAATACGTTTCCATCATTTGAATCTATATATATGGGGGAGTGGTGGTGCGGAGGACAGAGGAGGTGAGCCTGTCATTGGAAGGTCGCCAGTTCAACTTCCTCGACCAACAGCATCAAAATGTGAGTGGGAAAGGTGAAGCAGACACACATGTCTCCACCCTCATTTGTCCCACTCTGGGCCCTTGAGCAAGGCACTTAAGTCAACACAGAAGTTATCTCAGGGCACTGAACAGAAACATGAACTTTCATTAGTACTGAAATGAGCTTGGCTGCTCCGTTATAGAACCATCACCTCGTCCACATACTATAGCAGCTCCAGGTAGTCCTCTCATTCCAGGTGGTCCTGGTGCTCCGCCATATCCTCGTGCTCCAGGAAATCCTGGGTCTAAAAAACAAAAAAAGCTCCACTGTTCAAGAAAGCTTGCCAAGTACAAATTTATTGATGCTATTTTTATCGTTTTTGTCTAAATCACTTCTTTGAGTAATTTTTATTATTCTAATAAAAGTAATTACATTATAAAAAGATAAAAGTTAAATTAACTATTTTTCCAAATGGCCTTTCTTTCAAACCTTTTTGGTTGTGCAATATTATTTTAGAGAGACGTGTGTGAAGTGTCCCGGTATCTGACCTGATACCAAACTCAACTACCGGTACTCATATTTGTACTCATAAAAATGTCCAATACTTCTGGCTGATACCACTTTTACATTTGGTGATGTAATTTCTGTCAGGGGAATTTAGGTAAGGGTCATGGATGTTCTCAGTTATTAATGTAGAAGCGTGTGTGTGAGTTAGAGTTGTGTGTCCTAACAGAGAGGAGCCTGCACACCTGATAATCTCCAAGGCCTCTAAGCTGGAAAGCAGAGTTGTCTTGACCTCGTCTCTGTCGGATAAGCATTAAAAAAGTCACTTCTTTACACTGTCACATCTGGAGCTTCATGTAACATCTGTACAAGCCTGTGTGTTAACACTGGATTGAAAAATCTTCATCTTCTCATATCCTCAGCTTATTTGACTAATGAGTTGATGAAAGGATAATGAAATTATCCAACAATTTACTCTTCCACTTTGCAAGAAACAGACGACAATTAGCTGAGAGATGTGAAGATAAACATGTGATGCTAACGCAGCAGATTGATTATTGTCTTTTTAATAAAAGAAATGTGTGTAAGTACTAACTCATTAAATACTCAGTGTTGGTCCTCAGTATCGGCAAGTGCTCAAACTGAAATACATGTACTCGTTCAGAAAAATAAAATCTATTGTTGGGACACACCTAGATCTATGTTGACAAGTTTTATTTATTTATTTGTTTAGATTTAACAAGTACATCTGATAGAAACAAATGCTGTAACAGAGAAATAATTATGAGCCAGGATCAAATACAATTTACATTTTATATCGCAAAAAACACAAAGAGAAAGAACAAACTAAATATACTTTCCCCTGCTAAACAAAAACATAAAGCAACAACAATGGTGCTGTTAAGGATTTTACCCAATATAAGATTTAATTATTTGTTTTATAAATCAGTCAGTTAGCACTTTGAGATTTTTGTTAATGAAAAGTGCGTTACAAATTAAATTCATTATTATTATTATTATTATTATTATTATTATTATTATTATTATTATTATTATTATTATTAGCCACACAAGGGGTGTCACAC
This sequence comes from Nematolebias whitei, assembly GCF_014905685.2. Classification (NCBI taxonomy): domain Eukaryota; kingdom Metazoa; phylum Chordata; class Actinopteri; order Cyprinodontiformes; family Rivulidae; genus Nematolebias; species Nematolebias whitei. Next base: position 3,060,105 of record NC_056507.1, read on the forward strand.
TCAGTTACAAAAGGGAGCTAAAATTAAAATTTTGTCCAAAACACAAGTCAATTTCTGTCGGTACCCAACGTATTTTCTTTGTTTCAGGTTCATATATCTTATCTTGTCTTGTCTTGTTTTATCTTGTCTTGTTTTATCTTATCTTATCTTGTTTTATCTTATCTTGTCTTGTTTTATCTTATCTTATCTTGTTTTATCTTATCTTGTTTTATCTTATCTTATCTTGTCTTGTCTTGTTTTATCTTGTCTTGTTTTATCTTATCTTGTTTTATCTTATCTTATCTTGTCTTGTTTTATCTTATCTTATCTTGTCTTGTTTTATCTTATCTTGTCTTGTTTTATCTTATCTTATCTTGTCTTGTTTTATCTTATCTT
>NC_056507.1:3060579-3060875 GCF_014905685.2 Nematolebias whitei
CCTTGTTGGACACAAAGTATTTCTGACCAACCCTCCTCACAAAGTCACCTGCACCTACAGCTGCACCTGCACCTGGTCCTACACCAGCACCTGCACCTGGTCCTACACCTGCACTTGCACCTGCACCTACAGCTGCACCTGCACCTACACCTGCACCTGCACCTGCACCTACACTTGCACCTACACCTTGTCCTATACCTGCACCTACACTTGCACCTACACCTGGTCCTACACCTGCACCTACACTTGCAGCTACACCTGCACCTACACCTACACCTGGTCCTACACCTGCACCT
>NC_056507.1:3060975-3062598 GCF_014905685.2 Nematolebias whitei
CCTACACCTGGTCCTACACCTACACCTGGTCCTACACCTGATTCTACACCTGGTCCTACACCTGCACCTGCACCTACACCTGGTCCTACACCTGCACCTGATTCTACACCTGCACCTACACCTGCACCTGCACCTGGTCCTACACCTGCACCTACATGTGATCCTACACCTGCACCTACACCTGTACCTAGACCTGGTCCTACACCTGCACCTACACCTGATTCTACACCTGCACCTATACCTGGTCCTGCACCTGTCATTCTGTGTCCATTTCTCCTTCCTGTCCTCTCAAACCCAACTGGTTGAAGCAGATGGTCGCTCGTCCTGAGCCTGGTTCTGATGGAGGTTTCTTCCTGTTAAAAGGGAGTTTTTTCTTTCCACTGTCTCCTTTGTGCTTGCTCAGGATGGGAGACTGTGATGAAGTGAAGATTCAACACAATCTGCTGATTCCTGATTAGATCAGATTGGAATTGGCTAAAGATGAACCAGAATTGTACTAATTTTTAAATATTGTAATTGCTTTAACTGAGTAGTTTTAAATACATTGTATCATATTTCTTTTTCATAATTTTATTGTATTTACTGTTGATCTTAACTTTTCATTTAACCGACTGTTAAAGGTCCTTCTAGGGACGGGTGTTGAGAATTAGCTTTGGCTAAATACACTGTGATGCAGGCATTAGATGTTTTGATCTATGTTTCTTGTACCGGCTCCTGTCAAATAAACAATAAATAAAATAAAATGGAGAACTTTTACTTACTGACTTTTGTATGTATATAAAATGTTTCTGCTCAGTGCCCTGAGACGACCTCTGTTGTGACTTGGCGTTATTGAACAGACTGTGTGAGGTAATGCACATCCAGTTTCAGTCATTTTGGTGCAGATATGCTGCTGTGGTTGACCCAACTATCCTGCTATCGGACAGTTTCAGCCTCCACCTCACACAATTTCACTTGAAGATAAGTTAATCAGCGTTGAATCAGGGGTGCAATAAGCTGACTTTCTGCAGCTGCAAGCCAGAAGCACACCTTCACCACAGCTTGTGGCATTCAGCAAGACGGGTTAGTGCGGATATGGTGCATTGTCTCCCACCTCGATAAAATTATTTGTAACAGTCTGTGGTTTGTTCAAATGCTGCTTTTACACTCTTCTGAATTTGGTTTTGTCTTTATAGTGGAAAAAAATTACTTTTTTCTTACAACCCTTCAAAAACAAGCTGCTCTCTCTCTCTTTTTTATTTTGTACTTCCATTAACTTTACAACAAATGTGCTAATTAAAGCCTGTCGAGTCTTAAATGTAGCTTTTCTGATTGTTGTAAATTATCTAAACATGTGTTCTGACCCAGAAGTGACAAATATTTATGTATATAAATGTGTATATATATATATATATATATACACATTTATATTTATATTATTTATATTTATATTATATTTATATAATATAAATATATATTTATATATTTATAATTTATATTTATTATATTATATTTATTTTCATGAGCTGTATGCCATAATCATCAGTATTAAAACAATTAAAGACCTGAAATATTTCAGTTGGTGTGCAATGAATCTGAAATATATGAAAGTTTCATTTTTATCATTACATTATGGAAAATAAT
>NC_056507.1:3062698-3067019 GCF_014905685.2 Nematolebias whitei
AGCATATTGTGATAAAGGTCATTATTTTCCATAATGTAATGATAAAAATGAAACTTTCATATATTTCAGATTCATTGCACACCAACTGAAATATTTCAGGTCTTTAATTGTTTTAATACTGATGATTATGGCATACAGCTCATGAAAACCCAAAATGCCTGTCCCAAAAAATTAGCATATTTCATCCCACCAATGAAAGACAAGTGTTTTTAATACAAAAAACACCAACCTTCAAATAATCATGTTCAGTTATGCACTCAATACTTGGTCGGGAATCCTTTTGCATGAATGACTGCTTCAATGCGGCGTGGCATGGAGGCAATCAGCCTGTGGCACTGCTGAGGTGTTATGGAGGCCCAGGATGCTTCGATAGCGGCCTTAAGCTCATCCAGAGTGTTGGGTCTTGTTCTCTCAACTTTCTCTTCACAATATCCCACAGGTTCTCTATGGGGTTCAGGTCAGGAGAGTTGGCAGGCCAATTGAGCACAGTAATACCATGGTCAGTAAACCATTTACCAGTGGTTTTGGCACTGTGAGCAGGTGCCAGGTCGTGCTGAAAAATGAAATCTTCATCTCCATAAAGCTTTTCAGCAGATGGAAGCATGAAGTGCTCCAAAATCTCCTGATAGCTAGCTGCATTGACCCTGCCCTTGATAAAACACAGTGGACCAACACCAGCAGCTGACATGGCACCCCAGACCATCACTGACTGTGGGTGCTTCACACTGGACTTCTGGCATTTTGGCATTTCCTTCTCCCCAGTCTTCCTCCAGACTCTGGCACCTTGATTTCCGAATGACATGCAAAATTTGCTTTCATCCGAAAAAAGAAAAAAAAAAAAAAAAAAAAAAAAAAAAAAAAGCTTCTCTGTAGCCCAGGTCAGGCGCTTCTGCCGCAGTCTCTGGTTCAAAAGTGGCTCTACCTGGGGAATGCGGCACCTGTAGCCCATTTCCTGCACACGCCTGTGCACGGTGGCTCTGGATGTTTCTACTCCAGACTCAGTCCACTGCTTCCGCAGGTCCCCCAAGGTCTGGAATCGGCCCTTCTCCACAATCCTCCTCAGGGTCCGGTCACCTCTTCTCGTTGTGCAGCGTTTTCTGCCACACTTTTCCCTTCCCACAGACTTCCCACTGAGGTGCCTTGATACAGCACTCTGGGAACAGCCTATTCGTTCAGCAGTTTCTTTCTGTGTCTTACCCTCTTGCTTGAGGGTGTCAATGATGGCCTTCTGGACAGCAGTCAGGTCGGCAGTCTTACCCATGATTGTGGTTTTGAGTAATGAACAAGGCTGGGAGTTTTTAAAAGCCTCAGGAATCTTTTGCAGGTGTTTAGAGTTACGTCGTTGATTCAGATGGTTAGGTTAATAGCTTGTTTAGAGAACATTTTCATGATATGCTAATTTTTTGGGACAGGCATTTTGGGTTTTTATGAGCTGTATGCCATAATCATCAGTATTAAAACAATTAAAGACCTGAAATATTTCAGTTGGTGTGCAATGAATCTGAAATATATGAAAGTTTCATTTTTATCATTACATTATGGAAAATAATGACCTTTATAACAATATGCTAATTTTTTTAAGAAAATTGTGTGATGGGGGGTGGGGGGGGGGGGTGTAATGTTCAGTTCTGTAACCCTTCTGGTTGAAGGTTTTTCCAGAGCCATAATTAAAAGAATCATTTAAAAACAAGAAAATGTACATTGTTCTTGTATCAAACTTTTTCAGCCTTTCCCATATTTGCATAAATTGAGTAAATTAAAAAGAGCTTGCCTAATGAGAAAAAATTTGCTTGCAAAAACAAACTCCTGGATTAGCAATAAAAATGGATCACAGAATAAATTATCACCTCACATCTCTGACTTTTATTATTCAAAATAACAATTCTGCGAAACACAAATGAGTACTTATGAAGTTTTATTATGCAAGCCAACTGTTAAAGCAATCTAAATAAGACAGACACAGTTTAGGCCTAATAGCATAACCTGATTTCAAAATTGTTTGCAACAACAAATAATGTAAATATGAAGCAAATGTTTAAACAGAGGTATCATGAGAGCAGAACCCAGTAAAGAGCTGTGGCGTTGGACTGCTCTTTGCACAGGAGGATAGTCATTTACGGTAATAATGGTGCATCATTCTGCTCGTCTGCACAGACACAGAAATGAGTAAAATTATACAAAATAAAAGTATGATGATGTTCAAGACGGTGGCCCAGATGTTGAGACAGCGAGCGGTGGAGCTGTAGTGCCGGGCACCTTGATGATCACCAACCACCTTCCGATCTCTGCTCTGAAATGTTCAAAACAGGAACTTTTAACACCAAAACATCTCCAACATGCAGGGAGCCCAAACCTGCTGAGCTCAAACTCATCCTGAAAGATTATCTGCAGCAAACGGGACCACATTTCCCTCACACTCGGAAAAGAAAAATATTAAAATCATCCCCAAACTGCTTCTATTATTTAAGAACAAATAACCTAAAGGTTGTACAAACCCACCTTGATGGAAAAGATGAATGCTGCCAATCCGAGACAAAACATGTTTCCGTAGATAAAGTTGCAAATGGACCAAACGACGTAGTCACTTGGAGGCTCTGCAACGATGTTCACGGTGGTGTACTGAACCACATTTGGACCCCCAGGCTGTCCGGGAAACCTGCCGGGACCCCTGCCCTGCAGTGCAACAGCTTCAGGTGGACAGGCCTCGGTGGGGTGAGCAGGATTCATGGCTCAGGTGAAGTTTGATGTGAAACCTGCAGAAATCCGCCGAACATTTGAATTGCTGGCAGTGACTCGTTTCCTTGTGGGGAGGTTTGAGGTTTATTCTGAGTTCTTGTTTTTCACTGAAGACCAAAGAAACGATTGGCAAACAAGTTTTTTTCTTTAGACAATGTTTTGTGCTTGTAAAAAACAAACAAGCTTGAAATTAGATCAAATTAAGCTGCTGGTTTTTTCTTGGCAATAGAGGACATCAATGCACAAGATCAGTGAACCATTACATTTAGTTGTCAGTGCTACGTTGATCCTCGCTGATATTTGTCCACTTGCAAAGAAAAGTCTGAAATTGTTAAGTTTAATTTTTATAAGGAAGGACAAAATAATATCTAAAAATCTACAAAAATAACATTACACAGAAAGTTAAAGGTTGTCTTGCAGGTCAATGAGTGAAAAAAGTAATTGACCCAAGAAGCCATCCAGAATTCAGGGTCCTATGGACTGCCTACGTGCACAAGGCTGCTCCAGTGCTGCAGTCCAACTCAATCTCAGGCACACATTATAAATCTACCTTCCTTCTCTGCATCATGTTATGTCTTTGCCTATCAGTGTCACCACATTTAGAGCCGTTATCCTCAGCCCTACACTCATGACTTTCTGCTTCTCCCTCAGTCTCCCGACACGTTTCCGTCCTCGTGCTCTTCAACTAACAGTAGCACAATTCCCATCAGCACCCTGTTGGTCAATAGAACAAGTGACAATCATTAACCTGGGCCTCAACCGATTTTGTATGGTTTGCTTAAGTGAACTTTGTTTTTAAATGAGACAAAGGTTGCAAGAGATGGACACTGCCTAACACAGAGTGGCAAATCATTCCTGAGTTTTGGACCTGCAACAGAAAAAGTTCTATCACCTCTAAGTTGCATCACGTGCATGGAACCAGTAAAAGCATCTGATCGGCTGACCTCAGCAACCACTGCAATAAAGGCTGCAGCAGGACTAGAAAGTTCCTGGAAAAACTTTGACAGAAACTCCCACGTTGCGGCCATTTTAAAATTTGGATTTGACAATACAGTTCACTCTCAGCTACCGCCACACCAAATTTCAGCTCAATATCTCAAAGAGTGCCTGAGTTCTAGTCAATTTTGTGTTGACTGAGGTAGATGTGGCAGCCATCTTGAACCAAAATGGCTCCAAAAGTTTAATCAGTTCTAGAGATACATCTGATGATTACTTTCTGTGAGTTTCATAAATAATTCAACAAGCTGTTCATGAGATACAGACCAACAGACCATCTATCTATCTAGATTAATCTAAGTTTATGTGGTATTTCTAAATGTGTGTTTCTGAAGTCAGGTAATCAGGGTCGCTTCTACCCCTGGAGAGACCTCACCAGGCAGGCTAAGGAGAGTGACGCCCCTATAATTGGAGCACACCCTCCGGTCCCTCTTTTTGAAGAGTGGACCCACCACCCCAGTCTGCCAATCCAGTGGCCCTGCCCCCGATGTCCATGCAGTGTTGCAAAGGCGTATCAACCAAGACAGCCCCGCAACATCCAGAGCCTTAAGGAAATCAGGGCGAATCTCATCCACCCCTGGAGCCCTGT
>NC_056507.1:3067119-3068435 GCF_014905685.2 Nematolebias whitei
AGCCTTAAGGAAATCAGGGCGAATCTCATCCACCCCTGGAGCCCTGTTGCCTCGGAGCCTTTTAACTACCTCGGTGACCTCAGCCACGGACCAACCTCAAAGTCCTCTGACTCAGCTTCCTCCATGGAAGACGTGACGGTGGGATTGAGAAGGTTCGAGAAGTATTCCTTCCACCTCCCGACGACATCACTGGTTGAGGTCAATAGCATCCCACCTTCACTGAACACAATGTTAGTAAAGAGCCGCTTTCCTCTCCTCAGCGTGACCTCAGCCAAAGTAACGAGAACTTTCAGGAGGATTAATCTGCACGAGGCAACCGGCCCAGAAAACATCCTCGGAAAAGTGTTGAAAGAATGTGCCGATCAGCTCTGCGAGGTGCTGGCAGACATCTTTAACACCTCACTTACCCTGGAGACAGTTCCCACCTGCCTGAAGACTGCCACCATCATCCCAGTCCCAAAAAGCTCTAAAGTGACTGGTCTGAATGACTATCGGCCAGTGGCCCTCACCCCGATGGTCTCTAAATGCTTCGAAAAACATCATGACTCACATCAAAACCATCAACATCAACGAGGACCCTCATCAGTATGCATACTGTGAGAACCGATCAACAGAGGATGCAATCTCCTCTGTGGTCCACACTGCGGTCAACCACCTGGAGCAGAAGAACTCTTACGTCCGTATGCTCTTTGTGGACTTCACATCCGCCTTCAACACCATGATCCCCCAAACCCTGATGGACAAACTATCCACACTAGGACTAAGCCCCTCCATCTGCAACTGGGTACTAGACATCTTAATAAACAGACCAGTTATGAGGATCCACAACTTCTCCTGTTCCACCATAACCCTCAGCGCTGGCTCTCCTCAGGGATGTGTGTTGAGTCCCCTTCCGTTCACTCTGCTCACGTATGATTGTGCAGCTACCCATCCAGGCTGTTATGTCAAGTTTGTAGATGATACAGCAGTGGTGGGATGCATCACAAACAATGATGAGTCCAGCTACAGGCAGGAGGTGAAACACCTGGAGAGCTGGTGCAAAGAGAATAACCTTCACATCAATGTGAAGAAGATGAAGGTGATGATTGTGGACTTCAGAAGGAACAAACACACCTACACCCCCTGAACATAAGAGGATCTGCGGTGGAAGTGGTCTCCAGCTACAAGCACTTGGGTGTACACATGAATGACAACCTCAGCTGGAGCAACAACACCACCAGCCTGATGAAGAAAGCTCATCAGAGACTCTACTTCCTCAGGCGGCTGAGACGAGCTGGTCTGGGAAGCTCAGTCCTCACCTCCTTCTACAGGTGTGC
>NC_056507.1:3068535-3071854 GCF_014905685.2 Nematolebias whitei
TATGGTCCAAACTCTGGGCACAGATTGAAAGAACGAGATCACAGACATAAGCCGTTGAAATGAGATTTTTTTCCACAGGGTCACTGGACTCTCAGAGACAGGGTGAGAAGTTCACTCTCCTGAGTGAAGACAGTTGAGGTGGTTCGGGCATCTGGTAAGGATGGCCCCTGGACGGAGGAGACCCCAGGGAAGACCCAGGACAACCGAGAGACTACGTCTCTCGGTTGTCCTGGGAACACCTTGGAGTCCTCCCAGAAGAGCTGTGGAAAGAGATGTCTGGACCTCCCTGCTCAAGATGACCCAGAGACCCGAGTCCAGAACAGGTGGAAGACGCTGGATGTGTGAGGATGTGTCTTCTAGCGCGCCTCCCTCGTGTTCATTCCTGCTCCTCCGTGTTTCTTCCTCGTGTAATCGAGCTCCCGTTGTCCTTCCCAGGTGTTGTCATTAACGTTCCCATTTAAAGCTGCGTCTCGGTGTTCTTCATCGTCTGGTATGGCTCGTCGCTCCCGTGTTCCTCCCGTGTTCCTCCCGTGTTCCTCCCGTGTTCCTCCCGCTGCCTCTTTTGTTCTTATTAATAAATATTATTCGTTTACCCTCGAGTCTACCGAGCGTCTGTCTGCACTTGGGTTCATCCATCAGCAGCTTCCGTCAGGATGGATGGTTCTGAAACCACTAACTGCACTTAAAAATAAACTTTAAAAAAAAAATGCTGGATGTGAAAATGTCTGCAATGGTTTATATCTATAGAACAATTTATTTTAGGAACCACTACAACATGAGAATGGAGGTGATTAAAGATGGCAGCAGTCCTCTTTGGTCTTACCCTGCTTGGGACTAGCCATGAGCTCATCAGACCATCAGAACTTGTTTATTTTACCAGTGAGTTCATTCAAAGAGCCATCTGGGTAAAGAAATGTTAGAACATCTAAAGGAACCATTTTAACCACGTGAAAGTGAAACTTCAATAAGGAGAATTTATCAACTTGAAATTCTTGCATGGATTTAAAATGTTCATTTGGACAAACTGACCCGTCGGGCGATAAAACAAGAGCCCACCTTATAAATGTAATGTTTTGAATTTTTTTTTTTTTACCTTCTTAGCTTCTGCATTAAATTTGTCGAGGAGGGCCTGAACTCTGTTTCCATAGTCTGGATGGACAGCATTTAGATTCTCCACCTGCATGACAAGAAATCAGTTAAGCATCAACTAAATAAAGAATAGTGTGCTTTATCGAGTAATCTATAACCTGAAGAATGTGGAAGCTCAATAAAAATTAAATTCTTATAAAATAAAACGTTCCAAGTTTTAGAGGCTCTACAAGTTGATTCACGCAGAATGAAAGTTGGAGCAAAGCAGCACGAAGTGACCGCAGGTTTCAACATAAGCAGGTACTTTCCTGCAGGAAGCAGAGCTTCCGACTTCATGAAACCAAAACAGCTTCATGTTCCATCAAGATTGAGAGGACCGATAAACCTCTACACTTGAAAATACAGACGCTAAAAAAAAGAACGAGCTCGAGAGGACGTCAGTATTTTGTCAGAAAGTGAGTCCCAGCTGAATGCTCAAAAAACTTCACTTTGTTTTCTCGATCTACAGACGGATCATGAAACCTGAACATCTAAAGCTTCATATTGTGAACATTTGAATGAGACGATTTTAACCTTTAACTTTATGACTGTTCATGTTCCTCAGGGTAAAATCAACCACCTCATTTAACTGCTAAAAATTACTATTAAATATTTGTTCCACAAAAAAACCCAACTAGTCAGTCTTTTAGAGCTGTAAGCCTGAAATAAAAATATCTCTATTTTTTTTTATGTTAACGCTTTAAGTGTTTTTGTATTTCTTCTACGGTAATATAAAAAAAAATTGTGTTTTCGTCGTACACCCTCTGGGTCAACATCCACATCCTCCTGAGTCCTCCAGAGCTCAGAACTGATGCTTGGTTCTGTTGGGCCAGTCAGAGCAGTTCTGGACCTCCATCTCTGCGCAGCTCTTCCTCTTCTAAAACAAATCATGATCACCCTCTTCATCAACAAAGTCCTCTCTGTCTGACTCGGACGGTTTTCTCCTTCTCCTCTAAGAGGTTCTGACTCGGCGGTTCTGTCCTCCTCTGGGTCTGCAGCTCCGTCCTCCCCACGTTCACAAATTGTCTCATTGTTTTCACTCAAACACACCAAAAGTGACTAAACACTAAACTAGAGCCCAACTATAAAACCCAAACATCCTAAATATCACAAATCTCTCAGACGTCATGACTCCCTCACGCTCTTGCTGTGACTTTATTGCAACAAATTCAACTTAAATCTTTTTTTCTTCTTGCACATTTTTTGGTACTTTGGCCAAATAACTTCGAGCCTCTGTCAGAAAGGAGGGGGGAGGTTTTAACACACCTGCAACACCTAAAGAGCATGCTGTCGTTTGTGATGCTCTACCAAACTCCATGATGCAACTCTTCAAAGGAACAAACCTGATCGTTCATCTAGAGACCAGCTGAGAAGACCCATAACGCACAAACATGCTCCAACAAACGTATAAGATCACGTCTGCAGAACATTACTTTATATCCTGGTAGATTGTGTTGGTCCTCTACTTTTGGAGAAATTAAGTGGAAACAAGTTTGGTTGAATGGAGAAAAATTTTGCATAACAAATAAAGTTAAAGAGGTTTCATTTAAAATCAGTCATAATGTATAACCTGTTAAAAAACACTGGAAAGATTTAAACTTTATATTGACTACTCTTGTACATTTTGTGAACTACACATGGAAACACTCATTTATTCCATCATAATCACACAAAGACGTTCTGGACAGATGTACAACAACTCACACGACAGAAAACTGGACAAATAATTCAACTTACCAACTTACCGTGTGAATCAATTTTAGGAATGTGCGATATGGCATAAAATTCACATCACGATATGTATTGTGAAGGGTGGCGATAACGATATACATCGTGATATGTTTTGGGTACAAAACTTGCTAAAAAAAAAAGCATAGGGTGTCCTTTTGCCATCATATATTTTGAATTAAGAAAATTCCACTACTAGGTCCAGAGAGTTTTAAAATAATAAACAAACCAAGTATTAGGCTTATTTCTTGTAGTGCAAAAGATATCAAATGTAGTTTTAGCCGTATGTTTTAAACAGAAGAATATGTTAACGCTTAACAGTTTCCAGTCTTACTTAAGAAATGAACAGCAACAGAGCAGCAACTGAAACACTTCACCCTCCAAACCTCTAGTGGGCGACACCTTCAGCTTTAATGGAGCTGACACAAAATGAGTCTGTGACCAGAGGGTCTCGCAGTAAAAT
>NC_056507.1:3071954-3073831 GCF_014905685.2 Nematolebias whitei
GGTATAAAACTTGCTAAAAAAAAAAAAGCATAGGGTGTCCTTTTGCCATCATATATTTTGAATTAAGAAAATTCCACTACTAGGTCCAGAGAATTTTAAAATAATAAACAAATCAAGTATTAGGCTTATTTCTTGTAGTGCAAAAGATATCAAATGTAGTTTTAGCCGTATGTTTTAAACAGAAGAATATGTTAACGCTTAACAGTTTCCAGTCTTACTTAAGAAATGAACAGCAACAGAGCAGCAACTGAAACACTTCACCCTCCAAACCTCTAGTGGGCGACACCTTCAGCTTTAATGGAGCTGACACAAAATGAGTCTGTGACCAGAGGGTCTCGCAGTAAAATCACACAACACAGCGTTCTGTTCACAGATCAGAGAGCAGGTTTCTCTAAAGATGACCCGACGCTTACTTTAACTTTCAACGGGAAAAAACAACTTTCAACGGAACACAGCGTTTTGCGCATGCGTCCGAATACGGCAACACTACGGCAAGCCGGCTGTAGCTACCTTGTAGCTTCGCTACTTAGCCCTCGAAGAAAATACTTTAACGCCACTGCACAGTTTTCAACTAATAAAAAGTAACGATTAAACTGACAACTCTGATTTTACTTCAGACACAGCGTTACTGCGGTTAGCCGGCAGAAGACAGAGCTATCGTTTCTACCGTGTATCGTTTATATCGCACATTCCTAATCAATTTTAAAGTTGATCTGCCGTGTTTGCTTCATCAAATTTTGAAACAAATAGTTCAGCTCAGTCCAAAACAACATCCACAGAACCACACTATAGGTTTGTGAGATGTGCAACTTCCTGTGGTTTGTGAGATGTGCAACTTCCTGTGGTTTGTGAGATGTGCAACTTCCTGTGGTTAACAGCATGAAACCATTTACTAGTTCAAAACATCTAAATATTTTTAAACAATAAACATTCAAATATAAAACTTTTGTTTTTTGTTTTTTTACTATTAATGTAAAAATCTTGTCCTTTTCCAGGGCTGGACGATATAGCCAAAACTTTTATCACGATATATTTCTTAATTTTGGTCGATAACGATATAATTCGATATCGATATAAACGATATAAAAGCCTCAGAAAAACTACAAACTATAAAAATAAATTAATGTTCACCTTTTATTTGTATTTAGCCTTCAAAAAAATTGAAATCACTGTCAAATAAACATAAAATTCTCAACTTTGTCAATATTAATAGTTTTAACTTCAAACAACAACTTTAAAATTGACAGCATTTAAATTTGTTGTTAATGAAATAAAATTTTTGGGTCTCGTTATTGATGAGAAGCTGACGTGGAAATCTCATGTAAAATACTTAAAAATAAAAATAATCAATTGCATTACTGTATAAAGTAAAAGTTTTTGAATGACAAAGCTTTGTATAAATTGTAAAATGTAATGATTGTTCCATATTTAATCTATTGTAATGACGTTTGGGAAAAAGCAAAACAATTACAAATCCTATTTTTATTAATAAAAGAACTATAAGAATTATTATTAGTATGAAGTGCTATGGTCACCCAACAAATACATTATTTCATCAATTGAAATTATTAAAATGTTATGATTTGATTGAATATAGTATTTTACGTCATGTATAAAGCTCATAAAAATATTAGCCCAAATATTCAATTAAAATTTATAAAAAACAAATATAAAAAAAAGGAGTCAATATAACTTAAAGGAATGTAAATGTTTGTAAAACCTCCATTTAGAACTGGTCTGAAGGAGCTGTGTTGTAGTTCAGGGAACAGGATTATGAATCGTCTTGATATCACCATAAACATTTCTAAAACAATTTATACGTTTAAAAAGATGATAGTTAAAGTTTATATGTTTAAAAAGATGATAGTTAAAGTTTA
>NC_056507.1:3073931-3074995 GCF_014905685.2 Nematolebias whitei
AAAAGATGATAGTTAAAGTTTATATGTTTAAAAAGATGATAGTTAAAAGTTTATATGTTTAACAAGATGATAGTTAAAGTTTATATGTTTAACAAGATGATAGTTAAAGTTTATATGTTTAAAAAGATGATAGTTAAAGTTTATATGTTTAACAAGATGATAGTTAAAGTTTATATGTTTAACAAGATGATAGTTAAAGTTTATATGTTTAAAAAGATGTTAAAGTTGTTGGGAAGGTTTAGGACCAGGTGAAGGACACCTGAAGTTATTTTGTTTTCAGTTTGGAGATTGTTCAAGTCAAAGTTGTTGTTTGTTTGTTGTTATTTTGTATTTTTTAAATTAGGGGCAGATAATTATTTTCATCTTTCTTCAACCTTTTCATTCAATGTATTTTTTCTTCTGATGAAGTCGTTTTATTTTAAATGAATGAATAAATGATAAAAACAAAACACAACTTGCAGCGCTGGGGGTGTTTCAGGGACACGTTGGCTCAAACTTTATTGAGCTTCATCTTGTGACTCATCATCTTGTGTCAAGTGGAACAAGTTGTTGTTCCAACCGCGAGTTAGAACGACTCTCCGTCACATTTTGCAGCACACTGACTGAAACCTGCAGTTTATCGGACCTTAGAAAGCCGAACCACTTCCAAACCAGCGAATTAGTCTTTCCTCTCTTATCAGTGATGTCGTCTGCTTCTCTTCGTTTGTGAAACCTTGTTCAGTCACATTCTGACGGTCATGGAACTCATTTTGAAGAGAAAACTTAACGCGTTGGAGATTAGCCTAGCTTAGCCTGCTACCGCTAACGCCTTCTGGACTTGAGCTCTGCGTAACATTACGTCACCACGCATTTACGTAGTTGTGTCGCACCTTTTTCTGTCCGGGTTGAAACTGAAGCGGCCGCTTCAACCCGAACAGAAAAAGAAACGCGTCAGTGAAACGCTGTAATTCTACCGAAATATGGAAAATGTGCTTAAAAATCATATCATCGTTGTTGAATAAAAGTATATCGCGAGACATATCGACTTGTTGTCCAGCTCTATCCTCTTCCATAAAGAAACGCTT
>NC_056507.1:3075095-3089931 GCF_014905685.2 Nematolebias whitei
ATATCGACTTGTTGTCCAGCTCTATCCTCTTCCATAAAGAAACGCTTCATAAAGCCAGGCAGAGACGAGATGTGGCGTCCACGCATCATGGGGAGACACGACGAGGACTCACCATGCGTTTCTGGATGAAGAGCTGCGCTCCCTTCAGGGCGCCCGCCATGTTCTGGCACAACCTCAGACGCTCGTCCTCGTTCAGCACTTGGGTGTAGAAGGCACGAACCTGGAATCAAACGTGGAGAAATGTGTGCAAACAGGGTTTCAAATGGAACTCGTACCAAGTCAGATAAGGTCCTGAAGTACACGCTTTCAGGCCACAATGTGTGTAATATACATAAAAACAAGTGTTTGCAATGCTCCAGGAGGGTTAGAGGAAGCTTGTTTGCAGGAAGTGTGTATGAAAACTGATCTCTCCAAAAAAGTGAGGACGTGGTTTGAACTGATGTGGAGTTTTGGGGAGCGCATTCAGTAAAACGGTGTGAACTGTGATTATGTCTCGGCTGCGTGCAGTCGATCAGAAAAGTGAAAGGAGTTTTGTACTGTGTTGGCAGAAAGACCCAGTACTGTGCACGTGAAAGTAAATAATGCATTTACAGGAAGTGCAGACGTGGTGCAGTCTGAGCCGAGAACATTCTCCCCATGAGCGTGTGTGAAAGACATGTTGATGCAAATTTTGGAAACAAATACCCCGGTACTTCAGGGGGATGTGGCAATTCCTCTGTCCAGTTTACTTTTCCATAAAAAAAAACATTTTGCTCCGTCTGTTATTTAAGTTATGAAGTAAAAAGCTACTTCATTCGGCGCGCCAGTTTGAGATACAGCTGTTGGGAATAACTTTAATGTCCAAGTTATATATTGTATCTAGGGGAGCTCCACAGAACAAACTAATATTAATATTAATGATCATAATAGTAATAATAAACAGTAACATTCACAAGATGACCAGGCAATTATATTTAGCTGCCTGACACAGTGGATAATTAATAATAAAAAACTATCTAACGCTTGTTTGGTTCTTGTGTGTGTGACTGAAAGTGTGATCGAGTTGGTGAGGACATTTAACCGTCACAAAGAAATAATACTGATGTGACGCCTCCAAAAATTTACTGCATGTTAAAATCTTTGGGGTACTCCAGAGAAAAACAAGTTATCAAAATAATTTATTTTGTTGTTTTAATCGTGCCAAACTCCTTTCAACTTTCATTACACACTAAACTACACCCCAACTATAAACCCCAAACATGCTAAACACCACAAATCTCTCAGACCTCATGACTCACTCTCGCTGCGTCTTAATCTAATCGCACCGAACTCCATTCAACTTCTGCGTCTTTTTCTTCTTCTTGTGGAATTTTTTTGGCGATTTACAACAAACTGAGCCTCCGTCAGAAAGGAGGGGGAGGTTGTTCGGTGTGGTGGGGATGGGAGGGGAAAGTGGAGGGTGATGGGAGTGTTTTGTCCCGAGATTGGCAGTTTTTGTCGCAGCCGCTCGCTCTAACACTTCAGATATGACGAAGATTTTCAGAAAAGATGTGGCGTGGATTATTGATCATAACTCTGATTTTACTTGGCCTCAACACAATTTAAAAACTGCTGAGTAGATTAAAATCTGTACTTTATAGACAAGTTAAAATGGAGTCCGAGAGACTGGGTCTTTCCCTCCTAGAGAGATTAAAATAGGTCATGTGACTATCATGCGCCGGTGCGTTGATTGACTCCAAAGGAAAAGAAAATCATCAGAGCAGGTGATGAAATCAACTCCTGCCACGTGTTATTGAGACTAAACATCAACTCTCCAATATAAGTTCTGGTTAGCTCAGTCATCGAATGGGCATGAATCGTGTTTGAAGGGGAGAGAGTTGCAAATTGTGTGCAACATTGATCAAATAAGGGAAAGGGAGTTTTGTACTGTGTTTGCAGAACAGACCCAGTATTTTGTACGTGAAAGTAAGGAATGAGGAACAGTCCGAGTCTTGACTGGCATAATTTGTTTTTGCATGCAACCTCTGAATTATTGATATCTGCACCATTAACAAATAATACGTTTGATCCTAAACTTTAAATGATACATTGATAAGGTGTAGCATAAATTTTAAATCCTCTTACAACCTCGAAGCAATAAAATACTATCACAATACACTAAAGCAAGTGTGTGAAAAACATAACAGCATGTCAAGGAGGCCGACTACGAAGTGGAGTCGTTTCGTTTCTACTGAAAAGAGGACGCAAAGATTAGAAGCTGTAGGTGGTAAAAAAAAAAAACACAAAACCTGAAACCAAACGAAAAAGGAAGGCAGCGAAAAAGCCCTCAAGAAACAAGTCTGCAAGTTAAACGTTGCAAACTGAAGAAACTCCCTTCAGTACCCAACGACTACTTGACTGTTGACGAAAAAGTAGTATACATTTAAAACGCATGACACTGGAAACAGGAAAGAACAGTTGGAGCTCTCAAAGCAACCAAACTGCAAATCCATGACAAAGAAAAACATTTAACGTGCAGATCCTTACCACAGAAAATGTCCAAATTTAAATTTTACAATTCTACATTTATCATTGACTGTACGTTCATGCTTAAAACATAAAAGGGGCAAAGCAGCTTCAACCATTTTGTTCTGACATTAACTGTATTCTGCAAAGAAACAAAGCTGACCACAGTAAGAACAGACTCCATCACTACCTGTGTGACGTTGTCATCATCTGCACTGTTGTATCGAGCCACATCAGGAGAAACCTTGAACCTGGACTCCAGGTAGCGAGGCTGAGACTCAGGGGCGCCGAAGCTGTTGGGAAAGTAGTTTGGAGCACCACCTAGTGACCCGACAGACGAACAATAAATTCACCAGAAGAAAGCTAAAAATAAAAGTTCTTACAAGAACATTGTAAGAACAATACAATACTTGTATTGGCGGCAGCAGACACTTGAGTAGAAGGTGAAATAAACACCTACCACTTGTTTTTGAGAAGGCAGACTAAACATTTACTCACACTTGTTCTTACAACTTGTAAGAACAAGTATGTTCTTACAATAAAGTTCTTGCAAGAATGTCAAGTAACTTCTCTGTTGAGTGTGAGGATCTTAAACAATGTGGGTACAGTTTAAATCAAATGCTGGCAAATAATAATAAAGATATTAAGAAATTAAGTGTTATAGACCAAATGAAAATGTAAATTTAGTAAAACGTCCTCACTGAAAGTGATGAGGTCTCACATTCTAACAAGAACATTTCTGTTACCATGTGAAACGGATATCCAGCCAGACGTTCTGCGACACCTCACACACAAATGCCCCATAAAGAGGTCGGTGCCGGAGACGGAGCCAGTAATCCTCCAACTGACGGAGGAATTTTTAACCATTTCGATGCTGGAACTTCAGCAGATAAAGAATAGGCGAAGTGAAATTGTACAAGAAAACTTAAAATGCTGTCAAATGTTCTAAAAAATGTAAATAAGAGAAAGTAAGAGAATAAAAGGTAATTTTTTTTTTATCCAAATGGTTTAGAACAAGGGCAGCACGGTGGCGCAACTGGTAGAGCTGCTGCATCTCAGTGAGCAGGTCCTTGGTTCAAACCCCGGTCCAGGGGCCTTTCTGGGTGGAGTTTGCATGTTCTCTCCGTGCATGCGTGGGTTTTCTCCGGGTGCCCCGGTTTCCTCCCACAGACCAAAAACATGCATGTTAGGCTGATTGGTAACTCTAAATTGTCCCGAGGTGTGAGTGAGAGAGTGAATGGTTGTTTGTCTCGTTTGTCTCTATGTGTCCCTGTGATGGACTGGAGACCTGTCCAGGGTGTCCCCCGCCCCTCGCACAGCGATTGCTGGACATGGGCACCAGCGACCCCCGTGACCCAAAATGGAAGAAGCGGGTAAAGAAAATGGATGGATGGATGGATGGATGGTTTAGAACAATTGCTCCATCCTCAGTGTGGTGTCAGTTGAGCCGAACCTACAAACCACGGCAGTCTGCAGACACTAAACCTGCTAGTTTGATTCCTACCATTAACCCACAGTTGGTCCAACTGAACTCACCCTGGTTGTCACTGAAGCACATTGGACCATCACGCTGGTAGTTGGCCACGCGGGCCCTGTAGGGACAGTTGACGGGGAGCTGCAGGTAGTTGGCTCCCAGCCGGTGCCTGTGTGTGTCGGGGTAGGAGAAGAGTCGACCCTGCACAGAAATACACTCGCTTTTGGGAAACACGAACGCTGAGATGCTTCAAGATTGTAAGTTTCATTTAATGAGAAGAAAATAAGAAGTAAAGACGTGCAACACTGTTACCTGCAGCATCTTGTCAGGACTGGGCTCAACGCCTGGAGGCATGTTGCTGGGGTCAAAGGCCAGCTGCTCCACTTCTGCAAAGTAGTTGATGGGGTTCCTGTTGAGGACCAGTTTGCCCACAGGAATTAAGGGGTAGTCCTTATGGGACCACACCTAGAAAAGGGGTAAAACATTTACTGCACTCATTTACAGGAGTTATTTTTAATAATATATCTGTTGCAATAAGGTCAATAATCCAGGAAGTGTTTTCATTAATAAAAATACGGATCTCGATGTAAATCATGAAGTGGAATCTAACGAACGCTGGGACTGTAGAGGGAAGCAGTACCTTGGTAACATCAAACGGGTTGAACGGGAACCTCTCAGCCTGTTCGAAGGTCATGACTTGGATGTAGAAGGTCCAGGACGGGAAGTTTCCTTTTGCGATTGCGTTGAACAGGTCTCCGATCGCATAATCCGGGTTGGTGGATGCCAGGCGGTCAGCCTCCTCCGCTGGAAGATTTTTAATTCCTTGATCGGTCTAAAAGTATATGAAAAATGGAATATGGGTATCAATAAGTTACATGATCAATAGATACTAGTTTGCCCAACCAGGCTACATGTATTTTATGGACTTGGAGAAGGTATTGGGGGGCTCATGCTCCATAAGATTCAGGCTCCGTTGCCACAGGCTGTTCAGACCCTCTCTATACAAGCGGTGCAAGACTTTGGTTCTCATTGCCGGCAGGAAGTCGGTCGCCCTCAGGGTGGGAGTTGGACTCCGCCAGGGCTGCCCATCGTCACAGATTCTGTTCATAACTTATGGACAGAAGTTCTCGGTGCAGCCAGGGGGCTCAGGATTCCTGCTCTACTCTTTGCGGATGATGTGGTCCCGTTGGCGTCGTCGTACCGTGATCTTCAGCTCTCACTGGAGCGGTTCTAAGCTGGGATGAGGATCAGCACCTCCAAATCTGAGGCCATGGTCCACAGTCAGAAAAGGGTGGATTGCTCTCTCCAGGTGGAGGAGTTCAAGCAGCTTAGGGTTTTGTTCACGAGGGAAGAATGGAGCAGGGGATCAACAGACGGATCAATGTAGCTACTGCAGTATTGCAGACTCTGTGCCGGTCCGTTGTGGTGAAGAGGGAGCTGAGCTGCAAGGTGAAGCTCTCCATTTACCGGTCAGTCGACGTTCCTACACTTATTTATGGTCATCTTGTTTTTGGGTAGTGACAGAAAGAATGAGACTGGGGATACAGGCGGTCGAAATGCGTTTTCTCTGAAGAGGAGCTGGACTCTCCCTTAGAGACGGGGTGAGAAGTTCAGTTATCAGGAGAGACTCGGAGCAGTGTCGCTGCTCCTCCACATCCAGAGGAGCCAGATCAAGCGGGTCAGGCATGTGGTAAGGATGTCTCCCTAGGGAGGTGCTTTGAGCATGTCCAACTGGGAGGAGACCCCAGGGAAGACTCCGGACACGCTGGAGAGACTGTAGGCTGGTCCTCCCAGAAGAGCTGGATGTGGAACGAGACTTTGGACATACGAACGGACGGATAACAGACAGTCAACCTAATTCCTTACGGACCTTGTAGTGGAACTTGCAGTAAACAGACTGGCCATCAGCGTTGACCAGTTTGAAGGTGTGAGAGCCGTAGCCGTTCATGTGGCGGAAGCCATCAGGCAACCCTCGGTCACTGAACAGGAACGACACCTGACGGAAGACAAAAAAAATAAAATAATATATGCGTTAAATAATTAAAGAAAATCACTTTGATCTGCAGCATTGCAGCAATTAGATACGCAAAATATTAGTTTGTTCAAAACAAGCGTGCCCACTGCCATCAATGAAGTATTCCTTCTTTTTAAAAATATTCAGAGTCAGTCGGAGTTCAGACCTGATGAAGACTCTCAGGCCTCAGGCTCCAGAAGTCCCACACCATGTCGGGGTCCTTCATGTGAATTTGAGGGTTACGCTTCTGAGTGTGGATGAAGGACGGGAACTGAAGGCAGAGAAACGTGGAGCTCGATCATGAACGTCACACGAGTCAGCATGAAAAGTAAAAATACTTCAGAAATGTGTTCATGCTACTCATCTTAAAAACAGGAATAAATATGTTTTTATGTTTAACAAGCACCCAAAACTGAAATAACTTGAATGTTTCAACGACTCTAAACCCCGACTCTCCTCTCACCAGGATGGCATCCCTGATGAAGAAAATGGGGGTGTTGTTGCCCGTCAGGTCCCAGTTACCCTCTTCAGTGTAGAACTTGACGGCAAAGCCTCTCGGATCTCGGACCGTGTCTGCCGACCCAGATTCCCCAGCTGGAGGACAAAAATCCACTTATTGACACAAGATAAGCTGCGGCTCTGTCACTCAAACAAACCTCTGAGAGGCTTTTATTTGCACCACCGAACATTTTATACTTTTATGACATGCTCTGTTGTCTAACCCCCACCTCTGATAAGAATTAAACATGCCTACGTTCAAACTGTAAACTCCAGTCCACGAGACAAATCAACAGTTTATTGTTTAAATAGATCATGTCTGAATATTCAGACCGGTACAAAATCTAAACTAAATGCATCGACTGAGGGACGTGGACTTTGTCATTCTGATGCAAGTCGTTTGCTTTAAACTGCTCTCGTCGCAAAATTTAACCAAACGCCCCCCAGAACCGCCCGTTCTCAGACTTAGATCTTCAAGCTCAAGGTTCTTTATTGTCATTTGCATCACATGTGGTACACGAGGTGGAACGAAACACAGGGTCCCAGTTACATCCAATAGCAAAATATGAATTGTAAAAGAAGCAGTAAAGAATCTAAGATATAAACTAAAAAAAATAAACTAAACACTTAATAGTGCAAAAACAATGTTCAGTATGATTTTAAAATTAAAACTTTAAATAATGATAGCACAGTCATGAAAGCGTTACATGATTGCCCTTACCCACAGTGGAGAAACGAACAGCAATGGGTGTCGTCTTGCCGACGTGTTCAAACACTTTAGCTCTGCAGTAGCGAGTGATGTCATGAGTGACCTCAAAGTAGCCAAAGGCCCCTGCAAAAACAACAACACAATAGTTTTGTCATTTCTCATTTTCTGTGCGTCTTTCCTCGAGGAGTTGCCTTCGGCTACAACTGGTCCAACGGGCTGAACTTCCAGAGCATCCACAAACGCCAGCGCACACGCAGTGAAAATTGATGGACAAGGCTGACTGGTTTGAAAACGTCAAATTATTGAGTGAGGGCTCGTTTTAAAGAACGGTTATCTAAACAGCAGCTTACCATAAGTGAGCTGTAGAAAGCTGGAGCTCAGCTGCAGCAGCCAGAGCTGCTACTGACGCACAACGCTAATCGAGTTCAATGTCATTTCCATCACGTGGTACATGAGGTGGAACGAAATTATGTACTCAAGGTCCCCGTTACAACAAAAACAGCAAAAAAATAAAGTATAAAAATAAACAGTAAATAAGGGTCTAAGATATACGCTAAACACTAATCATTAACTTTATTTATAAAGCTCTTTAACACCAGCCACAGCTGAAACTAAGTGCTGAACATCTGTAATTAATAATGTCAAACAATACAGTGTAACAGCAGCCCGAACACGAGTCTGTGGTGAGCAGACGGGCACGAATGAATACAGCAGCATGAGATGATCAGCAGCATGAGATGATCAGCAGCATGGATAATCAGCAGCACAGTACACATCACCAATTAAAGTGGCATTGCAGTGATTTTTCTTTTTCTTACGGTGATCGATGAGCATTTATACTGCTGCTAAATATAAGAATGACAACGACCGGTGCCCAACACTGACCAGCTCCTTTGGCGTGCACCACCCTCTCCGGGATTCGTTCGCGGTCGAAGTGGGCCATCTCGTCTGTGAAGACCACATCCTGGACAAGCAGGGGTCCTCTTGGTCCAGCGGTCTGCAGGTTCAGCTTGTCTCCAATGGGATGACCACCTCCTGTGGTCAGAACATCAGCTTTCTGGAACAGAGAAACATTAGGCCACAAACAAACAAACAAACAAACAAACAAACAAACAATTAGGAAGGAAGCAGAGTAGTTTTTTGTTCACTTCTATTAAAAAACAGTTTTTAAATTCAGATTAGCATAAAAGCTGTTTTAACCATTTTTAAAGGGACATGCAAGCACAAACGACCTGTATCCAGATACAGTGCATGAAGTTACTAATTTAAACAAGTTATTTCTGTTTAAATACAAAAACAACAACATTTAACCAGAAGATGGACTTTAGTCCCCAGTTGATGCCAGCTCCTGTTTACAAGCTCAGACACGTTGTTCTGAACACTTTTTACCTTTAACTGCACTCACACGGAACATTTTCAGCTCTCTGCTTGTATTGTATTATATTATATTATATTATATTATTATATTTTGTAACTTTCGTGGTTTTCAACAAACGGCCCGCGGTGAAACAGCTAGCTAGCTTGTTTATTAGCAACTTGTCTCTTTGCGTTGACGGCGACGAAACGATCACGAAACAATTACGGTAAACAACGTGGAGAATGTTTATGTGCACGTCCAAAATAAATAAATAAATCCGTCAGCAGGAACGAATATTTGGTCCACAAAACCAAAGGTTTCACTGTTCTTACCCCTGAACGACCTCTCACCCACATCTGATTCGGACACGCTGCGTCGTACGATCACTTGATGAAATGCAGCTTTTATACAAACCTGAGAGCCTCTGCTCTCCTTCCATGTCTTCATCTGGTCAGTGCTCTTATCCCTGTCCTCAGACATCTTGACACTGTCGACTTCGAAGCACGTCCAGGCCAAATGCTGCGCAAGTGGTGTTGCGGAGAAATATGTTACCCAGTTATCCTCAAACCAGACTCCTCCTTCTTCCTGGACTTTGTTCGATTTTGCTCCGCCCCTCGGGCGCCCCTCTTTTCTGATTGGCTGATAGAAGTGAACTGACCTACATGTTTCTCTCTTGTACTTTGTACTCATATTTTTATTCAAATAATACATTTCTAGCTTGATATAGTTATTAGCTTCTACCAGCTTCTAATATAGTCGACGTCCTTGGTTGGAATAAAGCTACATGACCTTATTTATATAGCTCAAGAATTAACAGTTGGGAGAGTTGATTTAAACTTTTCAACTTTTGGCAAAAATACATTTAGTTTTTTTTTTGTCCTTTAAAATACACTGCCTGACCAAACCAAAAAAAAGTTGCCACCAAAAAACAAAGGTCACACACTAATAGCTTTGATTACAGCATGCATTCACTGTGGCATTGTTTCGATAAACTTCTGCAATGTCACAAGATCTATTTCATCCAGTGTTGCATTAATTTTTCACCGAGATCTTGCATTGATGACGAGGCACTAGTCACCACGTTCCCTGAGGTCAGCGGACCAGTTGCTCCTCACAGTTCCAGGAACTTGTCTTAAGCGCATAGGGGACAGGGCCTTCTCTGTAGCAGGACCAAGACTTTGGAACGAGTTACCGCTGCTTGTCAGACAGGCCCCCTCCCTCTCGGTTTTCAAATCCCGTTTAAAAACTCACTACTATTCAGTAGCTTTCAACACCAGATGATCTGTGTTTTGAACCTGTATGCTCTACACTGGTTAGTCATCATTATCTGCATTGTTTTTATGTCTATATTCTGATTTACCTCATTTTGTATTTTGCTTTGTGTGTTACCTGTTGTTTTGTCTGTACATCACTTTGGTTGGCCTTGTTGCTGTTTTAAGTGCTCTATAAATAAAATGGTATGGTCATGATGGGTGCATCACTTCTCCTGCCTCTCTTCTGACCCTGATGCACCATCACTCTGGAACAGGGTCAATCTGGACTCATCAGACCACATGACCTTCTTCCATTGCTCCAGAGTCCAATCTTTATGCTCACAAGCAAATTGAAGCCTTGTTTTTCCAGTTAGCCTCACTGGTTAGTGGTTTTCTTAAGACTACACAGCTGTTCAGTCCCAGTCCCTTGAGTTCCTTCACATTGTGTCTGGAAATGTTCTTACTTTCACTATTAACCTATTAACCTTTCACTATTAATCACGATCATTCAGGATTGTTTTCCGGCCACATTTCTTCCTGGAAGACGATGGGTCCCCACTATCCTCCCAGTTTTTAATAATGTGTTGGACAGTTCTTAACCCAGTTTTAGTCGTTTCTACAATCTCCTGAGATGTTTTCTCTGCTTGATGCCAGTGATTTGAACCTTCTCAAACAGACTGACATCTTTTCACGACCACGCCACATGTCTTTCATCATGATTGTTGAAGAAATGAGAAGCGACTCATTGCACCAGTTGGGGTTAAATATCCAGGTGGAGACTTTTTTTTTGGCCAGGCAGTGTAACATCCATCTTTATTTTGTATAAAGCTTGCAACAAAACTTTAGGTCTATTTCTATTTTAAATAAAAAAACAAGTTCTCTTTTGTAAACTGGTAGAAAGAGATATATTTAACAAAATCTTGTCTTGTATTAGTTCAATCTGAGTTGTTTTGTTTTTGTTTGGTGATGTCAAAGGTCAGACTGGCACAGCTGAAAGGCCACTTCTGGCTCAAGGGCCACATTTTGCCTGTGTGAGCTCTAGATCGTTTGAATTTTGATCTGGATTTTTCTCTGACAACAAATCAAGGGTATTTTTGTTCTATCTAAAAAGTAAAAAACTACGTTCCACATTCTTAGTAACAGAAAATCAACAAGTCTTCGCTCTGGTTGTCGAATTGCTTTTTTATTTGAAACAGCATTCACACAATACACTGTATTCTCTGGGCACATTCACATAAAGTGCCAAATACCTTCATGCATGATCGGATGTGAGCTACAGCTTCGTTGAATGCAAATGGTGACTGTAAATGAAAATATTGCTTATTATTATTTGGCACAGTAGGAAATATTTGATATTATGTCACCACAAGTGTGTTATTTTTGGATATATTCTTTAAAGTGAGGTTGAGAAAGGCAGTCAGAACTTGACCAAACGTGTGCAACTGGTTTCCACTTAAAAAATTAAAATATACGAGGCTGATTATGCTCTAAGTGTTAGGTTTTCCACTTAAGTCACGTTCAAAAAGTCACAACAAAACACTATTGCACAAAGTCTCAGAGAGATTAAAAAGCCACTCTGAGCTTTACAGGATGCTGTTGGGATTAAAAACATGTCAGCCGTGTTAGCGCTCTGCTTTTAGCCAACAAAAGCCTAACGAAGTTGGACAAACACCCACTGAGAAACAGCCACAGAAAAAATCAAGGTGTTTCCTTTAGCATAAACTAAACGCATACAAAAGAGTTAGTACTTTACATCACATGTTAAAGTCCCAGAGGAGTTTTAATTACAGCTGACTCGTCATCAGCGATGACATATAGTGTGTTTGAGAATAAAGTTTGGTGTCTTTTATTACATATACTGTGAAAAAAACTTGGTTTGCACAAAGAATTCAGAAGGAAAATGACAAATGGTTAAATATAGTCTGGTCCTTTTTGAAGTAATGCTCTCTCAAACACTTTTTAATATTTAGCAGCTGTGACATCAGAGTCTGAAGAAATGAGCAGAAGACTTTGTCCATACTAAGCTTATGGCTAGCCAAACAAAGATCTGGTTTTTAAATTGTTTTTCTGGGATATAAAACAACTCTTTCTCTATATAGTTCTACTGGTGTGAATGAAAGTGACATTAGCCAATATTAAACCTCTACAGTCACTTTTCCATGACACCATTTGTTCAGTTTGTTTCTGCTTCCTTAACCGACGGGCCCTCGTTTGGCTAACTAGCCTAGATGAAGACTTCTGCTCTTTTCTTCATCCTCCAAGCTCCATGGTCAGGGCTCAATTAGAGCCAGATCCTGCCGGAACTGGGGACACTCTATTTTGACAGGGTGCGTTCTATTAACCGTTTGCTTGGATCTGGTAACTTCCCTTGCTAATAATAAAGTTATAAATAAATTTGATGACCTTGAACGAATAAAACTTATATTGGATATGTAATCTGAAAATAATTACATAAACATTCATTTTAAACACAACAGCCAATTTGAGCTTCTTAATATCATGTAAGAGCTGCTCCTTCAAGTAAGCATTTCTGCTTCTACCCTTAAAAAAATCTCCACCCCCTAAAAGTTCAGTCATGGGAAATTTAATTAAAATCACAAAAATATAATTAAACAGCAGAACTAAATTGCAAATCAGCTTTACAATTAAAGTGGGTCATTAATAAAATTTTGATTATTTATAAAAAAAATACGAGAGAAATGTTTGATGGGTAATCACATTACGTAGCTACATCACGTATCAAAACAACGGCACCAATTTGTCAAAATAACAGCAATCAAAATGTCGAAAACACAGTCCAATTTAGTTTAATAAAAAGACAAAAGTCTCGTTGTACAACTAAACAACTGAGAACTGAAGCACATTAAGGCAGTGGTAATGGAGATAGTACTGGGGCAGGTAGAGTGGTGTGGGCGAGTGGCGAGCTAACCAGGCTGTCGTACCCGGGCAGTCGCAATGAACAGCTGAGGAGGAGCCTGGGGGTTTCACATGTGGAGGAGAACAACAACAAGGTGGACAGCAACGAGGAGGACAGTGAATTCAGCAAAGAATAGAATGCGTGACAGAAGTGGAGCGTGCTCTATTCACACAAGGAGAGCTGTTGGTCAGGATACTTCTGTTTGCTCTCTAAAATAATTGTTGAATCAAGTGTTTAGAAATGTAGGTAAGCGTAGATGATTAAAAACCCATTAAAATACACTAAAATGCAGGAAATGGCATCTACTACTCAAACATTTCTGGAGGACCCCCAGACCTAACCCCCCCCCCCCCCACACACACACACACACACATGCTTTTTGCATGCCGGCATTGTTTGGTTTACAAATTAAGCACTGTCCATGGCTGATGTCACAGCTGAAAAATATTAAAAACTGACCAGACTGTCCCTTTAAGAGTGTGTTGGAGTAATATTTACAATCTCACATATGCAACAAGTATTGCGTTAAAAATAGAACATTGCCATTATTGTGATGATTTGAACTGATTAGGCCACCCTGCAACAACTGCTACAAATAACTTTTTTCACCTGGATAAGAGTACCTGGATATTTTCAACAGCACAATAAATACTGAACATTTCAAAACCTCTATAACTTTTCAGTCTCACCGTTAACAAACGACACCAAATCTAGCGGCACTGACTCGACTTGGCTCAAAGTCCAGGACTAAATGAATCGAACGATTCCAACAAACAAAATGAGTTTTCCTGAAAGAGAAGCAACGTCACTCCTTCGTCCCGCCAGCAGTAAGACGCACCATGCTAAGGCTGGACTTCTTTTCTCACTTTAAAACTCATTCAAAGGTCCAAAACGAAAAATGTCATTCAAAAACGTGGGAAAATGATCCCACAATTCATGTCTTCCTAGACAAATAAGGAAAAACAATCAAGTTTCAAACGGATTTACACCGAACGTACTGAACCCAGGGTAACGATAGACAGGTTCGTAAGGAGAATAATTACACCCCCTAAAACCAAATGGTGATTTTACAGCTCCCCCTCCATGTATAAAGATGATGTTTAGTTACTCTCTTGGTCACAATGTAAAACTATAACTTTAACGATCCATACAAGAGTTCAACATGGAGAGGAGTGGTCTTCTGAGAGACCTAGATCCTGCGCAGAGGGTGCCACATGGACACGGGCTTCCTCAGGGTGGCTAACATCTGATTCCAGTGGGTGATCCCCATCCCGCTGGCCTCAGGGCCGATGATCACATGACCTAGGTTCTCTCCCCGCCCGTCGTCAGTGGCCTCTGCCACCGTCACCCTCAGGGAGAGTTCCTGCAAACAGAAAAACATGGTTACACATTCCGATCTGTGCACGTGACGGTTTTTGCCCCGTTTCAACAGTTCCCATATCAAAACGTTCAGCTCGTTCAGGACATTCCTGCCGTGACTTCAGGGATTCATGAGGTGCTTTGAGTGTGAAGACTCACATCTGTCTCCCTCTCTGACCCCCTGGACCCCCTACAGTTCACATACAGAACAAACAGGTCTACAGATGATGCTGTAGCAGTTCACAGCTCCCTCAGCCATGTGGAGAAGGTAAACACCTTTGTGAGAATGCTCTTCATTGACTACAGCATTCAACACCATAATCTCCTCCAAACTGGTCTCCAAGCTCACCGCACTGGGCCTGGAGAAGTCCATCTGCTGCTGGATACTGGACTTCCTCACCAACAGACCACAGGCACTGAGAATCGGCTGTCACCTCTCCTCCACACTAGCCCTCAGCATTGGTGCACCTCAGGGCTGTGTCCTCAGTCCACTCTTGTACTCTCTCCTCACACATGAATGTACCGCCAAGCACAGCTCAAACGTCAGTGTGCTGATGACGCCACCATCTTGGGCCTCATCACCAAGAACGACGTGAGTGCTTACAGAGATGAGTTGAAACCACTGATCAGCTGGTGTCAGGAAAATAACTTCACTCTGAATGTCAGCAATATGAAGGAGATGATGGAGGACTTCAGGACACAACGTGGAGGCCAGCATTCCACCATCTACATAAACAATGCTGAGTGGAGCAGGTCATATATGTTGATGAT
>NC_056507.1:3090031-3091929 GCF_014905685.2 Nematolebias whitei
GCGGCCATCTTGAATTATAACTGTCATGAAAAGTGGCAGGTGATAAGAAGAATATTTGACCTTTGAATTTTTGTTCCCTAGCTTCCATCTTCAACTTAAATCTTAGAAGGTCTTGTGTCAGTTGGTCCTTTGGCCGAAGTTTGATGCGTTGTCCGATGGCTCACCTGCAGGACGGAGGACGGCACGGAGAAGATCATGGCTTCGTTAAAGATCGGGTTCGTGTCGTCCCTTTTTGTGGAAGTCTTCTTCTTGCTGATCTTTCTGCCATCTTGTAGGAGGTACACTTTGACAAATGGATCTGACGATCACACACACACGCACGCACACGCACACACACACATACACATATACATTAGTGTGCAGAGCAGCTAATTAGCTCCTGATTTAAAGAAAAGCCCGAGCCCAGTCAGTTCTGTGGAGACACCAGCAGGTGAGCAGGATGTTAGTGTGACTGCTTTCTGGGTGAAGATCAATGTGACAGCTCATATTTACTGTTTGCCCCTGAAGGCCACAAGTTGATAATGATGAGAAAAACAAAACGTATTTAGCAATGAGTCACGTTATCGCTGGATTTGAACCAGTACGTTTCGAATCCAATCAAAACAAAGATGCTAACAAATAAACTGGACAATATTCTGGCAGTTTAGTGATGTTTCCACAGTCGTGGCCTTGAAATAAAATCCAGAGTCCTCAATGTCCGAGACTGAGACAAGACCAAGACCATCAAAAAGTGCTCTTGAGACCGGTCTCAAGACCAAGATCGGTCTCGAGTACTACAACACTAGTAGCTAAAGGTGAGACTCGGAGGGCTTGCACGTTTCACAAGACTGCATGAGACTGTGCAAAACATTGTGCACAGGGTTGACCCAGAACAGCTAGAACTGTCAGTTCTCTTTTTAAAATGATCTCAGTCTAAAACTCTGGTGTGTAACGTGATTCTCGACCTGCCATTGTGTATCTATTCCTACCAAACCAGCCGGTCGAAGCAGATGCCGCTTGTCCTGATCCTGGTTCTGCTAAAGGTTTCTTCCTCATGACGGAGTTTTTCCTTTCCACTGTCGCCTTCATGCTTGCTCAAGATCTGTGATGGAGTTAAACTCAAAGCTGCTCCTCAGATAAATAATGTTCAATTATTATTTTTATATGTATGACTGTTTTTGTTCAGTGTCCTGAGGTGACTTCTGTTGGGACTTGGTGCTGGATAAATAAACTGAATTGAATTGTAAGATAAGCATTCCTTCAATGAATTGTAGACCCTTAATAATCATTTAGCATAAAAACAACAGAAGTTGTTCAAGGTGCTTTACGATTCAGTCAAGCTTGTCGTTACTACACATGGTCCTCAGAAGACGCTTCATGTTGTAACGTTTACAAAAATTATGAACACACACTGTCTGAGCATCCCGACCTGCTGTGTTCTTGTCGTTGGTCCACACCAGATTCTTGCACTTGGCCACGACCACGGTGAGGCGCTCCGCTGTCGGCAGGTAACTGAGGGACAACAGGATCTCTCCCACTGCGTCCACAGCCTGCAGAGGGAACCCAGAACTGAGTCAGGCTGGAGAAACTAGACAGAAAACAGTTCTCAGAAGGACGAGTTGGGCCAACCACAGCTGCAAGAAAAGATGGATTTAATATTTAAACCGCACAGAGATCAAGATGATTATTATGAAGACTGATGTGTGAAATTAAAGTGATCACAAAAGTTGAAACAGATTATTAGATGGGAAATCACAGGAACACATTTCAGAGACTGAAAAAGAAAACTAAAATAATATTTTTTAATTAAAGTTTGATAATAAATTCATTAATCTTAAGAAATTACATACAAAAAAGTCCAATCTGGTCCTCTGGACATTCAAAAAAACAAAAAACAAAACAAAGCAAAAAAATGTAGA
>NC_056507.1:3092029-3092535 GCF_014905685.2 Nematolebias whitei
TCTGTTTCTTGTATCTGTCCCCATCAAATAAACAATAAATAAAATAATATAATAAATAAGATAAATATTTAAAGTCTGAGCACTCTGTGATGTTCAGCCCAAGAGGAAGTTTCTTAGATCTGGTCAAATGAATCCTGAAAAATTAAATGTTAGTTTAGATCTCTAAACCTCCAACCCTCCACTCCCACCTCTAACATTATATTCATTTATGTATATTTATTAACTTGATCCTATTATTGTTAAAATCGCTCATCAGGCACTAAATGATGAGCTCTGGATTGTTTATAACAGGAATCTGCTCTTTTTAATGACATGATTTAACCTTTTTTGTTGTTGTTTACATGGATGATTGATCTCACACACCTTCGAATGCAAAATAATCTGTCATGTAGTTTTGTTGAGTGTCCAGCAGGGGGAGACAAATACCATCATACCAGAGGCTTCAGTTGAGCAATACTGTATATTTCCATCCATCCATCCATCCATCCATCCATCCATCCATCCAT
>NC_056507.1:3092635-3093080 GCF_014905685.2 Nematolebias whitei
AGATCAATCATCCATCCATCCATCCATCCATCCATCCATCCATCCATCCATCCATCCATTATCTTTACACGCTTCTCCCTTGATTTCCAAAACTGAACAATATATTTTTATAGTTTTTCTTTCTCTTTTCTAATTATAATTTGGACTATAACCCGTCCTAATCCTTCTTAATCTGACAGCAGCCTTTGATGCCTTTGAATACAACAGCTGTTCCCCGACATACCTTGTTGACATCTTGAAGGTAGAGCCAGGCGTTGAACGGTCTGATGGTCAGGTCCAGATCGGACAGCTTGAGCTCTGCCACGCCTGCACTGATGTTTCTCTCATCAGCATCGATGCCAAATGCTGCAAAGCGCAGGCTGTACTCGTACAGAGCAGCAGGGTCCACAGGGATGGAGAAGCGCTCGTTGAAGATCACAGTGAATGCATTCGTCTGCACCTGTGG
>NC_056507.1:3093180-3098616 GCF_014905685.2 Nematolebias whitei
TCTGTTCAGTTCCTGGCAAGAACCAACGCAGACGTGTTCCTGTTTTTAGTTTCTACACCGCCTCGTAATCTAGATGTTTTTTTTAGATACCATTTTATTTTCACTTGTTATTCTCAATTTGGACACATCCTTTATGATTGTCTACTGTTGTCATCACTCGTTAAGAAATCAGGTCTCTCTTGTAAATGAGTCCTCGAGGCGCAACGGGATTAACCTGTAGAAATAAAGGTCGAATTAATTTGTCGTGTGCAGATTAACACAAGGTCAACAATGCAATGAAGAGCTCAGGATGAGAAGAACTGACCTGACTCGCTAAAAACAAGAAATACTAAAGCATGCAGTACCAAAAAGTGAAAAAGAAATATAATATACTATACTATACACACATCATGTGTGTGTGTGAGATAAACACTGTTTAATTTAAAGTGTTTAAAAACGCACCTGCTGCATTCGAAAAATTAAATAATGAAATCTGTGACTCTCAGAGCCATGAGAGAATTCAGAGCACAAGCTGACCTTGAATAGTGTTTCACACCAAGCAGTTAAAGAGCATCATAATAAACCACCTGATGCCTGTGCCCACCCCCCCACCCCCCAAGGATTGATGTTGGAGTAAAAATCCACATGAAGATATAATAAAGTGTCCAGAGCCAGTTTTATTTATCTGCCAACCTTCCCTCCATGCACAATATGAGACGTCTCTCTGCAGTGTTGGGCTTATCTCACAGGAGATAACACAGGTGTGTGTGTGTGTGTGTGTGTGTGTGTGTGTGTGTGAGAGAGAGAGAGAGAGAGAGAGAGAGAGAGCTACAGAGAAATAGAAGATTATTACAAGCCAAACAAAGGCAATAAGCTGTGGCAGCAAAACTAATTTAAAAAGTAGGAGAAATAAATAAAAGGCCAGGTGAGTGGGGTGGGGGTGGGGGGGCATGGAAAACAAAAGCTGTGACAGCAAAAGAAGATGGAGAAAAGGAGACAGGAAAACAGAAGAGAAAGGAGAGAAAAGCTGATGTCAGCATTCCCTTCAGCTTCTTTCACGCTGGAGAGGAGCTGCACCGGCGGCTGCTTCCTTCATTCTGCAGATCGAACTCTTTAAAACGAAAAGAAATGGGAACTGATGAGGCGCCGTGATGAAACTGAAGCAGCACACGGCAGAGATGACTCACAGGCAGCCAGGACTTTTCCGGCGTTGCCGAAACAAGGCGGAAGGCAAGCAGCAGGTGCAGCAGATGGGAGAACCTGCCTCTTTCTTTTCTTCTCAAACCATCAGTTTGAATTAGGATCAAAAACCGGGTTTGGAATCTGCTAAAGGCGTTTAAAAATAACTCAACAGTAACAAACGCTGATGGTCGACTGAGTCATAATTGTTGGTTGGTGGAGACGTTTGCAGAACAAACTAAAACAAGCAGCAGAACATACATGACGTGAACTGAGGTCGTTCTGTTCTGCGAGGGAGGATGGTAAAAATGAACAGGTGTGCTGATTACTGATGAAAGACAGGTGGTGAGTGAGGAGCTGACAGCTGGCACTGTTAAGGACATGATTTAGTTTTTTGTCAAGTCAAATCTATTTATGAAGCACATTTATAAACTGCGGCTGTGACTAAAGTGCTTAACAGAAAAACAACAACAGTTGCAGTAATTAAAAAATTAATGAAAACAATTAAAAGCATCAAAAGAACAACATAAAAACACAAAACATCAAAATAGTCAATCAAGTCACACTGTGTTAAAAGTCAGTGAACACAGGTGCGTTTTTTAAAAAGATTTAAAAACAGGAAGTGAAGTGGTCTGTCTAATGTTGGGGGGCAGATGGTTTCAGAGTTTAGGGCCCACGACTCCGAGCTTCAACCAGAAGCAGCTGATCAGCTGATCTCAGGGCACGAGAAGGAACATCTGGTTGAAGTAGGTCAGACAGATGAGGGTGCAACAAGAAAATGAATGCACTTAAAGGTCGGCAGGAAAATGGGACTGAATCCCGGCTGGGACCTTTCTGGAGTTTGCATGTTCTGTCGGTGCTGCGTGGGTTTTCTCCGGGTACTCCAGTTTCCTCCCACAGACCTAAAACATGCATGTTAGGCTGACTGGTGACTCTGAACTGTCTCCAGGTGAGAGAGAGAGTTAATGGTTGTTTGTCTTGTTTGTCTCTATGTGTCCCTGTGATGGACTGGAGACCTGTCCAGGTGTCCCCCGCCTCTCACACAGTGACTGCTGGATATGGACACCAGTGACCCCATGACCCGAAAAGGAAGAAGCGAGTAAAGATGATGGATAGATAGATAGACGGATGGACAGATGGATGGATTGATGTTGAAACATCTTGACAGGGACAAACAAACAAAAGTGTCCTTACTCTTGTGACCCCCACGTTCAGTTCTTCGGGCCCCAGGGAGACTCTGATGAAGCAGCCAGGAAAGTCGCCCTCTTCCTTCTCCAGCAGGTCTTTGCCCTGGTGCAGCGTGATGTGGAGCAGCTGCCGCGGCGACTCAAACTCCAGCGTCGCTTCCAGTTGGCCGACGGTGAAGTCGTGGCCGAAGTTGTTAGCGACGGAGGAGATGGAGCTGAGCGAGTCCGTGGAGACGGAGCGGTGGAGCTGAGCCATGCCGGTTGGGTCCAGCTCTCTGCTCATCAGCTCCAGGTGGCCGAGTTCCCTGAAGCCGTCGGGGGTGTCACCGAGGGCCAAGCTGGGCTTGCGGCTGGATGTGGTGGAGGTGCGCCGGTGGTTGTTGGCGGCCGCTCTCTTCAGGGAGGAAATAACAGGAGAGAATGATCACAAACGACCTGTTCTCCATCGAGCCAGTCACACGGTCTGTTCGGTGACGTGCAGGATGATGGTTCATCATTTGCATCATTCCGAACATCAAGGCGAAATACTAGACTGGGTCTTTAGTAGCGTTTGTACAAAATATTTTCAAAAATTGTTGGTGGTTGAGGCCATTTGAAACATCTTACGTCAAACTTTATTTCCATGATTTCATTTTATTAGTTAGTTGAGTTGACTGCTACACGACGACTTCACTGAGAAGCTCTTTGCTGTAATAAGAATAACATTTAACTCGCCGTCTTAACATTCACCATTTGAGCGCTTCAACGAGGAACTGGCACCATCACCAACTAAACTAATATAGGCAACATGTTCGGTAAATGTTGATTTTTTATGTTTATATAGATTTTTTTGAGTTATTAAATGTGTTCAAATTATAGCCCAAACTGCAAAATAACAAAAATAATGAATCGCACATAAGAAGCAGGTAGAGTTGGTTCAACGACAATAAAAAAAATTAAAACAGTGCAACAATGTGCAAATGTCATAAACCTACATTTTATCAACAATTCAACAAAGTAAACGTTTCAAATGTTCAAAGTAAGAAACTGTAAAATAAAATAAAAAACATGAGGTAATTTTAAATCTTATGGCAGCAACACATCTTCAAAAAACTGGGACTTGGTCAACAAAAGCTGTAAATTGATTGAAAGTAGTTCATCAGACGAACGAGCATTTTGCAAATAATTATCTTAATTTGCAAAACCTGAGTGAAGCCCCCCCCCCCCCCCCCCCCCCCCCCATCACCTTCTACAAATCTAAAGAATTTGGTGTCAAACTTTTGTGCTGGTTTGTGCAGCAAAAACTTTCATTTGTGCCGCTATCATTTTAAAGATAATAATAAATGTTTCCAGAGGTCATGAAAGGTCAACACCACCGCGCCTCACTCACACACACACACATTACTCAAATCTAACAAAATTGGGGTCAAACGTTCGTGCTGGTTTGTGCAGTAATTTTTTTTGTTTGTGCCGCTATCATTTTAAAGATATTAATAAAAACGTTTCCAGAGGTCATCAAAGGTCAACGAAAATCTGTTCATGCTGAAACTGTGAATTTAATTTTGTAAGATGGTTCAGGGTCAGGGGAGGGCAGGGGGGGCTGGTTGACCTCTTTACCTTTAAACTTTCAGTAATGTGTTCAAAGCAAAAGCAGCACAAACGTAGAAGAGTTTACTGACGCCAGTCTTTTTAGATTTTGTAAATGGGGAGGGCTGGTTGACCTTTGATGACCTTTGGAAACTTTTTTATTAATATCTTTAAAATGATAGTGGCACAAACGAAAATGTTTGCCCCCACAAACCATCACAAATGTTTTGACACAAAATTCATTAGATTTGAAGAAGGAGGGGGGGGGGGGGCAACTTCATGCAGGTGATAGCAATAGGTCACTAATGAGGACCGGGTGTGAAGAGGACTTGCACAACATCATAAGCTTGTTGACAAACAGCAGAACAGGAATTTATAGCAATGACTCGGACATGCAAAGACCCTGTTTAACATTTGACCTTGATTTGTGACCTTGATCTTAGAGCTGAGGATGAAAAGTGTGACACTTTGTCTAGTGATGACACAAATGTGCATCAAGTTTCTTTTCTTAAGCGGATCAGGAGTTATGGTCTGGACAAGAGAACGTTTACTGACGGACAGATGGAGACTATACCATAAAGAAATTTAAAAGCGATGTCTAAACATAGTGGATGAATTTCAAAATAATGTTTAACATAACATTAATCCTGATGCCATCATCAGGTCGAAATGATCTGGAGAAATCTCTGAGCTACAACGCTCGGCACTGGATCCCTGTGATCTCCATGCCCTCTAGCAGCTCTGCAATGAAAACATCTGACTCTGTTCCGGACATCAGCTGGTTGAAGCTCTATCATGTGAAGACGGTGCCAGATGTGAATTCCACCAAAGGTCATTTAGGTAAAACGGAGAAGACGAGCCAGAACAGCTCAAATCCTGCAGCCGACGAGGACGGAACAAGAATTCTCTTGAAAACTCCAGCAGCTGCTTTCAGTTCCATTTACAGACTGTTAGGAGAAAAAGGGACGCATGACCCTGTCCCATCTTTTCTGAGATATTTAGCAAAAGTCAACTTCCAAATTATTATTATTATTTTTTAATAAATTGTACATTTTCTTAGTTTAAACATCCTAAACAAACTGTTTGCCCTTAAAGATCACTTCCAGCTGCAGAGGGTGTGTACACGAACCTTCTGTCTGACTTCTGAGAAGGAAGTTCCATACTTTTCTTGCAGGTATCGATAGTCGAAGTTAGGGAAGGGGGACGGCGCGGGGAAAGTTCCAGATTTCCACAGCTTCCAGATGTTCAGTCCGGCGGCACCCAGCAGCAGGAGGAAGCCCACCAGGTAGATCCCCACCTCCCAGCCCGGTGGGTTACGCACCACTGGATGAGATACACATTTCATAAACATAAAACATTCATTTCATGAACAGGAGCTTCAGAAATGTCTGAAATTAGGAAGGAGAAGATTTCTTGTGCCTCATGCAGATATCTGAGCACAGAAGAAGACAGAAAACTCACCACTTAAATGGTAGCTTGATATGTCCTCACCTCCAGCTGAGGACATGGTGCTGCAGCGGCCTGC
>NC_056507.1:3098716-3103797 GCF_014905685.2 Nematolebias whitei
TCAGATGGGTTGAAAAGGATGTTCTGTGGACGCATTCTCATCTACCTGCCAGCTGTGCTCGAGTGCCTGACCACTGAGATCCTGGGACTAGCAGGAAACACGGCTCATGACAGCGGAAGAACAGGATCGTCCCTCAGCACCTACAGCTGGCTGTCCGCAGCGACGAGGAGCTCAGCAGACTGCTGGGAGGAGTGGCCATCGCTCTGGGAGGAGTTCTGCCCGGTATTGGGGCGGTCCTACAGCCCGGGGGAACCGAGAGGCCAGCCGAGTCTGGGTGGACGGATCGGACGGCATCTGCAGCCAGTTTCTTAGGATCGACTGTGGGATGGACCTTTACAAGAGATACTTCCTGTCTACAGCATCAGCATCTATAACATCTCTTAATGAAATGAGGATAACGAGTTACAACAACAAATAATTTCCCTTTGGGATTAATAAAGTATATTTGAATTTGAATTTGAATTGAATACATATATCCTTAACCTCCACCATCTGCTCTTCCGAGTGCCCTAGATGGTAGCTCTCTGCTGAAATAAAGTCCAGTTCATTTGTTTTTAACTTTTTTGGGGGATTTAGCTCTCTGCTCCACACAGAGAGCTGTGGTAGCTTGGCGGTCTGTGGAACCCAGAAAGAAAGCATCATGTGGCTGCTCTACTTTTACTTTACAAGTCACAGATTTCTGCACACACTTAGGTTTGTCCAATGCTGCAGTTCTTTAGCTCGTTTGCTCTCTATGTCCTAAAGTGTCTTTATGCACTCTCTTCTTTTTTTTCCTCTCTGCGCTCTCAGTGGAAGCAGACGTGTCCTCTTCTGCTTCGTCCCTCCACTTCCTGCTTTGCTCTCGTGTCTTGTGAACCCTTTATAGAGCCTCTTTATTTTCCTGCATACCGTCCTAATTTGATGGATTTGATCAGCTGGTTTCTCAACAAAATTTATCAATTTCTCCTGACAGGAAGTCAGGGTGGACATGGACATGTGACAGACCCTCAACCGAGCTGATGATAACAAACACCTCTTATCTGGACAATGGCTGAGGGGGGCTCTGGACTATGCTACAACCTTCCCTTAAAACTCAATGCCTTCACCGGCCTCATATCTATTATGTCTATTTATGTTACTATGCTGTGGCAGATTTTTTTGATGCCTCAAACCGTGCCCTGTCCAGGACATGGTGTGAGAGATCTTATTTTTTTATACCTTCTCTCCTCATGTTTTCTTCCCCTTTTCTCATCAAAGACTAAAAGTATTCTGTAAAGGATAAGAGGCCGCGCTCTTAAAGAGCAGCAGCAACGTGCATTCCGCCCATCTTTCAGAAGACTCTACAGACATACTCGTTGTATCTCGTTACAATGATAATAAAGCTTATTCTGATTCTGTGCAAACTAAACTAAAATAAATAAAACATGTTGGTGTGTGACTCACTCCTGCACTCTTCCTCCCACCCTGCTTGTTGGAATCTCCCCATATCTCAGCAGCTTGGTGGAAATGGAAGCATTACACTAATGATACAGTTCAAAAAGGTCTGGAGGAGGGCTGCAGGGAGGGTGTATCTCTCCCACTTTGTAGACCACAACCCTACAAGCCAATTAAAGTGATGGTGCAGTGCAGCGCCGTTTGGACAGAGTTTGATGTCGTTTCAGTTCAGAGTGGAGAATCTCTGACTGCGAGAAGCTCCGAGTAGCTCCCACCTCCACATCTCTGCAGAGGGATTCACGTTGGAGCACCTGCACTAACAGATGTGAGGGTCAGGAAGATTGGGAGGAGCAAACAAAAAGGAGGACAGCATCTGGAACAGGGAGGAGATAAGGAGGTGGGACAACAAGGAGACTGCCTCAGGCTGATTTAGTGACAGTGTGGTTGTGCCTAAAAAGACTTGGAAGAATGAAGAGGAACAGGGAAAACAAACAAGAATGGTTTTGCTTCATCTCCGTGAACTCCATTGATTCAGTGCAGGTGGGACGGAGGGAGCTGACTGATGCAGTCCTGAAGCCTTTTTTGTAATGTCAAATTCTTTACCACTAAGCCATACTGGTGCAACACATGGACACCAGTTCATGAATCTGCTGCCACCATGCTTCAACCACGACCCCAATTCGCCGCTACAACTGTGATAAGCCACTACGACTTCACTATGGGGAGGTTTGTGCACACTCAAAACCCTCCACAGCCTTTCATACACGATCACACTTAGGCCACTGCACCGATTCCTGTTCATGTTGCAAAAATCACAAGAACTCCCTCAGGATGGAGCTTTAGATTACACAGGTTTGATCAGCACACTGATCCACGGTCTATAATTCTCCTACACAAATTAATAGGAGAAAAAAGAAGAGATGAGGCTAGAATGAGACATTGATGAGACAGAAAACAAAGTAGGTGATAAAGAACGACGGCCAGTGTCAGTCTGTGTTGAAAGAGCAGTGGTGGGTGGGAAGAACAGAAGAAGAAGGGAGAAACGATTGCAGGCCCGTCAGCTGCTCTCACTGTACTTTCTCGCTGACTTTTCCAACAACTTCATCAATCCATCCCCCTTTTAATCTCGCCCAGTGACTCATAATGGAATTACCTGCCTCGCTGCTGCACTCTCACTTAACTTGACACCACGGGCTTCCTTCTTCACGTATCAGTTTGTTTCTGAGGCTGCTACAGTTTGACATTCTGGTTTAGTTCATTTGGTGCTTGGTTAAACAAAAGTGGTGCTCACCAGCGTTGGGATTTTAAACGTCAGCATCGGCACCAATGGACCGAGGAGGAGTTTGCACACTGCACGCAGACAAATCAATCACTCAGCTAAAACAATGAAGTCAATGCTCAGTCCTTTCAAAGAGCATTTTCTACCCTTACGAGCTGCAAAAAGCTGAGCAAATTTATCAACAAGTGGTACACCCATGTCCCCCGTAACCGAGGGATAAACATAGTGAACGATTGTAGTTTTTAAGATGAGTGTGTTTTTTCTGGACAGGTATTGAACAGGGAATGCCAGTAAACCTTACTGTTTTTTGGTTCAAGTTGACAGGAGTGTGTGTGTGTGTGTATATCTATATCTATCTATATCTATATGATACCCAGTGGTGTAGTCTACATGATGCGTGGGTATACAGAGTATATCCACTAGAAAAGCTTAAGAATTTCAGTATACCCACTTAAAAGTGCCCAGTGATACATGACATGTCATTGGGCATGTGTCATTGATATGTTAAATGGCAGTTAAACACTTCCATAACAATCTCTCTGTATACAGCGCTTGTTTATTACATTCACTGATCCAGTGAATTATTGTATAATTAATACTTCTGCACTTACTACTTAATACTTGAACAGGTTTTGGTTTGATACCGTTGTATAAATTATATAACATGTTTTGAGTACAAAGCCATCTCAACAGTTTACAAAATTTCTTGTTCACTTATTCAAATATAAGCATCGGAGAAATTTGGAAATGTTCAATATGCTTTAAAATCAAAATAAATTGATGATTACATTCTACTAACGAGTGTACTTTGGTTTCTAAGCACAGTACACGGACTGACCGTGGCAAAGTTAGT
This sequence comes from Nematolebias whitei, assembly GCF_014905685.2. Lineage (NCBI taxonomy): Eukaryota > Metazoa > Chordata > Actinopteri > Cyprinodontiformes > Rivulidae > Nematolebias > Nematolebias whitei. Next base: position 3,102,262 of record NC_056507.1, read on the forward strand.
TTTACGTTGGACATTCGTGCTTCGTGACTTCAGCGGTGTCCAACGTCCAACATAAACTAACTTTACCGCGGTATACCCACTGGAAAAATGTAGACTACACCACTGTATATACCTGTGCACCTGGGTCTGACATGATCCGTACTTACTGGCTAACGAAGAAGGTGCACACAAAGCTTGAGAAATACCAAGAGCCAAAAGAGGAAACACGGAAGTTGTGGAGAGTCAAAGCATCAGTAGTCCCAGTGGTCATTGGAGAACTTGGAGCTGCGATCCCTAAACTGGATGAGTGGCTCCAACAGATCCCAAGAACAACCTCAGAGATCTCTATTCAGAAGAGCGCAATCCTTGAAATAGCTAAGATACTGGACAAAACCCACAAATTCCTCTGGTAGAGGACCTGAGTTTGAAGTGAAGTGGAACCACCCAAGTGGAAGAGTAGTGCAAGCCACAGTTTTAATGTATAAGGTGGTGACTATCTTGGGTGTTGATGTGGCAACCTGTTAACTGGCAACAGGCTGCACGCGGCGGGCTATCGTGATGTCTTTCTATTTTTAACATCTGCTACAGTATGGGCTTCTAATTTAAATACTAGGGTGTGAAAATGGCGGTGTAGACCCTCCTCTTTTGATCGACACCTCTTTGGACTAACTGGGTCGGTCTCTCCAGAGCCAATAATGTCGACTGAGTGTCATGTGGGGACATCTATACCTGCTCTGATGCTACAAATACCTGGTTTCTGATTTTACCTGTGCCGTTATCCTCGTTGTAAATTAAGTCACTAAACTTTCCATAGAGTCTTGGAGTTGTTCATTATTCAGTCCTTTCATCTGGGTATTCAGTTCTCGTAACAAAGAGGCTGTTTAAAAAAAAAAGAATCTGAAATTCTTTTTGCTTTTGACCCCGCTCTGAGCTGCGGTTAACTTGTTGTTCCCGAAAGAATTTAAGTTTGATATTTTCAAACCAATAACTCCGAACGACTTCTACTGCAGGTAAAATACTGATTACTGATACAAACGCCACAGAACACAACTTCAAGAGAATTAAAAGACACAACTTAGCTATTCTTTTATTATAGGTGACGGTTATAAGTTAACCCCTCGCTGACACGTTGCTGATGGCTCAAGAACAAGATATATTAAACTGCTCAGAACAACAAACTCATCCGCCTCATCTTTGATCCAGCAGATCCAACAGAGACTTAATTGCATAATGGAAATCAATCAATAAAGCAATAAAAAGACATCAGTAAATCAAATCAATTCAAAGTGAAGCTGATGGGAAAAGCATCTCTGAGCCAAGAGAAGCATTCTGTCCACTCCAGCGAGCCCAGTTTGATTTGGTCTGCTGTCATCATTCACTGGAGAGCAACCTGGACCGCTCTCAAAGGAGGACTTTTATTTGACTCTTAAAAAAGTGGGAGGTCATTATTGTCTTGAAGTCTTTGCCAAAGACAGAGTGAGCCACTCCGCATTATGTGACAGCTTTATGAGGGAAAGTTGCAGATTTCACTGTGAATCGCATTAAACAGCAAAAAGC
>NC_056507.1:3103897-3110632 GCF_014905685.2 Nematolebias whitei
GACGTCATCAGAGTTTATGAATACGGAGGAGTGTGACACCTCCTCCGCTCCCTCGGGGCCGACTCTTTCTGTCTGTTTTCTGACGGAGCTTCGTTGCAAAGAGAAAACAAATTTAAAGACAAAGATTGTTTCCTCATCTCTTTAGAGTCTGAACTGATCAACTTCCAACCATTTTCATTTCATATCGTTTTATCCACTGTTGTAAATGAGTCCCCGAGGCTCAGTGAGACTAACCTGGAGAAGTAAAGGTTGAATGAACGACCAAATGTTCAGGGACGTTCTGGACCGTTCACTTCGTTAAATGTGACGGATCACAGAATAGATGGATGAAACTATTTCTCCATCTGAGCTAGTTATGCACAACAGGTAAGATATTAATCGATCACAACCCTTCCAGCGAACATCACTGTGATGTCATGATGTGATGATCTCAGCAATGGGAGCTGCAGCAAACTTCTCTCACCACACGGGTTCTCCGGACAACAACCCATCACGAGAGACTTGAAGGCTAAAGGCCCCAAAACCCTTCTGATGACGCCGGCGGGCGTTTCTCTGAGCTGCTCATCTTCCAGGGTCCTGCTGCCATGACGGTTCTCTTCTGAAGAGTTCAGGCACAGGAGGACGAGTGTGCATGTGTTAGATGTTACATGAGATGATGAGCAGCTCAGGAGGATGGAGCAGCACGACTCTCTCACACTGAGACAGACTCTTAACGTCATCCAACAGGGGGTGTCCAGCTAGACGCACATCAGCTGTGTATCTCACACTTTGAAGGAGTGGGAGGTCTCAGGTCTGAGCTCTGCTCCGACACACCGACGGGACAACAAGTTTTACTATAAATCCACTTTTGACCCCCCCAGTTACTGCAGTTTGCATAGTGTTTGATCTGTCAGCAGTTTAGTCCAGTGGTGACGTCATCATCGGTCTCAGAAGTTCAAGCTGTTTTGGCAGCAGAAGGTGTGGGACCTGTGTGACGAGCAGCCTCCTGTTGATGGTCCTTCATCTGCTCTTCGCAGTAAAAAAGAGAAAACTAATGAAAACTGCTTCAAGGACCCCGAGGACCCTCAGAGACTCCGTGCGCTCTGATCCGACACGTTCACTCGGGGGATGCTCTCACTTTGGGCGGTCAAAGGAAAAACTGAAGAGTCGAGCAAAACTTCTCCCCCTCCCGTCTCCACACTCAGCTCCTTCAGCTGGATCAGCATCAGGATGCATCTGTTGTCCTGCACCCCCCTGTTGCCCCTGAAGGCTGCTGTGAGCATCAGACCCCCCCCCCCCCCACACACACACACACACCAACCTGCTCCAACTGAGCCACATGGAGGTGTACAGGGCCCTTACTAATGAAGCCCATCAGTGTCAACAAACAGAGCAGGAGGTGTGTGTGTCAGAAAGGAGAGCAGAGATTGACGGTGTGGGAGAGCTTACCAGGAGTTTTCTTCTGCTGCAGTAGGAAGGAAGAGGAGGAGGAGGAGGAGGAGGAGGAGGAGGAGAGCAACTCTACCGCTCTCTCCGGTCTTCAGGCGCCTCTCTACATCCGCTGACTCCGGCGGCGGTCCGGTTTATCTGCTCCTGGAGGAGGAGGATGGGGGTACTAGGAGAGATGGAGGAGGAAGATGAGGAGGAGGGTAGATGAACAGCATGCTCCTGTTGTATCAGGGAGGAAGAGGAGGTGCTGTGCAGCGAGGGTTCCTCCTCAGCTCAGGTTTGCTCCTGCAGACTGAAGCGTCTCTGCTGCAGCAGAAACCAAAGCCCCCCCCCTCCTGCAGTGCAACCCGAACCTCAGGACCGCTCGGAACCTCCTGCTCACACCCCCCTCCCTCTACTGCACGTAAACACGCGCGCACACGGTGGTTACGCAATGCGATCATGGGGTGAGACTCTCACCGTGAGACTGGGACAGAGACATCCTGAAACTTGTCGGGTCTCTCCCCTCAGCATCCCTGAGCTCCTCCTCCTCGGTGCTGCTTCTCCTCCTCCTCCTCCTCCTCCTCGGTGCTGGGGACGGTTCGGTGTGAAGCTGCTGATGGAGGACACACACTCACACATCAGATGACTAAACGTGTCTCCATCCCTCCATCTGCAGAATATTCTCCTGTTTCATGATTTGATCAGAAAACACAAACCGTCTCTGCTTTGGATTAATTTTCAGTTTTGCGCAGACAAGTGTCAGATTACAACAAACAGATAATTATTTAATCTGGCCTTGATTTGAATCTTGGTGGACTGAGCTGAGCTTCAAAGGCAACTTCATGTCATTTTCTTTACTTGATAAAGAGCCCCCAGTGGGACCATGTGACCACATCCTGCTTGATTATTGATCCATCAGTGACCCCCGGCAGCAGGGAATGAGTCCGGATAGATGATGATGATGCGGAATATGACATTAGACACGTGGATGATTTCAGTTTAGACACGATACATTTTTATTTTAATTAAAAGAAAAACAATCGAATCTATTTACCAACTATATATGATTGCATCAAATTAGATACCAGTGCTTCTGAACTCAAAAAGCACATTTTTACATACGAGTCATCCCTTTTCACACAATTAATGCATTAGTAAACATGATGAAGTCAAAGTAAACAAGTGGGCGGTCCAAAGCTTGAGCAGCAATTTATTCCCTTTTGAATGGCGCCACCTGGTGGTGGAAGAGTGAAACTGCAGGTCACAACAACAGCATCGTCATTCAAACTTCTCCCAGTGCAGCATGAAGATCCCCTGACTATGACCTCTGACCTTTAGGTTGTCTTCCACGCACCATGAGCCGTGTTTTTTAAAGTTGCTCTAAACTTGAACAAGGTCTGATATTTTCATGTTTTCACTGTCCTTGGACTAATGTTTACTCTTTTCTTTATTGCTTTTAAGAAAAACAAAATCATCAATCAGATTGAACGTCTTTTTTAAATCATTAATCATGTTTATTTTATTTGACTATGACAGGTGTAAACATGAATAATGATGATTATCGTTTTCAATCATTATAATGAATTCATATGAAATATTAGAATGTGTTTAACAAACTTTTCTGTTTTTCAGAAAACAACTTTTCCTTGAGAGACACCCGTGTGTGTGTTTTTGAGCCAGAATCTGTTTTCTTCAGAGGTGAGTCATAACATCTGAGAGATCTCCCAAACCCTTGAACCACCAGCTCTCGAGAGCGTCGCTTCTAACCCAAAACCAAAACCGGATTCGGGCCGTTATGTGATTGATGTGCGGGCCGGGCCGGTCTCGGGCTTTGATGCGGTTTTATGAAGCATACAGCACAAATAAACTAAATAAGAATGCACAATATAAAATTGTGTTTATCTACTTGTTGAGGAGGCAGGTCCGACCGGCCGGTTTAAAGAGGTTAAAAAGTCGCATTAAGCTCAGATGGACACCTGTCACCGGCTGCACGCGTCCGTTGACCCACTGGTTGAAATGGACTTGAGACCTGTCTAGGGTGCCCCCCACCTTTTGTAAAGTAATGGCTGGACATGGGCACCTACGACCCCCGCTACTCGAAAATGAAGAAGCGTGTAAAGATGATGGATGGATGAATCAGCTGATCACTGGCCGCGTCCACACCTGCTGTCATCTGCGGCGAAGTAGCTGACGCGAGCAGCGCGTTCATTTAAAATAACCGTGTTCTGGATTTTTCCAAATCATTTAGCTCTAAGAATATTTGTGATCATCTGTAGAATAGCCGATCTTCAGAGATGATTTTTGAGGCTATTAGTTTTGTATGTTAACATCCATTTGGTGAAACAAGAAATCTTAGATCTTCCTGTCTTTGAAATACATTTTAAAAATGTTAAATTGATTTGCTTACAAAAGCAGTAAAAGCTTAATAAAAACTATGTCGGGCCTGTAATTAATTTGATCGGATCCGGTTGGGTTCAGAAAAAGTGGCTTCAGGCCGGGTCGGATTTTTAGGCCCGAATGCAACTTTACTGTCAAATCTAGAGTTGAATTCAAAATCTTACTTCTAATCTACAAAGCCCTCAACAACCTAGCTCCAGCTTATATTACAGATTTTATGGTTCCATATTTTCTTAACAGAGCACTTTGCTCTCAAACTGCAGGTTTACTTGAGGTTCCTAGAGCAAAATGGGAGGAAGATCTTCCAGTTCTCAGGCTCCTCTCTTGTGGAACCAACTTCCAGTTTCTGTCCGTGAGGCTGACACATTATCCAGTTTGAAGACTTTCCTTTTTGATAAATCCTATAGTTAAGAGTGAATGAATGAATGAATGGGTAAATAAGGGCACAGCTTGTAGCGTAAAGCGCTTCGACTACCGTGATAATTTAGAAAGGTGCTATCCAAGTACAGTCCATTTACCATTTTAGGGGCAGAGATTGTTTTTAAGGGTAGAAGCAGAAACGCTTACTTGAAGAGGCAGCTCGTATGTGGCTGTTGTGTTTAAAATGAGTGTTTATGGAATTATTTTCAGTCCAATATAAGTTTTATTCATTCAAGGCAGTCATATTTGTTCATAACTTTATTATTAGTAAGCCTGAGAGTTACCGGATACGAGCAGTTACCGGAACGCACCCTGTCAAAATAAGAGTTCCCAGATTTTGTCCCGACAGGATCCGGCTCAAATTAAGCCCCGAGTCAAAGATGTCTTTCCAAAATAACACAAGAGCAAAAGGTGCTTCTATAAAAACATATATTTATTGTTCTGTTACAGTCGGGGACGGACTGCTCTCGTTGACAGAAAGCGTTCGCTTCCGTTCTTCAGATTCAGTGGCAGAGAGACGACAAAGACAATCGAACTGAACGGTTGGGTCACGCTCAACAGTCCTCCGTCAGCCAAAGTGGTTCTTCTCCTAAGCAGTCAAATTCACAAACGCAGTAAAAATACTGTACATGGTTCTGCATGTTCATAAATCTGAATACTGAGATCTTCTCTGGTGGAACCTTTGAGCAGGACTCACCAACATGCCGGGTGGACGATGCAGAAATGATTATTAAACTGAAACAGAGGTGTGCTGTATTCAACAAAAATAGTGTGTGGATTAAAAGAGATTATATTTTCACTATATAAAGGTTAAATTGTTGCTTTAGCAGCCACAGTTTTGTTCCACGGGCCGGTAAGTTTCTGCTGTCCGTCTGCGGTGGAACATACTGATCCCAGATCTGCTGCCGTCTTCGAGTTTGTGGGACGACGAGCTTCACCGAAGCAGATGAAGCAGAAACACAACGTTACGTTTCCAGTTGTTATCTGTGGCGTTTGTTCAACAGAAGGCATTGATCGGACCGGCTGCAGGCTGGAAGGTTCGATCAATAACACGCAGCTCGTTTAATTAAAGTAGAAGACGTGTGAGGGCTGACAGGCGGGCAGGGGGCGGGGCACACGTGGAGGGTTTGCAACGCGATTGGCCGGATTAAAAAACAAACATAAAAAAAACGAGGACAAGAAACAAGCCTCAGCAGCCGGTTTGTTCCGAGCATCCAGCTTCAACTTGCCAAACGAAGCAGAGCGACTCTAAAGGTGACACCAGGTCCAAACAAACAGATCCAGATCCTGGTTCTGTCCTCTCCTGTCCAGTGTCTCAGCAGAGACACCAGGTCTCCGACACTTTGTGCAAAAATTCATCTGTAACACGAAACCGTTCAGCAACAACTTAACAAAAACACATAAAATGACTCCTGCAGTCCCTGAAACGTCCCGCCCAGCTCCGACCCAAGTGACACTAGTCCGTTTATGGACAAAAAAAAAAAACATTAATTGCACGTAGACCAGCAGTCGGGGCGTTCTGTCCCAGTTCGACTGGTTTTATGTTGTTACTGTAACTTCTAATGAGGTGAAATATAAAGTTTGTAAAGCTGCAGGTTCTTGAACTTTAAACAACTTTTGATGTTTAATCTCTTTGGTCTGCGATTGTTGGCAACTCTAAATAAATACCGTACTTGCTGCCGTACACGTCACACCGCTGTTTAAGTCGCAGGAACGCTAATTTATGAAAAAAAACCATGCGACTTATACAGCGAAATGTACGGTAAATACAAAAACTGGTGACCTTTTTGTTACAAAATCTCTGAAATTCAGGCAGTTGTGACCAGCGAGCCGTGTGGCCATCAAGGGTGGAGGTTATAATCTGTGATGATGCATCTCAGCATGGACCGGATTTGATTCTGAGTTGATTATGAAAGAATGTTAATGAGTTGAGGAACGCAGGACTCCGGAGAACAGACCTGATTATCGTGCACACAACGTAAACCAAGTCAAACAGCTCCTTCTGCACTGACGGCCAGCGGTGGACGCATCTCAGATTCTGCGACGTTCAATAAATGGGCGACGTTGTAAAAAAAAACCTGAACACGAGCAACGTTTGTCCACGTTTCCACGTAAACCTGGGCTTGTGCGCTAAAGTCACGATAAAACGTGAACTCTGCATCAGGACCGAAATCAAAGTTATGAAAAGTCAGATTATAGATTCATTGATCATCCATCCAGTATCTTTATCCGCTTCTTCTTTTTCAGGTCGCAGAGGTCACTGGTGTCCATATCCAGCAGTCACTGTGCGAGAGGCACCTGGACAGGTCTCTAGTCCATCACAGGGACACCCTGGACAGGTCTCTAGTCCATCACAGGGACACACAGAGACAAATGAGACAAGCAATCATTCACTCTCTCTCTCATCTAGAGACAGTTTAGAGTCACCAGTCAGTCTAACATGCATGTTTTTGGTCTGTGGGACCAAAAAATGGGCGAAAAATGGGCGAAATGGGCCAAAATTTATAT
>NC_056507.1:3110732-3111929 GCF_014905685.2 Nematolebias whitei
GACCAAAAAATGGGCGAAAAATGGGCGAAATGGGCCAAAATTTATATCTCAATATTTTTAAGATAAATCACGATATACGATATATATCTCAATATTTTTTCTTTTCATAAAGTAATAACAAAAATATATTTCTGAGTAAAAGTTTTGTCCCACTTCTCACACAGCCACATTTATTAACAACAGCTGTAACTGTGCAAAATAAATGCCAAAAAATTAACTATTGACATATACTAAATAGTTATTTTTTTAGACATTTATTTACAAATATTAAATAATAATCCTCTTCAGCCGGGGGCAGCTGTCGCTGAGAGGCTAAAGCAGTCGTCCTCCAATGGGAGAGTTGGGGGTTTGATTCCACCAGCAGTCACCTGCGTGTTCCTGAGTGAGACACTGAACCCGTTGCCTCCGATGTGTGTGCCATCGGTGTCTGAATGTGATAAAGCTCTGATTAGTCTTTGTAGAGATCTAGTATAGAGCTGTATGAATGGGTAAATGAGGCACAGATTGTTGTAAAGAGCTTTGAGTGTCTTGATAAGACAAAGTCTCTATATAAGTACAGTCCATTCAGCTGCGCCGCCTTCACGTTAGTAAGTGTGTGTGAAGCTGCAGCTCCGACAGACATGACTCCTTCCTTGAAACAAACCACGGTTCAGAGCTCATCTAGCCGTGCTGTGCCTTTTACAGGAACACAGAGAGGAAGTGCAACATTAATAAATCAGCAGCTTTATCATATCGCTAAGACACGGTCCCGTCTCAGCTGTGGAACAAGACGGCTCAAGCGTTAGCCGCTTGTTAGCCGCTTGTTAGTCGCAAGGAGCGTATCTTTAGCGATACGATAAACTGCTGATTTATTCATGTTACACTCTGTGTTCCTGTAAAAGGCACAGCACGGCTAGATGAGCTTTGAACCGTGGTTCGTTTCAAGGAAGGAGTCAGGTCTGTCGGAGCTGCAGCTTCACACACGCTCAGCTGCTCGTGTTTACTTCTGCTCAACGCCTCCTCTCCTCCTGCCCACCTCCTGGAGAAGCAGGAAGGGGAGGGGGAGCGCGGCTGAGGCGCTCCTCCTTCAGCTCTAACTGAGAGGCATCATCTCTACCAGCTGAGCCACCCATTCATCGATGGGTTTTAAAAATCACATCGCAGCTCTGAGTTGGATCTGCCTAAAGACGGCCGACCCTACAGGCCACGATTCTCACT
>NC_056507.1:3112029-3116380 GCF_014905685.2 Nematolebias whitei
CTGATTAGTCTTTGTAGAGATCTAGTATAGAGCTGTATGAATGGGTAAATGAGGCACAGATTGTTGTAAAGAGCTTTGAGTGTCTTGATAAGACAAAGTCTCTATACAAGTACAGTCCATTCAGCTGCGCCGCCTTCACGTTAGTAAGCGTGTGTGAAGCTGCAGCTCCGACAGACATGACTCCTTCCTTGAAACAAACCACGGTTCAGAGCTCATCTAGCCGTGCTGTGCCTTTTACAGGAACACAGAGAGGAAGTGCAACATTAATAAATCAGCAGCTTTATCATATCGCTAAGACACGGTCCCGTCTCAGCTGTGGAACAAGACGGCTCAAGCGTTAGCCACTTGTTAGCCGCCTGAGGCGCTCCCCCTTCAGCTCTAACTGAGAGGCATCATCTCTACCAGCTGAGCCACCCATTCATTGATGGTTTTAAAAATCACATCGCAGCTCTGATTTGGATCTGCCTAAAGACGGCCGACCCTACAGGCCACGATTCTCACTGTGAATTTTAAGACATATTTTCACGTGCACGACTTGCAGAAACACATTTCTAGTTCTAGGCTGCGCACGTTATTTGGTTGCCTCCCTCATTTTACATCTACTGAGCGAACTCGGCCACGTTTACGGCTCCACCTACAGGAACTCACTTTGGAAACGAAGCTGGGCAGATGTGAACTAGTTTTTGGACGATTGTTTCTCGATGACGTGGTTTTAGACGTGGACGTTCGGGGCTGCAGCGCTGGATGTTTCCTCCCTTGAAGGCATCAAAACGGCTCTAGAAGTCCGGAGACGGGCCTGCGAGGCTCGCAACTCTGCGACTAGTTTGACTGAAAATGTGTAAAATTCACGCGACAAAGCTGCGAGGAAAGAAGAGGAACTGTTTCAAGCGTGTTCGGAGACGCCACGGTAAACGATTTTCATGAACTTGTTGCCAACAGTTGCAGCTCTTTGAGATTCAGGCTTTAACGATAAATCCGTCAACTTTGTTGTGACAAAATACAAGAACGCTGCAGAAACCCTGTGACTGGAGGCGTCTGCTTGCTCTTTGGTTGTGGTTGCACCAGTCTGGGCTATAAAAAAATTATTTAAATTTCAAGAATTCTCCTTTATCTTTAGAGAAGTTTTTAAAAACAATAATTATTCTCCTCATTAAAAACATTCTCATTCACAAACATTAAAAAAAAGGTTACAAATGTTCAAACACGTCTTAAAATAATGTGAATGAGGAGAAAATCCTCCAATTTTTGGTTTTCTGACCACATTTTCTTGCGGGGTATCAATGAATGACTGACGGCACCTTCGTAGAATATTATTCAGACTGATTCGGTTTCATGCAGCTTCAAATAAAGTCAGACGGCGGCGAGTCGTGTCCACGCATGAAGCTGCCGTCGTGTAGAATTTGGGGAAAACGCAAAACCTTTAAATGGTTCTGCTCGTGCTGGGTTCTGATCTTAGAGAAGAGCAAAACCACTGGATGTGTGAGGACGTCGCTGACGAGGAGTGAAGTGAGAGCAGCTGATCCAGCGGCGGCAACGACGACGCTCACATCAGCTGAGGGAGCGCGGAGGGAACGTGGATCTGTTGCCATGGTAACAGTCGCAGGCACCTCAGAGTGGCTGCGACGGAGTCAAGTGGAGGGCGTGTGCGAGGTGCGTTTGGTTCTGCTGGGTGTGATGCGGCGGCGGCTGCAGGATGTGCACCACCCGGCTCAGGGTGTCCGTGGTGGCGAACGCCAGGTACTGGCAGCACAGCCAGTCCTCCAGGCTCACGCCGCAGGCCGTGTCCAGCGAGCGCTCCGCAAATTTGATCATCATCAGCGTCCGCTTCAGGTCCAGCCAGTTCTGGAGCGTGGCGTCGCGCTGGCTCGCGGTGGCCCCCGACACGGGGCCTGCGCTGCTGCAGCCCAGCGCCTGAAACAGGTCCTCCCGGGGACCCCAGAGGAGGCACTGCAGGCAGGCGCGGGCCTCGGACATCTGGATGCGCTCCGAAGGGTTGACGGTGAGCAGCAGCCTGGCCAGCTGCTGCAGACCCTGAGAGTACAGGGACCGGGTGGGCAGCGGGGGCAGGTCCGCCCACGTGTACTCCCGCTCCTTTAAGTCTGGAGTCACCTCAAAAGGGTTGGGTCTGTGCAGCATCTCGTAGATGAGGATCCCCGTCTGGAACTCGTCGCACTTGCGGTACTGTGTGGCCGTGATGATTTCAGGCGCCAGCCTGGACTGGTCGCGCAGCGTCCCGGGGTGGGCGGCCATCATGCCGCTCTTCTGTTTGGCTTGGGAGAAGTTGCTGATGATGAGGCGGGCGGGGCAGGTGGCGTTGGCAGCATTCGCAGCTCCACCGCCACCGCTGTTGTTGTTGGGCTCTAGAAGGTCTAGATTCCAGGAGGTCCCGGGCTGGCACTGGACCAGCAGCAGGTTCTCCAGCCTCAGGTCGCAGTGGGTCACGTGGTAGGGCTTCATGTGCTCCAGCCCCGAGCAGAGCTGCAGCAGCAGGAGGCAGACCTGACGCTCGTACAGCTCCGGGTTGTTGGCGTGTCGCGGCCCCCCTTCTCTGACGAAGTCCGCCACCGTCTGGAACGGCACCTCCCGGGTGATGACCACCACTCGGCTCCTCAAACGGCCCGCTGCGTTCACGTCAGACGCCCGGTCGTCTAACTGACCATTGGAGGCCGACGCTTTGGAGCCTTTCGTTTTTGAGTCCATCGGAGCTTCTTTGGTTTCTTCCTCCTCGTCTCCCTCCTCTTCCTCTTCTTCCCAGGGCAGCAGCCGGGCGGGGACGTCAGCCAGGAAGTGTCCACAGTCCTGCTGGATGTTGAAGTGCACCGGCAAGCTCTGTCTCACCGCGAGGCTGTGGAAGAACTGCTGCTGCGTGTCCTTCACGTGGCTCCGGCAAATCTGGGAGAAATAAGAAAATATAAAAAGTAATCAATGAACTGTTTGTAAACAAACAGATTACACTGAAGAATCCATAGAAAACTTCTGAACCAACATGGACGTTCATTGTTTTAATGTTTCCCATAGTTTACTTGCCTTGGCTCAACCGGGGAGGATTTTTAAACTGCATTAACATTTCGCTGCATTTAAAAATCATCTGAAGAAGAACACGTTACTGGTACACTTCTTGGCATGTGGAGGGCAGCAGAACATTTATTCAAACGGAGTTCTGAGGAAAGTAAAATCGACCTGTTGGGGCTTGTTTGTGTTCTGCCGGATGCTTTTTTAAAAATTTTCATAAAACATCACAAAGAACTTCGAGTCTGATTCTAACACGAAGGCAACACTTGGAAGAACGGGACAGTAAAGTTAGTCCTTCAATCACACTCATAACTTTGTGTGGACTACACAGCTAGCTGAAGAATGTCAAGAAGTTATGACGATGAAAAGGAAAACGTGCACGCACAGGTTGAATTTTCCAAAAATGTCCCCTCAGGGCTCACATTTAAGATCCAGTGTTGTCTCCATGATCGTGAAGTGGGAGGAAAAACTAAAAGAAATCACAAAAACCACGAGGATCTCATGTTGCAGCAAGAAAAACAACAACAGACTTTTTAAAAATAACCATTTGAAGAATTCAAAACATGCCATCCGTCTTAATAGCTCGTTATGAATATTACATATATTATACATTTATTAGAATTAAACCTTAATGTTTTTGATGCAGGGTATTCAAGTGAGTAAGAGTTAGACTGTGGAGAAGAACGGTATTTTTTTGTTGTTGTCTGAGGCAGCGCAGAGCGACGGATCCTGGCGAGTGGAGGGAGCAACTTAATCTAGCACCAGCTGGATTAAGTTGATATAAAGATTAGAGTAGACCTGTCACGATAACAAATTATGCTGCGCGATAAATTGTCTCAGAAATTATTGCGATAAACGATAATATTGTTCTTTTTACACGAAGGCACGAATTTCAACCATGAATTTTGGAGCTCGACAAGACGGAGGATTTTTTTCCCCTGAGGTCGGCCTGTTAGCTTAGCTCGTAGCTTAGCTCGTAGCTTAGCTCGTAGTTTAGCTCGTAGCTTAGCTGCTTTTAATGAACCAAAAAAGCGATTTTGAACGGTTAAAATAAATTTTAAAGAGAAAAGAGAAAGGGAGGGGTCAGTGAAGAGCACCGGAGTTGAGCCTTTTGTCATCCAGTGTCTTCAGTAGAAAGTGAGAGACACGAAGAAACGATAAAGCCGATAAATGAAAATGAGGTCAACAATTTTAATTTATCAGGCGATTAATTGATTTATTGTTTATTGCGACAGACCTCGATTAGAGCCCAACTGATTTTGGAAATTTTGGCTGATATCGATACTGGGAGGGGAAGGTTAATGCTGATAACCAATATACTGGCTGAATTATTATTATT
>NC_056507.1:3116480-3121500 GCF_014905685.2 Nematolebias whitei
TTTTCATTTTTGTGTTTCAGGGCTAGCATCTAATCAAATACAGAATAAAACCTTTGGAAACACTTTACAAATATGATATCAGTCAATATTTATAATAAGTTACAGTAAACCTTATGTGCTACAGTGGTCACGAAGAAGACCTATCTGAACAACAACCAGAAAAAGACATCTCACCTTGATGGCGTAGCTGACCAGTGGGTTCTTGGCGTAGGAGGCAGTGTAGTAGACAGCATCTCCCGCCTCACAGCACGGTTTCCCAGTGGTCAGTCTGAAGTGGGACCAGCTGTCCGTGCCGAATCTCAAATGATCCTTCTGACCAGCCATGAAGCGGTCCTCACACTTTGACGATAACTTCTGCAGTGTATCTGTGTGTAGCCCCCGGATCCTCCCCACCACTTCGTCCCAGCAGTCCAAGCCCCTGTAAAGAGCGGGTCTCTGCGGTTTAGTGGCACCTCCTCCAGCAGTGCCTCGCCCTGCGGGTCGACTCTTCCCCGCCAGAGACTCTGTACTTGGGAAGACCTTTTTCTCTCTTCCAGATGTGGCGTTGGGAGCAGCAGGTGTAGGCTGGGGGACCAGAGAGGCCACGCTGTTAGTCAGGCGACATTTACCGGCAGCTGATGGCCTCTCCAAAGAGTCACCGCTCTCATGGTCATGGACTCGATGAGCCTCAGAGCTGAGGGAGGAACTCTGGCTGGCTGTCTCCCAGGTGGAGTCCAAGTCGTAGACGGGGTTGGCCACACTCAGGTTGGTTCCCCCAGGTTTAGCCTCAGCTCGAGGTCTTAGGGCTCCCTGACTGGGCTCTTTGCCTCCCAGGGTAGGTTCAGTGCTAGAACGAGGAACTTTTTTGGGTAGTGGCGGAGGCGTAGCTTTGGGCGCTGGCTGCTCAGCGGGGCCATCCAGATCGATGGAGGCCAAGGTATCGCAGGAAGATTTGATGTTCCGTGGCTGCTTCAGTGGGATCATATTAGCTCGTGATTGTCCTGGAGAGACAAAAACAAAATATGCGTGCCTTAAAATTCTAAATGATAAAATGCTAAACAAATGGTGTCTAAGTATGACCTTCAAGGGCCACTATCCTGCTTCTTTTAGTTGTTTCCTGCTCCAACACACTTGATTCAATGGTTTTATTAACACGTCTTCACGTTCTCTAGAAGCCCGTCAATCATTCATTCGGATCAGGTATGTTAAAGCAAGGAAACACAGAACGTGCAGATTAATGGCCCAGTCATTGCACATCTTGTGGTGTCTCTGATCAGCACACCGCATCCCCAAATGCTCCCCGGGTGCTTTCAATAGCTGCCCACCGCACCCCCTGGGCGTGGATGGGTTAAATGCAGAGAACCAATTTCACCATTATATGGAAACATACAATGATGACAACACATAATTATTATTATTATTTACTTGACTTTGCTCATTGATGGGGACAAAAGAATGAAATGTGTTGACATTATAAACTTGGTAATGGCATGGCACCACTTGGTATGGTAACTCAAGTACATCTGCATTAGTTAAAGTAGCCTTGACACGTTTGAATCAGTACAGTTTTATTAATGTCAGACTGTTTCACTGGACTACACTTCAAACAAAAACGTCAAACATTTACTCCACATTGATTTCCAACCCGTTTTTATTTATACATGCTTAGTTGGGAATCTTTCAGTCTTTCATGTGTTCAAAACATCGCAACCTTTATGTATTTAAAAATTTTAGTCTTTTAGATTTAGAGGGATTTTTTTTACATCAAGATGTTCTGAGTAAGTGGCCTAAAAAGATTTATAAAAACAAAACTGCACAGAAGGACACTGATATCAAAAGTTATATTAGATTAAAGTCTAAATTTTATTTTATTAAATACAAAAATGTAGTTTTCTGGCAGCTGCTACAGAGTTACTTGATTTTTTCTGAGGTCAGTGGTTTGAACAGAGGAGAACCTGATCATAGATTTGTGCTGCAGCCATTGGCGGACATGGTTCTGCTATTCCGTTAATAACAGAGCTAACTTTCTGTTTAGCGGATTAGAGTTTTTTGCTAACTTTGAAAACGTATAGCGTAATTAGCTTCTGTTAAATTTAAATCCGGTAAATTCAAGTCTGCTAGTTTTTCAAAAGACAGTTTTCTACACTAAAAGTGTACAAGAGAAAAGTGGTTTACACAGAGCTATGCTACGCAGAGCTAAGAAAAGCTAAGCACCTGATGATGTCACCACCCTCAAAGTGCTTCCCCCCGCCCCATATCTACCTCATGGTGTCGGATTACAGACAATAACAAAAATTTTACCATAAAAGCCAAACCAGAACAGGAAAATAACGTGTTGCACACATAATTCTTACCCAGCATGCTTTGCAATGGTCGCACTGCCTCTGGGACGTGACTCTCTCACACATTTCACACAGCTTTACTACATATACATTACTGAGAGAATATTGATCATGATGCACAGCAACTTTGTTGTTAGTTTATAAAAGTAGTCGACCACAAAGAGAACCGTTAAATTGAGTTAATTCATTAAAGTAAATGACACGAGGGAGACGTCCAACACACATTGAACGCATCACTCCACTTCAGCACAGCAGAGTTCTGCTCCACCTCTTTGATTCTGATGAACCCGATTAATCTCTGAAAGCTCACCTCTGAACGGGACATGGACGCTTGTGGTTTATGAATGAGTTGCGTTCACGTACAATGTGGTCACTTTACAGTTTTACGGGTTAGCGACAGCAGAGTAAGAGAGAAAAGTTAGCGCAGTAGTGTTAGCTTCTGATAATTAAATATATATATATGTTTAGCATTATCTAAGTTAATTTTTAGTTAGCCACTTTGTGGTTTGCAAAGCTAACTTTTGGGTTATCTGTGTCCACCACTGGATGTGGCACTGAAGGTAAAGGGGCAACCCTGAAGAAAACACAACTTGAAAGTGAGACAGCTGGGAATAAGTTGTTTCTCCAACTGTCCAGCTGCCAGCCCGTCTGCAGAAAAGCTTAAAAAGGCAACATGGAGCGCACATTTATTCTGGGCTTGATGTGTCCTTAATTTCTGAGAGGTCTCTGGGGGGGAATTAAAGGGTTTAGGGGTTGATTAGACTTCTTAAACCTTCTGTTGTTGGGAACCACAGAGGCAGAGGAGTCAGACAAATGTCCGATAAAATGAAATGAGCTGAGCAGTTGTGCTTTTTGCACGATAGGAATAAAGGGAGAACTATTATGTAGGTTCATAGTGTCACAGACAACCATCAGTGATGTTTTAATTCCCCAGGGAACACCCAGAAGTTTGGGAAGGTACTACAGAGTATAACAGAAGTCCTTTCATCACTGCTGCGAAGGCACACGTTTGACAAAAACTCCACTGATTGCAAATTCCAGTTGAACGGGATGAGTAACTCCTCACGTGGAAGTCACGCTGCCATCGCCTTAAGGATGTAGTAAAAAAGATTTAAGGCAGAGCAGTCGGGATGAAGTAAATGAGTCCTGGTAATCCTCCCTGGAAATGAACATATTAAATGCGTCCTGCTGTAATCCACCCAAGGAGACAGACTTCTCCCGTCAAACGGATCTTCTGATGCAGCAATGTGGCCGAGACTGGACTGAATTACATAACTCGCTTAGTTACACGAGGCGTTCCAATAAAAACATTTCAGATCAACCAATGGATGGATCTTAATGTAATTTTTTTTAGAACATACTGATTGGATGTAACGTTTGTAAAGTCTGATGCAAGATGGCGGCCACAGTCATTGGATTCAGCCAATTCTACAGATATTGAACTACCGGTAATATTTATTGTGGTGGCCGAGAGTCACTCACAGCACGTGTTACTGCACATCTTTGATTCAAACGTTGCCAATAACTGTTGGTGTCAACACTGTTATTTAGCAAAATATCTGATGAACTCGTGGACAAACTCCAGAAAAACTCTCAGATCACAATTACTGGGCGACATTTGAAGTCAACCCAATTCAAGATCGTTGCTAATCAACCTTAGCAAACAAATAAATGATTATAAATCTGCCAGTTTTACTGATACAGACTAAACTGAGCTGTGGTAGTTGCTTAGAGTCATTGTCAGTGCATACTTTGAGAGCCAACATCTACTGAGCTTGTACGAGTGCACATATTAAGGTTGAAATGTCGAAAACGACTTTTGTCTAAAACTGTAACTCAAAAACGTCGGCGGGTGAGAGGCATTTCTTCAGAGAATACTAGTTTAAAACACGAATAAAGTCCACCCAACATTTACCTGGATAAATAAAGGTTGAATGAAAATTAACTTACCGTAACTAGAATTACTTTTTTTAAATTTTTTAATCAGAGCTTGAGAAGGTAAGAAAAATAAAATACAGATGTAAAGTTTAAACACTGCCCACTCCTTGTAAAAACTTTATAGAGTTTAGAGACTTTTTCGATGCTGCAATTGGCGCAATAACCTCAAAGAGGAATATAAAGTTAGATTATTTAAAATGTTTCCGCTGTAAAATCTCAATTTCTCAGTATGGATATCAAAATGAATTCCACCTAAAAACAATTCTTTCACAAACAAACTGTTACAAACACATTCTTCCTGGTTACTGATGTCCATTTTGGGGTTTGTCTGAAGGGTAAGGCACTGCTTCCAGACCTGCTTTAAAACATCTGAAAAACTGAACTAATCTACAGTAACTCTTACACTGAAATAAAAAGAGAAGTAGAACAAAAAAGGATAAAATTAAGCAGATAAATGCATGGTAGGAGACGCATGATGAGCAGAGAAGACTGGTGAAGATCATGAGATAAAACAAGTGAAACAGGCCTACCTTAATGTTAAAACAGCCTAAAGTTACTGAGATAAATCAAGTGAAACAGGCCTACCTTAATGTTAAAACAGCCTAAAGTTACTGAGATAAAACAAGCGAAACAGGCCTACCTTAATGTTAAAACAGCCTAAAGTTACAGAGATAAAACAAGCGAAACAGGCCTACCTTAATGTTAAAACAGCCTAAAGTTACAGAGATAAAACAAGCGAAACAGGCCTACCTTAATGTTAA
>NC_056507.1:3121600-3124931 GCF_014905685.2 Nematolebias whitei
GAGATAAAACAAGCGAAACAGGCCTACCTTAATGTTAAAACAGCCTAAAGTTACTGAGATAAAACAAGTGAAACAGGCCTACCTTAATGTTAAAACAGCTTAAAGTTACTGAGATAAAACAGGTGAAACAGGCCTACCTTTAAGCCACTAACAGCCTAAAGTTACTGCTCAGCATGGTGCAGCTCCTGAGCGTGGAGGAAGAGTGAAATGCTCTTCATCTCCAGTCGCCGGTGCCAACAGGCGGCTCAACACTGAAGGTTTCTGACTGAGAGGCGGCGAGCGCTCTGCCTCCTCCTGCCTGATGCTCTGATTAAAACACATCTTCGTGCACGCAAGCGCACGAGACAGATGCTCGAGTTTGTGTGAAGAGGACGTAAAAAAAGCAAATGAATAAAAACAGCACGAAGAGCAAGAGCGAGTGAGTTTGTGAAGTCAGAAGTCGACTTGCTGTGCGTCTCGCTGCCAGGCGAGCGTCGCTCCGCCATGTTTGTTATTAGACCCACAGGGAAGAACCGTTTCCATCTCGCCCCTCATTGGCTGCACGTAGAAAAGTAAAAACAGGCAGCTCATCATACGCCGACCAGGGAGCGAGTTATCACCAACACACCTACCCACACTGCAAACACACACTCTAGGCTTATAAATCAACACCGCTTAAAAAAAAAAAGCTTCATTAGCATGAAACATAAAAAACAAAGAACATCTGATCCCTGAAGAGTCATTTAACTAAAAAACAAAGACCCACACACACAGAGGCACCTCTTCCATGCTTCAGCTGCACAAACCCCCACGTTTATCAGTTTCTCTCTATTTCTTCTCTTCGCAACACTTCATTTTACTTTCCCACTCATTTCAGAGCTCCGTTTTTTTTAAAGTTGAGAAATACGTCTGAGCCGCTCCTACAACGTGACGACAAAACCCACAGACGAAACACAAACGGTCCACAACACGCTCGAAAAGGCAGAACTGATGCGTTCACAGTGTGACAGAATCAAGAAGCGTTAAATGCATGTTCATACACTTCTCAGTTATTTACTGGTTTCTTTCTTTCACTGCTGAGTAGCTCCCTGATGGGAAATTATACCTTTCATTACAGCTCATTTTTTTATACTGCCGTGTCAGAGCAGACAATCAGGACCCTTCAGAGAACAAAGTAAGCGTATAATTAGTGTCAGATTATACTGGAGCGAGGGCAGCAGCACCGCGGCTCGTTCAAGTGCACCGAGCATCGTAGGTGGAACAGCTTTCTCCACACAAGTCCTAGAAGAACTACACAATAAAATCTAATTTCATATTTTGTTAAGCAACCTCTGTCATCTGTTTACCTAAGTTTGTACATTTTACATTAACCATCCATCTTTTTACCCGCTTCTTCCTTGTCGGGTTGGTGGGGTCACTGGTTTCTATATCCAGCAGTCACTGTGTGAGGTGGGGGACACCTGGACATGTCTCCAGTCCATCACAGGGACACCTGGACAGGTCTCCAGTCCATCACAGGGACACCTGGACAGGTCTCCAGTCCATCACAGGGACACCTGGACAGGTCTCCAGTCCATCACAGGGACACCTGGACAGGTCTCCAGTCCATCACAGGGACACAGAGACAAACAACCATTCCGTCTCTCACTCACTTAGGGATAATTTAGAGTTACAATCAGTCTAACATGCACGTTTTTGGTTTGTGGGAGGAAACCGGAGCACCTGGAGAAAACTCACACGTGCACGGAGAGAACATGCAGACTCCACCCAGAAAGGTCCCAGGCCGGGATTTGAACCTGCGACCTTCTTGACGAGAGGCAATAGCTCTACCAACTGAGCCTCCGTGCCACCGTGTTTTATATTATCCACATAAAATCCAGAGGCGCCACGTTACAAAACATTAACAGAAATATGAATAGAAGACATTAGGGACAGGCATTTTTGGAAAAACTTCTCAAATTTGCAAGTATTCAAATTTTCTCTAAATGTTCAAACTCGCTTCATCAGATTTAACAATCTTCAGTATGGGCTTGGTCTCCTCAAACTGGATGTGTCTGCCCAGAACGGGCGAGCTGGACTCTCAAAACATGGTTGACCCACAGAGTCGGGACGAACTGTACGGGTTCTAAAACAAGAAGTTAAGATCATTTATGTTTATGAAAGCTATGCAATTAACAAAAAGCAAACGAATAAATTAATTCCAATTTCCAGACAAGGTGCAGATGTATTGGCACATAACCAGACTTTCTACTTTAAAATCCTTTCACAGAAAACTACAGCAGCAATGGTGGTTTGCCACCGTCTCAACTCTCTTTGGCTCTGCACCAGTTAAGAGCCTCTCCACTGTTGGTATCCACCCCACTCAGCCCAGTTTATGGGACCACCTTGTTTCAGGTTCCAAGTGGGCTCTAAGAGGCCAATACTGACGTTAAAAGCAGCCATTGGCCAGCGGAGCTACATCACTGGTTGACCCGCAGCAAAACTGAAAACTACATCTGAACCTCCACTTCCTCATCGTGTTGACGGCGGGCGCCACAAGAAATGAGCGTATTTACAGAGAGATATCGGAGATGATGGATGATGGAGTGCAGAGATAAGCTAAAGAAAATGAAGTTTGATTACAGGACGATTAAGGACCGCAACGGGTGGAGTGTATCAAACACAAATGAACAATCCCACCCCCAGAGCAGGGAAACAGGTCAGGCTCCACTGTAGTGGCAAATCACCTCCACCTGAGAAGAACCAAGAGGAAGAGCGCCGAGCGGAGCCGCACTTCACACGGCAAAGCAGAACAACAGGGTGGAGTCAGGTCCTCCGGACAGATTCTTCTTGTTGAAACGTCCAAAAGACTCAGTCCTATAAACAGCACATTCTCTTACAGGATCAACCAGTTTGCTGGTGTCAGTGTAATGTGTATTATTTTCACTCATCATCATCATCATCGTATTATTATCATTATTATAGACCACTGAGTTCTTTCTGAAAAACTCTTAATGTAAAAGTGGCCAAATCTGCATGCCGGGTCTTCAGTTCAGGAGATCTAAACTCCTCTGTGCACAGACTCAGGTCCAAGTCTGTTTGGAAATCTCCTTTTTTCCATGACACTACCAGTAGTTGAAGCCAAAACTAGTTGTTCACATGCTGGGAGGCAAGCCATCGTACTGGGGTTTGAAACCCACTGGGACATCCCACTGTGACATGCCTGGCATGTTGATGCAGTTCTATAAAGCATATTAAAAGTAAAGAGTCTTTGTCCAAACCCTGAACCCTGAGGGACTCCGTGACTAACTTTGATGTATGATGAAGTTTCATTATTTACATTTACAAACTGGAATCTATCAGATAAATATGA
>NC_056507.1:3125031-3126341 GCF_014905685.2 Nematolebias whitei
GGAGCACCTGGAGAAAACTCACACGTGCACGGAGAGAACATGCAGACTCCACCCAGAAAGGTCCCAGGCCGGGATTTGAACCTGCGACCTTCTTGACGAGAGGCAATAGCTCTACCAACTGAGCCTCCGTGCCACCGTGTTTTATATTATCCACATAAAATCCAGAGGCGCCACGTTACAAAACATTAACAGAAATATGAATAGAAGACATTAGGGACAGGCATTTTTGGGAAAACTTCTCAAATTTGTAAGTATTCAAATCTTCTCTAAATGTTCAAACTCGCTTCATCAGATTTAACAATCTTCAGTATGGGCTTGGTCTCCTCAAACTGGATGTGTCTGCCCAGAACGGGCGAGCTGGACTCTCAAAACATGGTTGACCCACAGAGTCGGGACGAACTGTACGGGTTCTAAAACAAGAAGTTAAGATCATTTATGTTTACGAAAGCTATGCAATTAACAAAAAGCAAACGAATAAATTAATTCCAATTTCCAGACAAGGTGGATGCAGATGTATTGGCACATAACCAGACTTTCTACTTTAAAATCCTTTCACAGAAAACTACAGCAGCAATGGTGGTTTGCCACCGTCTCAACTCTCTTTGGCTCTGCACCAGTTAAGAGCCTCTCCACTGTTGGTATCCACCCCACTCAGCCCAGTTTATGGGACCACCTTGTTTCAGGTTCCAAGTGGGCTCTAAGAGGCCAATACTGACGTTAAAAGCAGCCATTGGCCAGCGGAGCTACATCACTGGTTGACCCGCAGCAAAACTGAAAACTACATCTGAACCTCCACTTCCTCATCGTGTTGACGGCGGGCGCCACAAGAAATGAGCGTATTTACAGAGAGATATCGGAGATGATGGATGATGGAGTGCAGAGATAAGCTAAAGAAAATGAAGTTTGATTACAGGACGATTAAGGACCGCAACGGGTGCAGTGTATCAAACACAAATGAACAATCCACCCCCAGAGCAGGGAAACAGGTCAGGCTCCACTGTAGTGGCAAATCACCTCCACCTGAGAAGAACCAAGAGGAAGAGCGCCGAGCGGAGCCGCACTTCACACGGCAAAGCAGAACAACAGGGTGGAGTCAGGTCCTCCGGACAGATTCTTCTTGTTGAAACGTCCAAAAGACTCAGTCCTATAAACAGCACATTCTCTTACAGGATCAACCAGTTTGCTGGTGTCAGTGTAATGTGTATTATTTTCACTCATCATCATCATCATCGTATTATTATCATTATTATAGACCACTGAGTTCTTTCTGAAAAACTCTTAATGTAAAAGTGGCCAAATCTGCATGCCGG
>NC_056507.1:3126441-3127974 GCF_014905685.2 Nematolebias whitei
GCGAGTTATTCTGGGAAGCAGGCTGGATGACGAGAAGCGGTGGGCTTTTGAGCTGCAGTTGTGACCGTTAGACACGGATGTGTGATGATGCTGGAGAAAAGTCAAGGAACCAAGAACAGCATCATCTGAAGAGTGAGAGCTTCTAGTAACTAACATCCATCCATCCATATTTTCTGTTTGACAGACGACTTCACTGAAACCATGGACACGTTTACATTCAGGCACTGACCAACTGTGTAAAAGTCACCGTTTTTGTCTTGAACTGGTCTTTCTTACCCAGGTTGCTGTAGGTCGCGCTGCACTGGCTGGAGGCGGTGGAGTGGTTTCCATCATCCTCGGGCTCTCCGAGGCTGGTGCTGCCCTCGCTGGCTGAAACCGGTACAGCAACCTGGCTGGCATGGCCATCCTTGCCCTCCCCAAACACCAGGCCCAGATTTACTTTGGCAGGCAGAGGGATGACAGTCGGCAGCTCCCCCCGACTTCTGGCGCTGCTCGCTGGTACCTGGCTGCACATGAGACAGAAACAGCAAGACAGTTTTAGTTCTGCATCATGACATACTTGCCACTCGTAAATTCTAGGTATATTTTACTCATTTCTAGTAACTCGTCTCCTGCTCTTTTGGCAGCTTGTAATTCTGCTTTGCACAAGTCCCATCACAAAAAAACAGTCTATCACTTCCATAAAATGTGTGGAATAAAATTAGTCTGCTGTTCTGTGAAAAACAACGTGTGTAGCTAAAAACAATGTTTTTAAACACAACTCATTTAAAATGTAAAGGGAAGTGGAAGAAGGAGAGTGTGGTGAAACTATGTAGTCCTCAGCTGAGAGCTGACGTATTTACAACGAGGTGAGATGAACTTTAACCAAATCTGCCTCAGATCTGCTCCTGCAGTGATCTTTATTACGACTTGCAGACACTGAACATGTGATATGTCCTTTTACAACCCGAGACAATAAACTGACAGTGGCTGAATGTTTTCTACAGCAGATGTGGTCACGTCTTACAGCTAAAGAATGTTTCATTGCGTTATCACCGTGAGCCTAAACTGAGGAGAACTCGTGTCAGTGTCAACATCCTGAAGTTACATAAAGCTGATCCGCAGTGACTGCTTTAAATACTGTCCTTCCATTAATTTTGTGCACAAATACATAATTAAACTGTGTTTACATTACTATTAGTTAAAATTAATAACTAAATTTAATTTTAGACTCTTCCCATTGGCTCCCTGTAAAAGTCAGAATATACGTTAAATCTTACTTTGAACATACAAAGCTCCCAACAACCAAACTTCATCCTATATCTAATTGTATCATATTTTCACAGCAGAGCACTTTTCTCTAAGACTGCAGGTTTACTTGCGGTTTCTTGAGTTTCCTAAAAGTACAAGCGGTATGCAAATGTCATCATGACATACTTGATCATAATGGCATGCAAATATGAATGCATTGTACCAGTTATAGATATGGATATATACCAGTTATGGATATATACCAGTTATAGATATGGATATATACCAGTTATGGATATATAC
>NC_056507.1:3128074-3131613 GCF_014905685.2 Nematolebias whitei
AGACACTTTGATTATCAACATTTGTAAGATAGTAATGATAATAAAAGAGAGTGTTCTTTTCACTTGAATCTTCAAGAGAGAAAGTCTCAGGATGGGTGAACCTGTATCTATGTATTCAAATACATGAAATGACAGCTTCTGTCCCACAAGGTTCTAAAGGTCAAGAGTTTTGACCTTAGACTTAGTTCCGACGTAGACTTAGTCCACTACATACCAGTTATGGATATGGATATATAACAGTTATGGATATATACCAGTTATGGATATATACCAGTTATAGATATGGATATATACCAGTTAAGGATATATACCAGTTATAGATATAGATATATACCAGTTATGGATATATACCAGTTATAGATATGGATATATACCGTTTATGGATATGGATATATACCAGTTATGGATATATACCAGTTATGGATATATACCAGTTATGGATATATACCAGTTATAGATATGGATATATACCGGTTATGGATATGGATATATACCAGTTATGGATATATACCAGTTATAGATATGGATATATACCGTTTATGGATATGGATATATACCAGTTATGGATATATACCAGTTATGGATATATACCAGTTATGGATATATACCAGTTATAGGTATGGATATATACCAGTTATGGATATGGATATATACCAGTTATGGATATATACCAGTTATGGATATATACCAGTTATGGATATGGATATATACCAGTTACGGATATGGATATATACCAGTTATGGATATATACCAGTTATAGATATGGATATATACCAGTTATGGATATATACCAGTTATAGATATGGATATATACCAGTTATGGATATATACCAGTTATGGATATATACCAGTTCAGTTATAGATATGGATATATACCGGTTATGGATATATACCAGTTATGGATATATACCAGTTATGGATATATACCAGTTATAGGTATGGATATATACCAGTTATGGATATACCAGTTATAGGTATGGATATATACCAGCTATGGATATATACCAGTTATAGATATGGATATATACCAGTTATAGATATGGATATATACCAGTTATAGATATATACCAGTTATAGATATGGATATATACCAGTTATAGATATGGATATATACCAGTTATGGATATATACCAGTTATAGATATATACCAGTTATGGATATATACCAGTTATGGATATATACCAGTTATGGATATATACCAGTTATAGGTATGGATATATACCAGTTATGGATATATACCAGTTCAGTTATAGACATGGGAATATAAAATACCAAAACAGAACGTTATAACCAAGTTACCATGAATAGTAAATTATTGGATGATGCTATAGATGTAAGAGACTCATGTTCGTGCTGCTGTTGTTCAGCGTGTTGTTTCTGTACTACAAGGACTTGGTGTATTCTCAGTTTAGCGTATTTCTTACATCTCATTAGGGCTGGGCCATATCATATCGCTCACGATTATACTGGTAAAAAAAAAAAAAAAATAAGCTTGCCCGGGAAACTAAATTATACCATGACTTTAACCCCCACTGCAGTAAAAACAGTTTCTTTGACCAACAGGTTCAAGTGACTGGCCATGCTCCAAAATGTAAAAGTTAGGGGTGCACCGATTGCAGTTTTCTGGACGATCACCGATTTTGTTTTATAAGCGACACAGTCGGGTGTTATAAGTTCACAACGCACCTTCAATTTTCCAACATTATTTTGTTGAAAAACATCCCCTTGAACAATAACCTAGAAACAATACAGACTTGTTTTAACTGGCCATGAGGTAGTGCTCTGGAATATAAATGAAGTTCAGACAATTGTTAAAATAAAAAAATCGGTAAAATCGGCTGCTCGTGCAAGTATCGGCCGATTTCTGATTTCCCAAAATAAAGGAAGTCGGTGCACCCTGAGTAAAAGGTCACAAAAGGTCCAGTTTGTTTAACACCACAAGTCATAATCAGTTAAAGCACATCAATAATAATGTCCTGATTCAGGCGTGTCATTTCCTGTGACTGTAACAGTCTTTACACATGTCCCTAATATGAGTAATGATTTTTAAACGTGCAAAAGTCCCTAAACGTTCAGCTCAAGAGACAGACATGGCTCGTAAAGGACTGTTCAGTTCAATGTGGTACATTTTTATCAAGTCCAGAACACTTGTAAAAAAAAACCTTAAACTTCTGTAGTTGTCTACTTCTTAAAATCTAATAGTGTAAAAACAAGTATTAAAGCCTTTTCCCCCCTTAGATTTAAGTATAAAAGAATATAACTTTAAGAACCTGAAACAAAGTATAAAAGGACAGTTTGAAAAATGTCTACAAGTAGATGGTAAGAACATTTTAAGACAAATATTTTACTGAATAATCAAAGATGGTTATTCGTTTGGAAGCAAAACTTTCCATGTGCTAACAATTCAAATTTTAACTCTGGCCCTGAAACGGCTTTCATGAATAATAATTTTAATCCTATTTTTCCTTTCTCCGTTATAAAACACTCCAGGGAGCTCAGCCCGTGTGCGTCTCTTCAGATACTGATTCTGGGGAAAACATAAGCTCCGATATGTTTACGACGTGTCCTCGTAGGCCATAAACCACCTGTGTCTCTTTCACAGAGCTGAACATAGCGCAGTATTTTAGGACGCTCCTCAACGCCAGCAGAAACAGGCACAACCATGTCCACAATGTTGTGAGACAACTACAAACAGCCTTTAAATACGAACTGAGCCGTGAATTAAAATAATCAACAAAACTACATATTATTCTGATATTTTACTGGTATTTGAAAAGTTATTTTCCTCCTAGGTTATTTCTTTGTTTTAGAAAACAAGCAAAGCTGATTTTCCAACAAACCAAATTATCAATAATTTACAGTTAGACTGCCTGAAAGAGCACCAAATCCCACAGGGAACATTCCCCAACACCCAGTCCTTCTGATCGAAACACATCTCAGGAGGTCCTTGACACAATAAATACCTTTACAGCTGCTTCACTCTTCAGCGTCAGGACCCGACTTGTTCAGACGGCACAAAGCGGCCTCAGTGCATTTCACTTTTTCTCAGATCCATGCTGAAAATGTCCAGAGCTCTTTAACGTTAAACCTTCCTCCCTGCTAAGTCAACATTACGGCATGTGAGCAAGGCGGTCACAGGTTACAGAGGTGTTTAAAACAAGGGTCACTTCTTACCCGCTGTACTGACTCACACAGCTTCCCATCTGGACAGGCTGAATACAACGCAGGAGAAATCACATTCTAGGTCGAGTGGTGTTCAAGTGGTGTGAGGTGGCCTGCTCCTGTTTTCCTGCATGTGTTCTTTACTGGTCTCTGTCTGGTTCTCCCTCTTTGAACATGCATACCTGTCTAAGGTAAGGTGTGTGATGGCCAGCCCAAAGAACACGCCCACTGCTCACCAATAAAACCGCTTTAGGCCACAAAAAAAAAAAAGCACCTGCAGAGTTAACCCCTTGATTGCAACCAAACAATTTTTTTGTTCCTTGTCGTGGAGTGAAGAGGAGGGATTGGAAATACCCTCCGTCTGTCCGTCAGTGTGT
>NC_056507.1:3131713-3141058 GCF_014905685.2 Nematolebias whitei
TCTCTTTCAGGGAAGACCCTGCATTTTTCAACACGATAATGCCAGACCACATTCTGCAGCAATCACAGCATCATGGCTACCTAGGAGAAGGATCCGGGTACTGACATGGCCAGCCTGCAGTCCAGATCTTTCACCTATAGAGAACATTTGAACATCATAAAGAGGAAGGTGCGACAAAGAAGGCCCAAGACGATTGAACAGTTAGAGGCCTGTATTAGACATGAATGGGAAAGCATTCCTATTTCTAAACTGGATAAACTGGTCTCCTCTGTCCCCAGACGTCTGTTGAGTGTTGTAAGAAGAAGGGGGATGCCACACAGTGGGAAAAATGGACTTGTCCCAACTTTTTGGGATTTGTTGACGCCATGAAATTTGGAAACAACAGATTTTTCCCTTAAAATGAAACATTCTCTCAGTTTAAACTTCTGATCTGTGATTTATGTTCTAATCTGAATAAAATATTAGATGTTGGCACCTCCACATCATTGCATTCACTTTTTATTCACAATTTGTTTAGTGTCCCAACTTTTTTGGAATCCAGTTTGTCTGTATGTATGTGTATATATATATGTATGTATGTGTATGTATATATATATATATATATATATATATATATATATATATATATACATACATACACACATTACAACAACTGTACTCGAGCCACAAATCCACTGTATCTGATACATTTTTAGGTATCTGTGTTAACTACAAGTAGGCAACAAAAAGCTTACCTGCAGACAGTGACAACAGATTAAAACATGTTAATAAAGAATGGAGGAACAAATTAGGCAAGACAGATTACTTTTAGTAAGACAATGTGCCTCGTTTAAAGCTTAGATACAACTTGAGTAAAACCAAAGCAGTGTTGCACAGTTAGCTCAAAGCCTTCAGCTAAAGTAAGAGACAATATTACAGAAGAGTTTGCAAAGGTTATACAGTTCATGCAATCTGCTGGGCATGCAGACAAGCAGACCTGTTCAACTAAAATCCAACACAATAATGATCTGGTATGCGGAAGATGTTAAAAAAGAAAAAAGTACAATTTACCCCATTTTTGGGTTGTATTAATTTTAGGCTCCAATTATTTTGTTTTAGTTTATCTGCATTTAGTTTTGTTTTCTTATAACATTTTAGAAGAAAAATACCTCAAGCTACATTTTACTTAACATTATCAATACCCATTTTCTTAGTATCTGTTATTAAACAGCAGAGTGAGTCAAACTCAAATACCTTTGGATTTTGCCGATGACATCTGCATCAGTGGTTTCTGAGGGCTGCGTTTCGCCTGGGGTCAAAGATCTGTGGTCCTTGCTTTCATTCATCGTTTGTAGATCCGTTTCTTTGCACTGCTCTACTCGTAGCTCTCCTTCTCCAGCACCAGGGGCGCTTTGAGTGTCAGGTTTGTATGTGAATATAATAGTAGACTTCTGAGTGGGATCCTCAGGTTTGGCCTCTGTAAACCAGTGTTGAGGCTGCACAGGTGGAGGTGGAAGAACATGAATGACTGTCCCATCAAGGCCAACCAGCTTACCCTTCTCCTTGTCTCTCTCCGCTTTCTCTTTCTGCTCATCGTCATCTTTCCGCCGACGAAAAAAGCTCCTAAAGGAGATCCAGCGTTTTGGTTTGGAACTTTCATTTGAAGTACGTCTTCCTTCTCCAGCAGGACTTGCTTCACCTTCACTGGGTCGTACAGGAGAGCTTGTGGCAGAGCTCTTTGTCCAATTACCAAAATGCCTTTGAAGTATGTTAGAAGCATGGTATGGGGAGGATGTGGATCTTGGAGGAGGGTAGGGGGCATTGATCTCTGATCGAGGGCTAGAAAGTGGGACAGCAGCAGAGGCACTCTGGGATTTAGACAAAACCTTTGATAAGTTTTCATTTTTTGGCTTAGAAAGGCAACCATCAGTGGTGGAAAAGAGAGACTTGGGCCGATTAAGCGTCTCATTTATGGCATCAGGTGGTAGGGCATACAACTCTTCAGTACTAAAAGCTTTGGTTTGTGCTGAGGGTGACTCTGGTGGAGACGGAGGAGGCTGGATAGAGGCCACAATCTGTGATAGTACAGTACTGGCTTCCTCTCTGTGACTTGTAACTGTCCCAGAAGATACAGTTGAACTTTTATCATCATCTTTGCTGGAAGTTACATCTCCAGCTGTCCAATGAGTGTGAGGAACAACATTACCAACAAGACTAGCTTTAGTGAGATTTGCAGTAATGGCAAGATTGAAAGAGGAATTTGGTGATGTAGTGGGAGAAAAGGACTCGGATGCAGAGCTCATTGCAGTGCTTGTTACAGTGCTAGAATCTGTAGTGGCTTTAGGTAGCAAACTTGGTGCTTTTGGTACTGGTTCGAGAGGAAATTTCATCTCCTCAAATGAAGTTCGCTCTGATGTACCCGTCCCAGAGAGAGTTTTCTCAGTTAATGAGGAATGAACACTCTCAGAGGATCCAATTTCTTCATAGGTATGGCTGGTAACCCTGCTACCTACCCCTTTTATTTGCGACTGTTCCCCATGTAGTCCCAAGAAGCTCTTGTACACAGCAAGATTGTCGTACGCACTTGGATTGATAACAATTGGTACCTTGACCGCATTCTTGGAGCTGCGAGCATAAGCTGGTTCATCTCGAATAATAATAGGAAAAGGAGGCATGCCCGCATTATTAAAACTATTAAACTTGATCTCTGATAAGTTGGGAGATTTTACAGGTACGGTTTGAGAGGAAGACAACCCTGCAATGGGAGAAGTGGGAGCTGACTTATGACTGCAAAACTGAGTAGTCACAAAGGCACCAGGAGGGCTCCCTATCCCTAGATCCACTTTAGGTATTTTTTGGCGAGGACTTGTACTTGATGTCCACACTTCCTGGTAGCGGACAGTGCCTGGTTTCTTTCGTGTAATACCTGACTGAGCAACAGATGAAGGTGATGTTGGCCTTAAAGGGGAAGACGGAGAAATGGGGGACATTGGAGACAGCGGCTGAACTAAAGGAGTGCTACAAAGTGTTGTAGGGCTGGAGGTCTTTGACAGGTTTGTGCAATGTGGCAACGAATCTGGCATTTGTTCATCTTTATTGGCCATGGATGCTGAGACATCTACCACTGTGTAGGGCTTACATATGAGGGATTTTTCTAGGTTTACAACACGGTATGGTTTAGCTTGCTCATCTGTGGGACTAAAACTTATCGTGACTGGTTGACCAGGAAGGGCTTGAGGCATTGGCATACCTTCTCTGCTATCTTGTTCTTCTAATCTTATAGCTAGGACAGCCTTGTGCGTTTCAGCCACCCTGACTGGACTTAATACTCTGTTGACAGACTCCTTGTTTGAGGGAGATATACATGGAACAGGTACCTTACAAGATATGGGTGAATGCACACCATTTTTAAGGGCACATTGGGCACTGATCCCACTGCTGGAAGTTGTTTGGGAATCTTCTTGTAGTGACGAAGATGATTCTGGAGAAGTAGTGGACTCTGAATTTGAAAGGAAAGCACTGCCTTGCGTGTCACGAGGACCAAAAGGAAGGAGACATCCATTGGAATCAATTGAGGGATATCCGTTCAAGATTTCATCGAAGCTATCATCATAGTCCACTGCACAAATTCTCTGAAGTGAACGATTGCGAAGTGGCACAGTATTCCATTTTTTACCAGCAGCAAATGGCACAGGAGACAGTGTGGCAGCACGGAAATTTGCAAACCGTGGTTGGCCTCGCATACGGATCTCCATGGCCAGTAACTCTTCATCACTTTCATCCCAGCTCTCATGATCATCATCATCATCATCCTTCTCGGTATCTTCCTCCTCATCTTCATCTTCCTCATCATCATCTTCACTGGAAAAGTCTGGGTAGCAGTAGCGCCCACCTTCTGTGCTGATGATCTTAGCACTGTCACTAAGAGATACTCGCTTTTGAGCAGCACCTTCACTACTGCTGCTTCCCATAGCCAGACAGCTGGATGCTGGAAGGCCTCTTTCTAAGGACTTTCGGTATGAACTATTGATTCGTCCCCAAAAGATGTCTTTGGACCCAGATAAGGGCGAGGAGCTACAGCCAGGGCCCAATCCTGCAATCTCCTTGAGAACATCGGTCAGTCCGCTGTTATTATTTCCACTTGGTGTTCTTGGGCTAAGTTGTCCATAACCTTCAATTACCTCACTGCCATCTTCCCCTTCATTGTTGTTGCTGGGTCCACTGGGCCTCTTACAGTTCAGTCCATTGCGATTCCAGACAGTGAAGGCTGAATTTTTACCCCGTTCTATTATATTTGTTTGTTGCTGCAAATTACCATCCAAGTCCAGTCCAGCAGAAGAGCAGGGAAGCATCATAGTGGGCTTAACAGCGATGGTTGGCTTTTTAGCCACTGGTGGACGGACGTGTCCCGAGCGTGCAGATCCACTTCCACCCCTCTGGATGTTTGTAGAAAGGTTAGAGTTAGCTCTGTTCCCAGCTGGAGGTGCAATTTGTTGCTGATTTGATGATCTTTGCTCAGAAGGGGGCTTCCCTCCACCACTCTGACCCAGACAGTGCAGACTCTTGGGTTTAAAGCAGTTCTTGCACTCGCCTGGTTTCCACACATGCTCAGTGAAAGTGCTGCAGGCCGACATGGCTGCAGGTTCAGAGGGAAGCCGGTCAGGTCAGTGCACAGGAAAGCTCTCCATGAAGCGACAATGAGCAGGAAAAGATCGTAGAATAATGATGAGCACTATTCAGGCCTCAAATATACCAGAAGGTCGACCTGCAAAAGAGAAAAGAATAAAAAGATGTTAAAATTTATTTTAAATGAAAAACTTAATTTGGTTACCTTGGGATATATAACACCCATTATCAAACAGTTCATACTTGGGAAATAATGTAGTTGAGTCCTTGTATGATTAAAACTTAAATCTCAAACACATACGATCACACAATATAACCATAATTGCATCATTCATAATTTAAAGGTACAAACTATCTAATAACTCCGTCTCTTTCGTTTCAGAAGAGATGAGAGAGAGAGATGGAGTTATTACAATGGGATTTACCTGTCTAAATAAAGGTTGAATGAAAATTACTTGATGGTGAGAAAGGATGAACTAAGATGGTAGTGCTCTGATGTCTCCATCAGGTGGCAAACTTTCCCTTCATAAAGCTAATCTATCTCAGGAGTGGTGATCAACCGGTCTAGTCCTTGAAGTTTAAAAAAAGAACAGAAGGATTGAGAGACTTTGTCTAAATATCTGTCCAGTTTTAAAGATGGCTGTTTAAACCAGGTTTGATGAGATAAAAATCACAGACTTCACCTCTGAATCAAAGTCAAACATCGTATTAAACAGACAATAAACAAAAAAAAACATAAAAATCACAAAAACGTCATGTTATTGAGTTATCACGTATTAACATTTGGTTTTATATTTTAGGAAACCTTGTTTAAGTCTGACAATAATAAATCAGTAAAGTGTACACAAAATCAAAAACTAAGATGCATAATAACAGCAAATAAATTAGAGATGAATGTTTTGGAAAAAAATACGATTGCATAATTTGTCTACAATATTTTTAGCAGTTTAAAGGGGGAGTGGTGGCGCAGAGGTTAGAGAAGGTGGGCCTTTGATCGGAAAGGTCACCGGTTCAACTCCCCGAACTGACATCAAAATGTTGGTGAGAAAGTTGAAACACCCACACCTGCCTCCACCCTCATCTGCCCCACTCTGGGCTCATGAGCAAGGCCCTTAACCCCCAACATCTGCTCCCCCAGCGCCTTAGATGGTAACCCTCCGCTTCACATGTGTACTCACATGTGCAATGGGAAAAAAAGCAGATAATTCATTTCCCCATTGGGGATTAAAAAGAGTACAATTAAAAAAATTAAATTAAAAGCAGGCTGTGTTACATAACTGGTTTTTACTTGACAAGACACTTTTTTTTTCATTGATTCATTCATTCAAGCTTTATTTAAACAGTTAATCCCATTGAGCCTCGAGGACTCATTTACAAGAGAGACCTGATTTCAACAAAGAATGATGACAACAATGGACAGTTATAAGAGTTATTTAAGTATAAACCATTAAAAATGAATAAAACAAAAAGCTTGTGGATAAAAAGAATGAAAGCTACAACAGCAGGAGTTAAAAGGTTGCGTCTAACATGAGAATTCAGTTTCTTACAGAACGATCGACACACGAATAGTTAAGATTAAATGTGCGTTTCCAACGCTAACTCAAAGTTTAATTACTCTTTCAATCATTTTAATTAAGTTTAACTGAAAATAATTAAATAAAATGTAACTAATGAGAAAATAAACAAGATGTATTTATAATAATACAACAAAGTAAAAAAACAGACGGCTCATCATTTTTTCTTGAAGGCTTAATAAATGTGAATGGTTTGGTTAAACATGCTGTTTGATGAATTCAGGCCTAAAATATGTTATGAAAGCATGAAAAAGTTGAGGGCTTTTTACCGTTTTGCATTTTAAGTGTGAACTAAACTTTTAATTTATTAAATTCCTGATCAGGACACAATCCGTTATGAGTCAGATCGTCACACAAATGTGTGACTCGTGCTTTGAGTCACGTACGTCAGAACCTGTGCAGACAGAAGGTGTTTGGAAAAATAAAACCTGCCCTGAAACACACAATGAAGCAGGAACTGCAGAGCAAAACTTTGCTGACCAAACAGCCAAGGGTGGGAACAGATTCATCCTGCTCCTGCATCCTTTCAGGAAACAGTAACTATCATTCACAAAGCATCATTTAATACTCGTCATCGTTGTGACCCGAGACAAAATCCAGTCCATGAGAAGTTCAGCTTGTCTGAAATATCCCCTTTTCTATTTCAGCATCATAGAAGTCAAACTGTTGTCAACCTCCAAGACTTTTGCTCCTTCAAATACAAAAACACATTTAAATCTTTGCACCACTGTAAAGTGTATAGCTGTGAAAAAGTATAATCTAATAAAAACACAAGGTATGCTTTAGTATTAATGAGGCATCAATAATGGGAAGCAAATGCAAAACAAAAACTTGGGTAGAAACTATACGACCACATGAGTTTTCATCATTACAAATAAAAACATTTAAAAAAAATTAAACACAAAAATTTTAAACAGTTGGCAAGAATCATACAAAACAAATCAAGGAGGATAAAATATATATATTTTCTGTAATCCTAGATCTCCCTGTGATGGACCTTGAAATGAGTTTCCTCTGCAGGGTAGCTGGATTCTCCCTTAGAGACAGGGTGAGAAGTTCAGTTATCAGAATAATCTTTATTATCATTGCACCGAGATACAACGAGAACATGTACATGCAGTCGTCCAGAAGATGGACGGAGTGCTTGAAGCTGCTGCAGCGTGGCCTCTCTTATCCTTATCAGGAGAGACTTGGAGTTTAACCACTGCTCCTCCACATCCAGAGGAGCCAGTTGAGGTGGTTCAGGCATCTGGTAAGGATGCTTTCTGGGCGCCTTCCTAGGGAGGTATGTCGAACTGGTAGAAGACCCCGGGGAAGACCCAGGACACGTTGGACACTACATCTCTCATTTCAACGCCTTGGGAGTCCTCCCAGAAGAGCTGGAAGAGGCTGTGGAAAGAGATGTCTGGACCGTCCTGCTCAAGCTGCTGCCCCCGAGACCCGAGTCTAGAACAGCTGGAAGATGATGGATGGATGGATGACAAAATACCTCCGTCTTGACATACAGTATAATATTTATGTGTATCTCAAAAAACGTGGTGGTAGGAAGAGTTCGATGTCGTACTGAGTTTTGTTCAGAGACCTCTCTCCTCCAGGTCATGTGACCTCACTGTCAGAGGCTGTAAAGAGTTCCGTCAGTGTTTTCCAGTGAGTAAAATGGCATCTTTGTTTGTAGATTACATCTCCATGGTAAATCAAAATGCCAATACAAGTAACAGCACACAGCATGGTGCTGAGCCGGTTGTGCTGAGATAACATTTTGGGGGGGGCACACATTGCAGGTTTGGGCTGCATTAAAGTTGATAGAAGAGCAAGACCCTGTTCAGGTGGACAATAATAGGTGGAAGTCCCCATTGATTATAAGTTCAGTTCATCTTCTACTTTTTATTTTATCTTGTGACACTACAATCAGTAAGTGGCTCATCAACGTTCCATGTGGCTAATTGAAATAGGCACCAGTTAGCTATGATTGGTGATACGTGTTCGAACCATTGAAATAAAAACTGAATACCAAAATATTCCAGGTGGGAGGACCACCATCTGGGCGGACGGCAGAGGAGAGAGTGTATATGTGAGGCTGGCCTGCACTGCTTTGAAGACATCTGGTCCAGTCTGATCACAAACCATTTTGGACTCTCTTTCCCGTCTGCACTAATTAACAACTCACCTGCATTAAGTGCCATGATTACCTCCCATCTGTATCTTTTTTGATTTTACATTTTCCTTCGGAAAACCTAAAGCTCTACTTCAAAAACAGTTTAGACTTTTTCACATTTGGCCTTTAGAGCAAAGTTTTTTAATTTATTTGTCTCACTGTGCTTCACTGAGCTGGATCATATTTTGGCGATATAATGTTAAAAGCTAGCGCAAACATTAGTTGAATAATATTAACATTGATTAAATAAATAAAATATAATTTTCCACAACATCAAAAGCACATCAATACCCAAAATACTACTATTGACAACACGATAAAAACTTCCAATAAACTGGCATGTACCAAATACTCTGCTAGACGCCAGAGATGTTGGAAGAAAGGAAGCAGGACTGAAGTTTGCGGCATCTTTGTTTGCAAATTACGTCGTCGTGGTAACTTGAAATGGCAATAAAAGTAAAAGCACACATCACGGTGCTGAGCCGGTTATTTTGACATAACATTTGTGGAAGTACACGTTGTGGTTCAGACCGCATTAAAGTTGATGGAAGAGCAGGATATAAAGTTAAGAAACCTTTGTCAGGTGGATAACAATAGGTGGCTGCCTTTTACCAGGCAGTCCCCAATTAGCATTTTTTAATGAATATTGTCCATCAGGCAGAAAAGAAAAAAAGTACAATACATTTCATACAACAGGCTACTCTGAAACCACTCAACATAATGTTGGTTCTTTGACCAGTCATCAGCTGATAGAACATGTTAACCGACATGTTAACATGTTAACATGAACTGTTAGAACATCTGGTACAAATATTTTATCCTATGTTTTAATGCAATGCAACAATCCAAAACTCTTTAATAGGTATACAGTAGTCCCTCGCTACTTCGCAGTTCATTTATCGTGGACTCATTCTATCGCGGTTTTTCAAAATAAGATTGGACATGACATACAAATGGCTGACAGATGGATGAGCCACACGATCAGCATGGAATTTTTATTTAAAATAAATT
>NC_056507.1:3141158-3150726 GCF_014905685.2 Nematolebias whitei
TGTTTATATAATATATATATATATATATATATATATATATATATATATATATATATATTATATAAACAGAAGAAGAAGAACAGTGAAAGAACAGAACAGAAAGAGAGGAACAGTGGATTGGAGTGCAAAAAAGTAAAATTCTCATGGATTTTCACAAAACAAGTCCATAAAGACATCATTTTGCATTCCCATCAACTCAAATAAAAATAATCTCCCTAATCTACGTTTACGTCCAAGTTTTTTTTAACAAGTGTTTATTTTGAAATCATCTTTTTAGCTGCAAACCTTAAAAAGTACTTTTGAATCTGACCTGTTTTTTTTCTGCCGGGCACTTTAATGCTGAAAAATCCCTTCATATAATGTTTGATGTTAGCTTAAGCATTCTTCTTTTTAAATCCAGGGCAATAAATAAAATCAAGCTGTCCAACTCATGTAAATAAAACTAGCTTGCTGCGAGGTGATAAATTGACTCGTTTCAACAAACTACATACAATTTGAAGGCTGCAGCAGCTCGGTGGTCTTATAACCCCCGAGGGTGCTTCAGGAGGGGCCTCCAACAAAAAAAACCCACGGCCAAATCGTTCATGTAAGTTTTCTGGCAGTGGAAAGCTCCGCAAGATGAACATCCACATTTAATTTAGTTGTTGCAATGGAAAATTAAAAAAACTCCTCAGTGTGAGTCCATTTGTCATCGCGGGTCACAAATAGATTTACATCTGGCCAGAAGCTGAAACGGCAAACATTAATTTAACTGTTTATGTGAGAATAAATACAATTTATCGTCTCGTAAAGAAATTTCGTTGCAAGTTTATAATTATTTGAATCGGCTGAAATCATTTTATCCAACACTTGTTTTCCAGAGGAAGCAGGAGGTGGAGTGCTCCTGTCTCCAGGCTGAGATTTGTGACCAGGCCAAGAAATGTAGGAAGACAGCTGTTACTGGTGCCGTGCACAACATCAAACGCACCTCTTCTCAGCGGAAGCGGTTTTAATGTTAACGTTTTTGTCCAACTTAGCCACAAAAATCTAAAAAATGATTTTGTTCTCCTTGTGGTTTTCTCTGCGTGACAAAACTCTGTCAACAACAAACTAGTCGTAAAAACGACAAACGCCACAAAAACCAACGAGACTTTCGCTCTTTAAAAACAAAAGCTGCTCAGAACTGTCGGAGCTCTTCGTCTGCTGGGGATACTTTAGACACGAGACTCGATGCTGAACTTCAGTCTGTGGCCATCTGCTCCTGATCTGCAGCAAATGCTGTTTGGTTTGGCAGCAGAGGAATTATCGTGCACCACCTGCTGCTTGGTGCCACAACTACAGAGGCACTCCGGGCCGACATGTTCGCCCCACATTTGCACTCAAATAACTTATGAAGAGCGACGGGTGGGCTCCAACTTCGCTTCTTTCAAAGGCTGCACAGAGGGGACACTCATAAAAACACCTCTAATGTGTAAACATAAAGAAGTCGTTAAAGTCAATTAAATGTTCAACAAACCTACTCCAGTCTTGGAGATAAGTGTGAGAACTGTTTAAAGTTGATCTTTTTGTTTGAGCATTTAAAACGAACTCAAACGACCAAGTTTAAATACAAAGTCAATATGGTATGGTTTCTGTGGAAAATGCAAACAAAACTGTGAAGTATATTTAAAATAAAACGCAGACTTGTTTCATGACCAGGCACAACGGCAGAGTTAGGGGGTGGCCAATGGTGGCCTTGGCCACCATAGGCAAATCTGTGGACACCCCAATCGTTTGAGAAAACTAAACTTTTAAATAATAAAAACAAACAATAAAGCGGTTTCCTCAATTGATAGGGGTGAATGGTTTACATATAGCCAGTATTTACCTCTAAATGAAGGTTGAATGAATCTAAGGGGGCGACCATTTTGGATTTTGACGTGGCAACCCAATTTTTGAAAGGAACCTTTCCGACGCCTAGCTGCAGCCACACACCAAAATGGAAGTCAGTTATTTTTAAAATTATTATGATCAGAACATGGATGGAGTGTATGTCCATTTCCCCCTCTTTGCTCCATGATGGGGGTGGGGGGTGTAAATGCACTCACCCACCCATAAAGAAAAGTTCTTAGCGTTCAATAGTGTACTTATTCATTTGTTTTATTTAAGCAAAGAAGCAAACTGCAAATTTTGTTTAACTACTGCCTAAAGAAGTCTTGGAAACCTGTTGTTACATCCCAACATTTAAGATCTGTTTTCCATCTCTTCCATTCCTCCTCTACCACCGATGACCTCTCATCATGTCCCCCATCAGTTATAGCTTCAGTGAACTGACACGCCAGAGAAATACTCATCTTAACGAAGATAAAGCATCAGGTGTCTGAGACAGATTGTAAAGATGTCACTGTGAGTTGAGCAGCCGGTACATTTAAGCCAGAGTGAAACCTGCAGGTCAAATTGATCCTGACACAAGAGGACCAGAGTCTGGATGTTGGAGAAGTGCATTTTCCATAAGTGTCTGTAGTTGTGTGTGTACGTGTGTATTTGTTATCTTGTAAGGTCCATTTTTCCAACAAATACTACAATGTGAGGTCCAACTGCTCCTTATGGGGCCCAGAGCCCAGACCCCATAAGAAGAAGTGCTGTTAGGGGTTAGATTTAGGACTATGGTGGGAATTAAGGATGGGTTAGGTTTAGAATTACAAATGAACTGGTAATGGTGATTTTTAGGGTTAGGCATGTACTGGTAATGGTGAGGTTTAGGTATGTACTGGTGATAGTTAGGTTTAGGGTTATGTATGTATTGGTAAC
This sequence comes from Nematolebias whitei, assembly GCF_014905685.2. Classification (NCBI taxonomy): domain Eukaryota; kingdom Metazoa; phylum Chordata; class Actinopteri; order Cyprinodontiformes; family Rivulidae; genus Nematolebias; species Nematolebias whitei. Next base: position 3,143,928 of record NC_056507.1, read on the forward strand.
GGTGAGGTTTAGGGTTGGGTATGTAATGGTAATGGTGAGGTTTAGGTATGTACTGGTAATGGTGAGGTTTAGGGTTAGGTATGTATTGGGAATGGTGAGGTATATACTGGTAATGGTTAAGTTTAGACATGTACTGGTAATGGTTAGGTTTAGGGTTATGTATGTACTGGTAACGGTTAGTTTTAGGGTTAGGTATGTACTGGTAATGGTTAGTTTTAGGGTTAGGTATGTACTGGTAACAGTTAGTTTTAGGGTTAGGTATGTACTGGTAATGATTAGGTTTAGGGTTAGGTATGTACTGATAACGGTTAGTTTTAGGGTTAGGTATGTACTGGTAATGGTTAGTTTTAGGGTTAGGTATGTACTGGTAATGGTTAGTTTTAGGGTTAGGTATGTACTGGTAATGGTTAGTTTTAGGGTTATGTATGTACTGGTAATGGTTAGATTTAGGGTTATGTATGTACTGGTAATAGTTAGTTTTAGGGTTATGCATGTACTGGTAATGGTGAGGTTTAGGGTTATACATGTACTGGTAATGGTTAGTTTTAGGGTTATGTATGTACTGGTAATGGTTAGTTTTAGGGTTATGTATGTACTGGTAATGGTTAGATTTAGGATTATGTATGTACTGGTAATGGTTAGTTTTAGGGTTAGGTATGTACTGGTAATGGTTAGGTTTAGGGTTAGGTATGTACTGGTAATGGTTAGTTTTAGGGTTATGTATGTACTGGTAATGGTTAGGTTTAGGGTTATGTATGTACTGGTAATAGTTAGTTTTAAGGTTATGTATGTACTGGTAATGATTAGTTTTAGGGTTATGTATGTAATAATAATAATAATAATGTCATCACAATGTCAGCACTGCATGTTTCCATACAATGGCGAAATTAGTCTCTGCATTTAACCCATCCACCACCAGGTGGTGCAGTGGGCAGCTATTGAAAGCTCCCGGGGGGCACTTTGGGGATGAGGTGTGTGTGTGTACTGGTAATGGTTAGATTTAGGGTTATGTATGTACTGGTAATGGGTAGTTTTAGGGTTATGCATGTACTGGTAATGGTTAGTGTTAGGGTTAGGTATGTACTGGTAATGGTTAGTTTTAGAGTAAGGGTCAGGGTTAGGCTATAGAAATGAATGAAAAATGAATGGAAGTCAATGCAAAGTCCCTGTAAAGATAGAAAAACAAACATTTGTGTTTGTGTGTGTGTAAACCAACAACCCCTATCATTTGAGGAAACTGCTTTCGAGCTCTTATAGTGCTTACAAGTATAGTTTTCTCAAATGATTGAGGTGGCGGGCGGCCATTGTACCTGCTCATGGATAAAATTGCTCCTTCCACTTGCCACGAGCCGTCACTCTGCTCTGCCTCAGACAAGCAGAAAAAAATTCTATCTCTATTCTTATACGCCGCATAACTCCTACCCCTTTGAATATCTTGCACCAAAAACATGTAGGTATACTTGGATTATCTGTTCAATTCCACTCCAGAAAAACACTCATCTCCAAACCTTCAAACATTCACTATACAGATCCCAAATCGATGGGAGACATCTGCATACTGCTCGTTTTCTGCATTGTCATTTTCTTCTACGTTCAGAATTTTTATACATTCCTCTGTAGGACCCTCCCATTTTTATTCTAGTCAGCTGAGAAAGCAGCTCCTGAAGTGACGTTTCTCTTGAATATATGCAGATCACACACCATGTCACTCACAAATGCCTTTTCTTAATGGATTCAGTTTATGTAGTGTAGCAGCTGCTCAGCTGGGCATGCTTTCCTGGAGACTGCTTCTCTCTCTTGTGCCTTCTGCTCACAGCATTTTAAATTTAATTGCATGATTTACTGCTTTATTGGTGTGCAAACAAACGAGTGTACTCAAGATATATTCTCCTAAGCTAATAATTTTTAATTGTAAACAGTCTGCTTAAAATAGATGACCATTTATCTGTTGCATGATGCTTACGTTGTCTTTATTTAACAGTTGCTGTAGGTCATTACTTGTAAAAGTGGGTATTTATCTCATATAAACTGATAATATCCAATCAGAATGACTAACACTTATTTTGTACGTACAAACATGACCGAAAGTTTTGAGAAGGGGGCAAAAAAAATAAACTGCTGATATAATTTAAATGATCCTCTCTTTAACGCTGGTGAAAGTGTTGATAAGGACATGACTAAAGAGCACTTTTTTATGTTGGCTGAATTAAAATTGATGACTGGCAGCATTCAAGGGAGTGTGACGCTCGAACTAGAGTTGCACCCAGGCCCAAAAAAATCCGACCCGGCCCCAGCCCGCAGCCATCATCTCCGAACCCCACTCGATCCGACAAATTAAGAGTAATTACAGGTCAGAACCTGAAAGCCCCCTGACAATTTTAATTAAGCTGCCGACTATTATTAACGGACATTTTTATTTAAAGTAACTTAATTCTGGCCAATAGGACCCCTCCACCTTACCTTTTGAAGCAGGTGGGTTCTTGTGAAGGACACATTTGGAGACAATCCATCCTATCAGTTTCCAAATGATTAGTTTATTGCTGCAACACAAAAGCTTAAATCCGATTGTACTTTTAGCTGAAGCTGGGTTTGAAGATGGACCTTACTTTCCATAAAAAGGGATAAAAACTTGACATTGATTTTCTGTGGGATCACTAACAGTCATACAATAGCCTTATTCGATCCTTCTGTCATAAGGCAGCAGAAAATCCCATATAACTTCTGGTAGCTTCTGGTTTCAGCCCCTGTTATTGTACAGGCTCAGCCATCTCCCGTGACCTCTTAATGAAAGTGTTGTGTAAGAAACAAGCCTCTGCATTCAGCAGGCTGGTGTTCCTCAGGGTGAAAATAGTGTCTCTCTAAGGAGGGTGAGTGTATTTTACTAGATGTGAAATTCCAACAGGAGTTTCTGGTTTCAGTGAATCACATTTTTATATTTCAGTCTCATTATGGTTTGTTTTCTTGCTCAGTCATCCTATTGGGTTTGTACGGTTCTTCTCGAATCCCCTTGAAAACACATTTTGTCGTTCTCTCACTTCTTTTTCATTTTGCAAATTTCCACGTGTTAGATTTGATTAAGTGTGGACTGGTATATCATGCTGACTATAATAACCTCGAGTAAAAATAAACAATATCACAATATTAGAACAAATATTTTACAACAAACAATTTTAAATGCGTCACGGGATGTGTTACATATGTAATGGATTAGTTTTTACAGATTTTTTATTATGCCAGCTAATAATATTTTAAAGACCAATCAGGGACAAATACTAAGTATTACCAAGTACCTTACACCATAGCATTTATAGTTTATAGAGCCCGACCGATATATCAGTAGGGCTGATAATTTAGGCCGATATAGACGTTTGGGGACCTATCGTATTGGTGATAATTATCCCATTATCGGCTGATATAAAAACTTCAAATTTTCACCCCTAAAATATTGTGAACCAGCTGTAATTGTACAATTATCCAGCAGAGTGCGCATGAAGACTACTTTCAAGTCATGGCCGTTCACTTGTTTCACTTTGCCATTCAGCGCAGATGAAGCAGGAAGCAATACTGTGCAGCGTATCCAACCCGCTCGTCATTAGCTACGTGCCTCTCAAGTTAGCAAGCTAACGTTAGTGTGGGTACGCCGTCTTCACAACACGCGACTAGGGCTAGACAGCCAGCGAACAAAATAAAATCATCAGACAAGGCTTGCTTTCTTGATTTTACTGAAGATCTTTTATTTGTGAATTTGTAAAAAGACGAAAGTCTCCCAAGGTACAAGTGAGTACAGTATATGAGCCGTTTTCTCACTCATTTTCTGAAGCACTTGTTTTACCGGAGAATGTGCATCAAAGATTGTTCTGTGGTGAGAGCAGATGGTGGGGGTTAAGGGCCCAGAGTGGGGCCAAAGTGGGGCAAATGAGGATGGAGGCAGGTGTGGGTGCTTCACCTTTCCCACCCATATTTTGATGTTATGGTCAGGAGGACTCGTACCGGTGACCTGCCGATCACAGGCGTGTCTTCTTTAACCACTCCCCCAAAAGACCACAGTCAAATATATTATAGATACCAATGAGAACTGGGTAAGCTAATAAACAAGTTTATTGTGCAGAATAAACTTGTCAACTCTTTGAAAAGTAAACTGGTTTTGTCAACTGGTCATAAAGTTGAGTTATTGACAAGCCTGCAGCAAACCTGTTAATAGACCAGGAGACATGCTCTCTCTTGTAACTTGTCTCAAAACAGCATCACCTTAAGAAGAGTGACGGATGTTATTCCATTGGTAAACAAACCATCACTCGTTTTTATTATTCTTCGTTACCAGGAACAATTTCAAACCGCTGACTTTGTCTTCTTTTCGGAGGAGAATATTTATGTCTAACTTTAATTTTTTTGTTAACAGCTGACTGACGGCTCGTAGCAACAGGCGGGCACTGTGATCTACTTACTACAGAAAACCTTGTATCGTCTCCAGCATCTCATTAAAATACATTTCTACCACAGAACTAAACAGGTGGCAGAACGGAGTTGGTATAGCTGTTGCCTCCCAGTAAGAAGGTCGCTGGTTCAAATCCTGGCCGGGACTTTTCTGGGTGGAGTTTGCATGCTCTCTCCATGCATGCATGGGTTTACTCTGGGTACTCGGGTTTCCTCCCACAGACCAAAAACATGCATGTTAGATTGATTGGTAACTCTAAATTGTCCCTAGGTGAGAGAGAGAGAGAATGTTTGTCTCTATGTGTCCCTGTGATGGACTGGAGACCTGTCCAGGGTGTCCCCCCGTCTCTCGTACAGTGACTGCTGGACATGGGCACCAGTGACCCGAAAAGGAAGAAGCAGGTAAAGATCATGGCTGGATGGATGGAAAACTAAATACATGGAAAAACTAGTGATTTTATACACAGTATGTGACTTTTTAACCCTGTGGTATACCTTAAAGCCAAAAATCAGCTCGTGTCAATAAAACCACACGAGATGAATCCTTCCACGGGTGTAGATAAACATTGGCCCTCATAAGTCTTGAACAGAACTTTGGAATAACCTGGTTTAAGGAACTTTGCCAGAAGCAGCAGTTAATGTGTTTTTATTTTAATTCCATACAGGTAAACCTCATCATTAACTTCTAGGCTGATTTTTGGAGAAAATTATTGCAATTTTTGTAAAAGAAAAAAAAAAAAAAAGAAGATTATTTTAACCACAGGTTACATTTGGCTTATTGTCTCCCGTTGCAGAGCGAAGCGGGAGAATTGGATTGACCCTCCGTTGGTCCATGACTACAGTGTGCAACATTTGAAGCTAGCTTTTACCAAACGCTCGTTTTCCTCTGCAGTCTAGTACATTTGTGAGAATGCTAAGGAACGTGAGCCACAGTGTGGTTTGGTATTTGCCCTATAAAGACTGTTATCAGAGCTTGTCTGCATGGTTGTGTGGAAGTTTGTGTACCTGTCAATTTGTCGTGCAGCACACCTGTTCACACACTTTATGTTGCAGCAGTTTCGCTACACGTGTGCACAGATACTGTAAAAACAGCCACGTCTTCATTCTGCCCATAGTTGTCAATGTGGACATTTATTTTGTTTAACACTTTCATAAACTTAATAAGATCATGATATTCTTGAAGAACTTGCACACATCTTCACAACTTTTTATGCCTAGATGCAGCCACGCATCAAAATGGAACGCATGTCGCTTCTTCTCCAAGTTATGCTCGCAACATGCACGGATGGAAGGAAAGAGTATTTCATCTTCCTCCTCCTCATTTCAAACCGGTGCTTGGTGCCAGTAGAAAGAAGACTTCATTCTCAGTAGTGAAACACTACCGTGAGTTTTGTGTGGGAAAAACGGACTAGCTTCCATCTGAAAGCCTAACGTGAGCTTAAATAAATAACTGGGGGGTGGATGCTGTTCTGGAGCTGTACTCTACAATACAGTGCAGCTAATGCAGCTATTGTTGTGAACTCAAACCCTGATTTCCAAAGGGATTGTGCAGCTTTTGGTTTGAACCAGATTTTGAACATTTCTCAAAGCCCCTCACAAAGGGAGATGTGCACCTCGAACTGAGCAGCCAACAAATCATTGTCTCTCTAAACTGATGAAGGATGTAAATGAGGTATTGTGCATGCATTTAGAGTAAAATTAAAAAAAAATATATATACATATATTAATGTAAGTTACTGCCAAGGCTATAAGCATCTAAATTTTAAAGACTTATCATTTAGCGATAACAACTGACTATATCTTAGAGTTTATAAGTTTGGTGAGAAGAAACATACAGAGAAACAATCTGTTGCCCTCACGAAAAGAAGGCAGACATGACAGGAAATTGCATAATTCATAATCCTCCCATGTCACCATGAAGAATGAGTGATCACATGTGAGCGTCTGTGTATTTGTTGTGTTCGTTTATAAAAATAACTCATGAACCGCTGCAAGTAACCTCTGGATGTACATCTACAACCGATCCACTTCTGCAATCAGTCCAACACATGGAGATAGCTTCTATACCCCTCAAGTTGGTCGATTGGCTTGAAATTCTGGAGGGAGGGATGGGCTAAATAGTTGAGGTAGATTAGATAGAGAGAAAGCGAGAGAGCTACATAGATAGAGATAGATAGGTAGAGATACAGAGATAGATAAATAAGAGATAGATAAATAGATAAAGACATATACTGTAGATAGAGATATATAGAGATACAGACAGACACTTTATTAATCCCAGGGTGAAATTTGAGGCATCCAGTAGCATTTTCCAATTATATCTATCTATCTATCTATCTATCTATCTATCTATCTATCTATCTAT
>NC_056507.1:3150826-3154975 GCF_014905685.2 Nematolebias whitei
ATATAGGGAGTACTAGATTCATGATTAGCATATAGCAAATATGTCATAGCATATGATTAACATACAATGAATATTTGTTTTAGTTCTTCGAGTGATGGGTGTGCGGCGTTGTGTCGTCTACAAACTGAAGATCAAAAACAGGCATAAAATGTTGCCTCTGGTAGTTGACAATAAAAATATAAAACTCATGATGCAGTGCAGCTGAGTCACTGAATGAACTCTGCAGTGCAAAGAGGAGAATGACAGGGTGTCAATAAAGTAGAAAATATCAGATAATATACCATAAATCATATGATACCAGAATGTGGATTCACAGTGTAAATCCTGAAGGGGATTCCTACTTGATGCAGGAACATTTGGTTCACGCAGTTCCTCGTTTCTTCATCCATTAAAACCTGGAGCTCAGAGAGAGAAAACGTTTTTCCATTTCTCTCCTTCATTAGCTCCAGTTGGTGTCTGACGCTGACGCTCAGAAGAAGTTGGTAGCAGGAGCAAAAGATGCACGAACCAACGTACGTTAAAACCAAGCGCAGCACCGTTTTTACTAAATCAGGCCCCGAGTCATTTAATATACCGAGTTAAATTTAAAACCAAAGAAAAGTATTTGCTGTGAATGACAGTATGGCTTCAACGTTGACACGTGTAATTTCAGCCAATCTTTCTACGGTTAGTGAAGTCAGTGAAGCCCTGATCGGTGCATCAGTGCTGACAACTGAATCCCCTCATTATAAGATCATCTCCCACGGCTGATTCAGTGACAGACAAACAGACAACAACCAGTGCAGAATTTAAAAAGATGAAACTGTCAACGCGATGTCTTCACCGCAGCCGCGAAGCTCCGCCCTCGCTATTTGTCAGTTCTCAGGTGTCGCTACAGTTTGGTTGAAGCCGGAGGACATGGATGCTGCTGTTTTCAGCTGAAGCAAAGAATCACTTTCTAAAACAGCAAAGACAAAAAGACGGCCTGCGGGCTGCACAGCACTTCTCTACTGTAACAAGTCACACCTCATTAAATCTTTCTGAGGCTGAACATGTCGTCTCTGGAGAAACCTTCATGCAAATAAGGTTGAAATAAGAATAAATTCAGTATGAGGACAAAAAACTTTGACTTTCTGCGACAAACAAACAAAAAGTCATTTTTGAAAATATTAAGAAAGTGCTTCAGCCAAACGACCAGAGAGGCACATATAAACAAAGAGGAGCAAAAAACAGCAACAACATTCCAGAGCGACGTTTGGTGTTGTGAGAGCTCAGAGTGGTTGCAGTGTGGCCTGGGAATAAACCCGCTGGCCTCCAGGAACACCCGCAGCCAGATGTGGAGCACAAAGCGCACACGAAGAGCAAACAGTGACGCAGACTGAACAGAAAGGCCACAGGAAATGTTTCTCAACCGGGTTTGAAACTCACAAGAATGCTCGAGTGAAGCGAGAGCAGCACGAGGAACTTACGTGCATTACAAATACACGATGCTCACAATGATGATATTTATACTTTTTAAAATATTTACCCTATTATTTCGTTTGAGGCCGTCATGGCCAAAGTGGTTCAAAATACGCAGATTCATGCTCATATGACTGGCTCAAACGAGTCATCGGGGGAGAGGGTGGACTCCAGAAACCATCTTACCACCATCAAGCTGGTTGATCCACTATGAGAAGGTGCTATTTATAAGACTGAGTGTGTTGTGGCTCCTCGAACTGATCAAGTCTTTTGGACGAAGGACGAAACGTTTCAACTAAAAGAAACCGTCCAGAGGACCTGCTACCTGGATTATTGAGCATGAACCTGAATACCGTATTTTCCGCCATACAAGGCGCATCAGTCCAAATGTCTAATAAAGTGGAAAAAAAAAAACATGAATAAGTTGTTTCAACATAAAAATCAAATCTATTATGCGTCGCCATTGACACGTCGCGTTTGTTGTGCACTGACCACCCGGACATGTGGGCTGGTGTTGTGCCAAAAATCAATGGCAGCCGTGGTAGTGTGCACGGGAGGATTTTAACAAGAATTTAACAAGATTAACACTTAAAAATAATTATTTGTTTGCTCGAAATTATAGCAAAGGTTGAACTTTTCCTTAATAAATGCACTTTAATGGTCAAATCAGGCGAAATGCAGCTGATCTGACGTTTGCTCCAGGAGTTCGGGAGCGAGACGAAGGTGCTTGGTATGGCAAACCAAGTGTCTCATTAATAGCCACTTTTACCTATTAATGAGACACATGGCTTTCCATATTAGTCGAGCACCCTCTAGTGGCTGAAAATGGTAGTGTTCAATATTTTCCACGTCAGAATGAATGAAATCGTCAGATCTCAGTAAACGTATATGAGTGGCGTCGGTGTATATTAAGTTGCAGGACTTGCAAATTTATGTAAAAGGTTGCGACTTTTACAGCAAAAAATTTGTAGTTTTAGTTCAGTTTTTAATGAGATTTTAGAAAACATATATTCATAAGTTGTTAATTTTAGTTTCCTATAGAAACTTTGGGTTGTGTACCAAATGTGTACGGACAGTAACGCATCACAACCGGTCTGATTACAGCACTGAAGAGGAACTTGCTGTTCCTGCTGCAGGTAAATCAGATTGCCCTGCCTCCGTGCTCACCCCGACTCCATCAGGTGAGAAGAAAAAGTGCAACATGATACCGTAAGAGATCAATCGCTTCTCTCTTCAGCAGTGAGTGAATCTGACGTTACTGTGGACAAACTGCACGTTGGGAGCACACCAGTGAAACGGGCCTTTAACATGAAAACGGGTTCTTGTTTCGGTTGTTGCATCAGCCACTTTGGTTTTGTCACGGTGGAAGTCCAGGCAGATAATTTACAGAGCATTCATAAACACCGAGTCCTGAATAATCGATACGAGGCTTGGCTTTAAGGCTATAAACAACAAGAACATTGTGCCGTTTTCTTTTATCTTTCAATTCGTACGGCTTGTGCACGTCCCATGCTCAGTCAGACCGAGGTGTAAAACTGACAGTGATTATCCAGGGGCAGCATGGTGACGACTGCAGAGAGCTCCTGAAGAGCTCTTCATCTCACCAACTGCCCTCCTCCTGTTCCCTCCACGCACGTGGAGCAGACTTGCTTTGCAGCAGGAAACAGAACTAGGATCTGGATCTCCTTTTGAGCACCAGTGGGGAAGGAGGGAACTGCAGTCAGCTGGGATCAGACAGTTCCTTTGGTTTCAAGACTAAAATCACAACGACACACTTTGCTGTAAGAGCCTGTGAAAATGCTTTTACATGCAGTCATCCACCCCGTGACGCTTGACTGCATTTAAATCCGTCTTCTTTGAGATGAACCAGGCTCGTTGTGATTACTACATAATCACTGCCTGAAGGCACCACCTGCTATCATCGGCTCGTGCTCATCTGCTCACACAGACTCATGTTCGTGCTGCTGTTCGCCGTATTGTTTTTGTACCACTAGTGCTTATTTTTAGTTTTTCTTAGTTCATATCTTAGACCTTATTACCGTTTTTCTTTTACATTTTATACTTTTGTTGGATGTAACTGGGACCCTGTGTACACAGTGTTGTTCCACCACATGTGGAACAACATTTAGTCGTTACAATTTAGTTGTTTCATTTACGCTTTTACAAAAAAAAAAAAAATATTTTCAAAATATTCTCTATAATTTTCTCTCATAAGTCTTTAGAACTTAAGAGTGGAATAGAATATTTATTAAAGAGGAGAAAATAGGTAAATCTGACCAGAAATAAAAATGCACAAGACAACAAAAATCTACAGCTTTGACAGATGATGGGTTTATGTTTTCTTGAAATTTTGTCAGAATCAGAATCAACTTTATTATCACTGTACTGAAATACAAAGTGAGATTATATTTGTACAGTCGTCCGAAGGATGGACGGAGTGCACGATGCTGCTACTGGAGCGCGGCCTCTTATCATTTTTCAGAATAATTTTTAGATTGAAAATGGTAAAAAGCCATGAGGATGGTGGTATTATAAAAAAGATCTTGTCACACCATGTCCTATCAGGACACGATTTAAGACGTCAAAAAACTCCAAGCAAGCACATTTATAGACACGTTACACATGCATGATCAGAATCAGAATCAGTTTATTATCTCCATGTCAATGAACGAGGTTCACAAACTAGGAATTTGCTTCGACATAAGGTGC
>NC_056507.1:3155075-3159324 GCF_014905685.2 Nematolebias whitei
TGTGAGTCTCACAAATCGCTTCCATTATACAATTTAGCTCGTAAATCAGCTGATTTTGGGTCCTTGAAGCACGAACCTTCTCACAGTCTAGGCAGCTTTGCCACGGCTGAAACTGCTGCTGCCGTCTTCATAGCTGATAACATAGGAATCTGCCGATGTCAAAAAGCGGAAAACCTGCTATCATGGTTCCAATTATACGAACATCTTCGGCATCCTCCTGAGACAAAACAGAAAGATACGTCAGCTCCCAAACTCCCCACGGATCCATGACGTATCTTGCAGCATGCGCCTCAGCGGGGCATGAGGGCTCTCCAGGACCCTGTCGCTTTGTTGAAAAGATTTTATCGAATGCGTTGACCAGATCCATGACAGTAGTTTATGTTTCAGCAGATGTGTAATAGGAGCTCCGATACACAGACAGAGAGCAAAAAAGAGCAGGAGGAGAGCAGGAGAGGGAGAGAAAAGGCATCCGCCTTGCACGAGAGCGAGTGCAGAAAAAAAAAGTGTCTAAATTTGTGTATAAATTGTGGCTCTAAATGACCCAAAATAAACCCAGCATGAAATGCTTTGTATTTTTTTCTGTCAACTAATTGCGTATTTTTACAAAAGTCTTCTTTGTGATAATAGCACTAGAAGAATCTTAACGTCCAATGAAAGCTAAGACAGAAATGAAAGGACTCGCATTCAGCTCGGGCCTGAAACCATTTTTACACTCATCTGTCACACACCCTAGCTTTAATTGGCTTTTCTGGAGAACATGCACGAGATTATATAAGCTGAATATAAAGGAAGCTCCAAGAGAGACGGCAGATCGAATGAAAGCAGAGCCGGAGAAGCTTGTCCTACTTTCCTCAAAGAACAAACGCCTGTTTCTGCCACAGCTCTCGACTCTGGGAGAAACTAGAACAAGAGAACAGATTTGATAACAGCTCTCAATTACCACAAATAAAAAAGAAAACTGTGGTTCTGTGAGGGAAGAATGTCTCTTCCCAGTTTCTCACGGTGGTTTTGGACAGTGTTCAGGGAGGGGACGAGCTTATTTCACTAATGATGTAACAGGAACTTCTCAGCGTGCTAACTGCGTCCTCAGGAGGACAGAGATGCTAATCCAAAAGTCTGGTTTCAGTTTAGGTGGCAGTCACGTGTCGTGTGACATAAGAGGTGCTTGTGTCTAAGTTTGATGGTGGAAACTTTTACAGAAAGGAAGAAAAGCAGAAAATGGATTTTGGTGCACTTCACTTTCACACAGAGTTTAAGCTTCATCGACCGAAAAGTCACACCGACTGAAATCTACGATCTGAAAGTTTACAAAAGATTCATGCAGCTCAACAACTGGATGATCTGTCCACAACTAGAACATCTGAGAAGAGTCTTTTGTTAAAACAGCATGCGGGGGGGCAAAAAGCAGCTACTGGCACCGAGCACAAGGAATGCAATATCACTTCATCCGATTACACCGAACACAAAGCGCCAAGTGGAAAACCAAGAAGAGCAGAAAGTAAAGAACGCTGGAGGAAGCTGAGATGGAGAGGAATGGATCCTGCACCACCAGGCCTTCCAGGGAAACCAGGAGAGGATTCCTGCGAGTCCAAAGCTTTGAGAGTCAACAAGTGGTACGCAGCTATCCCCCAGCACTGAGGGGGTTTGAACTAGGGGTGCACCGACAGCAGTTTTCTGGCTGATCACCGATCTCTAAAAAGTCTGACCTGCCAATTAAGATTTTGTTTTATAAGAGACACCGTCAGGTGTTATAAGGTCACAGTGCACCTTCAATATTCCAATTGTATTTTATTGAAAAACATACTCTTGAACAATATCCTAGAAACAATACAAACTTCTTTTAACTGGCCATGAGGTAGTGCTCTGAAATATAAATAAAGTTTAGACAATTGTGGTTAAAACTACAAAAAATAAAAATTGGTAAAATCAGTTTCTCATAAGGCCAGCGTGTCCTGGGAAGACCAAGGACACGCTGAAGAGTTGGCCGGGGAACACCTTGGAGTCCTCCCAGAAGAGCTGGAAGAGGTGGCTGTGGAAAGAGATGTCTGGACCTCCATGCTCAAGATGCTGCCCCCGAGACCCGACTTCGGAACAAGCGGAAGATGACGGATGGATGGTTTCTCATGCAAGTACCGGCCGATCTGTGATCTCCCAAATCGGGGCCGGTTTATCAGTGCACCCCTGGTTTGAACAGTAAATGTTTGTAGTTCTGGAGATGAGTGTTTTTCTGGACTAGAACTGAACGGGGATCAATCGATCAATCAATCTCAACCTTAATGTTGTTTTGTGCAACATAGTTTGACCGAGTATAAAAATAGAGACGGATAGTTTTTGTTTTCTTGTCCGAGGTGGACGATGGATCCTGGTGAGTGGAGCGAGCAGTGCATAGGCGTCGCAACCATTATATGTGAAGGGGACATGTCCCCCCCCACATAAAAAAAAAACATTAATTTGGAACCCCCCACTTTTACTATGAAAATTAGTTCAGTCGGCGCAGTTTCTTTCTTCATGAACAAATCCATTCCACTTGATTAATAGGAGAATAGTCAAACCACTAAAACTCCACTCCAGGTTTTCCTGGTTACCTCCAACTCTCCACCAGCAGCAGCGTTGCTGCCTGCTCCGTTTCTGTGCGTCTCCTGCCTCGGCAGAAAACGTGCACAGGTGGAGGAGATGGAGACACCCGTGTTGCTCGCTCACCAGTTTAGCAGCTTAGTGCGGGCAGTTGTTGACCGGGGGGGTTGATCATCAACATATATTCATGTTAGGAGGATGCTTGAGAGGAGCTACGTCTGTAGCATGTTAGCAGTAAGTGTGACGCTGTGAGACGCTGCAGGTGTAAGAGACGTGATGTGTTCAGGTGCCTTAAAGTTGAAATGTCTTTAAACCCCCCCACACCTTATTGTCCTCAAGCTTCATGACAAACATCATTTAGATGAGTAGAGTTGAACACAAGTAAAAAAAGTCCAGTGGTGATGGTTTTTATTTCTCTATAAACACAAACAGTGTCGACCTGACGCTCTGTATTAAAGTGCATTAAAGTTAAAATGTCTTTAAAACCCACAGATGAATTTACACAAACTTGGTGAGAAACATGTTTTAAATGTGTGGAATTAAAGGAAATCTAGGTGAAATGTTGCTTTTTTTGGTTCACTAGTGAACACCTTTTTTTTTAACACATGCACACACCTACACACATCACTGTGCCCCCCCCCACACACACATTACAGATGCTTCTGAAGCCCTTGGAGCAGTGTCATCCACCAACAATGGTGGAGGTGTTGTGCAGGTGTAGAATTAAAAAAACAAACTTTTATGTTTAACCACTGATGAAGTTCGACCAAACCAAGGCCTCGTTTTCAGCTACAGGGTCTGAAGGGGGTTAGAGGGTCCTCACAAAACTCTGGACTAGAATTTTTAAAGGAATTGTCAGAAAATATTTTATAGGAATACTAATGTGAGAAAATACCTTTTATTTCCCAAATATTACCATACAATAAATGTTTTGTTGATTTTAAAAAACAACTGAAAAGGCGCTTCAATTTAAAACCTAAGGCCCATAAAGAATTAAACTACAAAATGTTATTTAAATTTAATATTTTTACTTCAGGCAGATAAGCTCTGAAAGACCGACTAGATTATTGTGGACAACACATTTAAAATAAATCCCATTTCAAAACAGTTTTGTAAGATGATCGATTTACCCCCTAAGGAACCCAAATGGTCATGAAGTTCACGGACAGTACACGAGTTAATGCACCTGTGGAACATAATCTGCAGGTGCACACTTACACTGTGGAAACAGCAAAACAATTCAAGTAGCAGAAGAAGAATCGGTATCAGCTGGTCCGTAATCCTAATATTGGATTCTGATGCCAGACGTTTTAAAAGCTAAAGATCAAGTTATAAAATGACACGTGTGACAATAGAAACATAATTCAGGTGGGTTTTAAATTAATTATGACAAATAGTTTGATCCAAAGTTTGTCAATAAGTTAAGAAGTCAAAGATCGTCTCATGGAAGGTGAATGCATCTGTTCAATGTGGCCGAACAACAACTTACATTAATTACACACAGTGGGATACAAATTAAAACGCTTTACTGGATTATAAAAAATATATATTTTATCTGTTATCAACAAAATTAATTCAAGATTTTATCGTAAAACCTCAACGTGAAGACAGACAGCAAAGATGGATCATTTGTAAAATGCACCTGAACGCTGCATTTGAAGAGCTAAAAAAGACA
>NC_056507.1:3159424-3160936 GCF_014905685.2 Nematolebias whitei
CCCCCCCCACACACACACACTTTTACTATGAAACATTTGTTCAGGCGGTGCAGTTTCTTTCTTCATGAACAAATCCATTCCACTTGATTAATAGGAGAATAGTCAAACCACTAAAACTCCACTCCAGGTTTTCCTGGTTACCTCCAACTCTCCACCAGCAGCAGCGTTGCTGCCTGCTCCGTTTCTGTGCGTCTCCTCCTGCCTCGGCAGAAAACGTGCACAGGTGGAGGAGATGGAGACACCTGTGTTGCTCGCTCACCAGTTTAGCAGCTTAGTGCGGGCAGTTGTTGACCGGGGGGGTTGATCATCAACATATATTCACGTTAGGAGGATGCTTGAGAGGAGCTACGTCTGTAGCATGTTAGCAGTAAGTGTGACGCTGTGAGACGCTGCAGGTGTAAGAGACGTGATGTGTTCAGGTGCATTAAAGTTGAAATGTCTTTAAACCCCCACACCTTATTGTCCTCAAGCTTCATGACAAACATCATTTAGATGAGTAGAGTTGAACACAAGTAAAAAAGTCCAGTGGTAATGGTTTTTATTTCTCTATAAACACAAATAGTGTCGACCTGACGCTCTGTGTTAAAGTGTATTAAAGTTAAAATGTCTTAAAACCCACAGATGAATTTACACAAACTTGGTGAGAAACATGTTTTAAATGTGTGGAATTAAAGGAAATCTAGGTGAAATGTTGCTTTTTTTGGTTCACCAGTGAACACCTTTTTTTTTAACACATGCACACACCTACACACATCACTGTGCCCCCCCCACACACACATTACAGATGCTTCTGAAGCCCTTGGAGCAGTGTCATCCACCAACAATGGTGGAGGTGTTGTGCAGGTGTAGAATTAAAAAAACAAACTTTATGTTTAACCACTGATGAAGTTCGACCAAACCAAGGCCTCGTTTTCAGCTACAGGGTCTGAAGGGGGTTAGAGGGTCCTCAAAAAACTCTGGACTAGAATTTTTAAAGGAATTGTCAGAAAATATTTTATAGGAATACTAATGTGAGAAAATACCTTTTATTTCCCAAATATTACCATACAATAAATATTTTGTTGATTTTAAATAATAACTGAAAAGGCGCTTCAATTTAAAACCTAAGGCCTATAAAGAATTAAACTACAAAATGTTATTTAAATTTAATATTTTTACTTCAGGCAGATAAGCTCTGAAAGACCGACTAGATTATTGTGGACAACACATTTAAAATAAATCCCATTTCAAAACAGTTTTGTAAGATGATCGATTTACCCACTAAGGAACCCAAATGGTCATGAAGTTCACGGACAGTACACGAGTTAATGCACCTGTGGAACATAATCTGCAGGTGCACACTTACACTGTGGAAACAGCAAAACAATTCAAGTAGCAGAAGAAGAATCGGTATCAGCTGGTCCGTAATCCTAATATTGGATTCTGATGCCAGACGTTTTAAAAGCTAAAGATCAAGTTATAAAATGACACGTGTGACAATAGAAACATAATTCAGGTGGGTTTTAAATTAAT
>NC_056507.1:3161036-3166800 GCF_014905685.2 Nematolebias whitei
AGACGAAGACATGAGACGTTAGACAGATGGACAGACAGACGAAGACATGCATACATCCCTGCAGCAAATGGAAGTAAACTCACGTAGCAATGAATTAAGCAGCAGCGCTGACGGCCATGGAGTCCCAGTTGGTGGAGCGGAGGACACCGACTGCTGGAGTCTTCAGAAGACGGAGAGACAGGTGAGAGATACAAACAACGTGTGAAGAAAGAAGAAAGAGAGGGAGATGGAAAAAGAGAGAACCAGAGAAGAACATTTTGTTACTTCATGTGAAACAGATTTCTGAACATCATGTCTCACTGTAGGAGGACTTTGTTGTTCTGGTCCATTTTTACCGAGCATCTTAAAACCACCGTACAACCTAACGTCCACAAGCCGTCCCCCGTCCCCCCGCTGATAAAATATTTGAACAGGGAATGTTTACAGTTTTTCTGGACTGGAATTGTTCTGCGAATGTGAGTTAACCTTCAGGTTTTTGATGCAAGAGATTCAAGTAGGTAGACGTTGGGGGGGGGGGGGGTATTTTTTCTTGTCCGAGGTAGAGCAGAGTAACAGATCCTGATGATCGGAGGGAGCAACTGTATCCACCACAAGGTGCAACGGCTGAGGCAAGGGGTGGCCAATGGTGGCCATGACAACCATAGAATAATCTTTGGCCACCTCAATCATTTGAAGAAACTACAACTAGAAAGCATAGTTTCCTCAAATGACAGGGGTGGCTGGTTTTATGGTGGTGGCCATCTTGGATTTTGAAGAAGTGACCCAATTTTGAAAAGGAAACTTTCTTACACCCACGAGGCCACACGCCTAAAGGAAGTTGGTGCCTCGCTCATTTCTCAAGTTATTGTGCTCAAAACATTCAAGGACAAAATGGACCGAGAGAATTCCCAGTTTAACCTTTGTCACTCTGTGACACGGGACGATAACTTATTCTTGAGATTTGGATTTCAATACTCCAACTTTAATGGAAATGTACAAAATAATGCAAATAACTCGATAAAACTTTGTATACAGGGTAATGCTGATCTATGGACACATGGTTTCTGATCTCTCAGGGGTGTCAAACAGATACAAGAGGAGGCCAAAATAAAACTTATGAATCTGTCTTGAGTTAATTAATTAAATGAAACACCTCCTTGGTTAAAAATATAAAAATCCCTAACATGACTCCAAACCTCCAAATCTGAGGCCATGGTCCTCAGTCAGAAAAGGGTGGGTTGATCTCTTCAGCTCTTCTGGAAACACCTTGGAGTCCTCCCTGATCCAGCTGCTGCCCCCAAGACCCGAGTCCAGAACAAGCCGAAGATGATGGATGGATACACGACGTCCTTTCTTGGTTGCACATTCCTTAAAAGTTTCATCCTTCTCATCTGAGGTTCTCTGTCACTTTTACTGCATCAAACTCAAAGATTGTGGAAAAATCCAACCACATTTTTCTTGGATTTAAAGTTGACCGTCACGAGAAGCCTCCACTAAATAAAACAAGCTGCGGTGAAGCATCTGACATCATTTGTGAAAATGAAATTCATTTGAGCATCTCTGCAACATCTGTCACACAAAAATCTGACTTAGTTGCACACAGCTGCAGAAAAAAAAGCTTTGCAGAGAGTGGTGAAGGCTGCACAGAAGTCTGTTGGAATCAGCCTCCCCACCATCACAGACATCTACACCTCCAGATGCAGGAAGAGGGCCACCTGCATCATGAAGGACCCCACCCACCCAGCACGCACACTTTTTGCCCCACTCCCCTCAGGAAGGAGGTTAAGGAGCATTAAGTGTAGAACCACTAGACTGAGGAACAGCTTCTACCCTGAGGCTGTTAGACTCATGAATCTCTAACTAGAATAATCACTGTGAAAAACCATATCATGTTGCTGCTGATCTGTTTCATGTTGCTGCTGATCTGTTTCAATGTTGATGTGTTCATGCGTGCACATCTGCTCACAGACATGTTCATGTTTGTGCTGATGTTCAATGTTTTATGTTATGAGTGCTTAGTGTATATTTAGTTGATGTTTTTCTTAGTTCATATCTTAGATCTTATTACTGTTTTTCTTTACATTTTATTGTTGGATGTAACTGGGACCCTGCGTACATAATTTCGCTCCACCACATGTACCACATGAGGTGCGAATGACAATAAAGAAACTCTGACTCTGACATTTCGCAGCCAAGAAAGGATCATCTTCACCTTCTGTGTTGAAAAGCTGCCGCTGCACCACAGGCCCAAACTCAACACACACAGAACCGTTTAATTTAAAATACGTCTTTGAGTTGTCTGAGATGAGCACAACTGTAGTTTAAAAAAGGTCCATTTCACAGTTTTATGTATTTTTGACTAATTTAATGCTGCGTTAAGCATCAGGAATCTTTCAGTCCAGTTCTAATGCAACAAAAATAAACAGCTCCTCTAATCCAGCTGATGCAGCTGTGAAGGGAGGCAGATTTAAAACCGCTTCCAAACCAAATTTATCCTCCCTTTGTTGTTCCGTCGGTCTAATGTGTTGGATTTGACAAAAAATAAAAATAGAAAGTGGCTCCATGAGAGTTGCTACGCTACGACAGAAGAGACGGAGGAAAACAGGAGAATAATTTAACCGCTGTCCCGTTTTGAAAACTCTTATGATGTTCTGCGCTCGTGAGCCTCGGCTCTTTAGGAGTCCATGTATCGTCTTTAGAAAGAAAAAATTAAAATAAACCCGTCAAACGATTAAAATGGATAGAAGTCCTTGAAATTTGTTCAGTAATAAAACTGTCGACATTTTCTGAGTGTGACGTTTGAATAAATGTAGTTGCTTTAAGAACAGTGCTTTGATTAGGTTGGGTTTTATTTTTTTATTCTCAACAACTCTAATATTTGAACAATATTGTTTCAGCAGAGGAACGTGAAAAAAAACAAACCCATTATTTTTAGTTGTTGGGGAAAAAAAACAATCATTTGCTGCTGCATTATTGCTGCAAAGATTCATTCCGTTTGTTCCTGAAAACCACTCGCCCTAAATTAAATATATTTTTCTTCAGTGTTTGAATCTATTAAACACATTTTAAATGGAGATTTAATAAATACGAAGATTGATTACAACTAATTTTACTGCATATAGATTTTGAACATAAGATTCTTTCCTGCTCGAGTTTTAATCAGACTGTGTGTGAACGGTTAGTACCTGAGTATGTGTTGGGGATGACTCTCAGCTACTACCACACCAGTTTATAGCTTAAAATCTGGAAACTCCACTGTTGTAGCCATTGTTGTTACATAAAGTATATTAGCTGTGGTAGCCATCTTGAATGATGCTGACCCAGCAAAGTTAATCCCTTCAACAGGTACAATCAATATTTATCTTCAGTTTCATAAAGATTTATCCACTGATTCAAAAGATATTTTGCTAACACACACAAGTGCAAGCAATTACATGCTCTCCCAGCAGCAGACATTAAAACATTGTAGTCAGAGCAACTTGCTCACGATGGCCAAACTGGGTGCAAACTTTAAACTTCTAGAAAATTATTCAAAAACTGCATAAATAAATGAAAACGTTTGTTCAAACGGAGCTTTAGCAGAACTTCATAGGTGGTTTCACCGTTCCCATTTTGATATTGTTGGTTCAGGGGTCGAACCGGCGACCTTCTGATCACAGGCCCACCGTCTCTAACCTCTGCGCCACCACTCCCATCGGTAGCTGAAGCGAACTGGTAGCTGAAAGCGAGGCCGGTTTTTAGTCGTTTATCGCGTCACTCGGTGGTTGGACATGAAGGTTTTTTCATTTAACCTTAAAGTTAAACCTAAATAAGCCATTGGCAATTGTTTTCTAAATAGTCCCACCACCACCACCAAAACCATCTACAGCACCATGTTCACAACTTTGGGAACCACCAGCTTGGACGATGTCTTTGGTTTGAACCGATCAGGCATTTAATCAAGCCTTCACTTCTCCTGAGACGTGGCCTTTGTCTTCCAGCGTGGCGGAGCGCCGGTGTTTGTTTTGCACACCCCAGCAGATTCCAGCCGCAGCGTGTCGCTCGCAGGTGTCGCTCGCAGGTGTCGTTCCACAGCTCCAGGCCCTCCCTCGTGCCTCGTAAACAACAGCTGGTTCTAGTGGTCCGTCTGCTGCCGGTGAACTTCTCGTGTGAAGGACTCGCAGCTCTGGCAGACCGTCGGCTCGGCTCTTACAGAGGAGCGGGCGGGCACTTCCAGGGACACCATGAGCCGAAGCTGCTGCTTTCACAGCCGACTGTAATAACAGCAGCAGCTGCCAACTGGTGCGCTCCGACATGAGCAGGCTTCTAATGAGCTGCTTCAGTGCCTTCTTGTATTTATCAAAGCATCACTGGGTTGAAGGTGAATGTACGGATTACTCCAGCATTCTTCAGTCAGGTCATCTGGACAGTTTCTTTTTTTGTGCTGAAACGTTTCGCCTTCCATCCAGAAGGCTTCATCAGTCAAGGAAACACAACAAAACTGATTCTTCCCCCAACAGCTTACTCCAAATTGGAACAAACCAGTTATGTTGGTGCTAAGATGGTCTCTTTGGCACGCCCCCTCCTCCATTGCCAGCCCTCTTCCTCGTTGACAGTCGTGTCAAACTGGTTGAAAACTGGTTTGTTCCACTTTGTAGCATCGTCTACAGAAAAAGTTTTTCTACTGCTCATCTGACAGTTTAAATCCAAACCTCCAAATAACAGCCACCGTTTTTATGTTTTGTTTACTTGTTGAGCTGCTGGTCTTCTATATTTCCAGCATAAAATACTTGAATACCTCAGCTACAGTGAGGGGAGCTCTTGACTTAAAACTGATTCATTGTCGAAGAAGTACTAAAAGAACACAGACAAAAGTTTTAGATTGTCAAAAGACAAGATGTTTCACTCGGGAACAGAGTTTCAGGTCAGCTTTACACACCTGTCAGAAGCTTTATCGCCAGGAACAATGAAATAATCTCATTCCTGGGCAATGACAAACATATGACGGAGCTTTAGGGACACGCAAAGTTTTTGGTTTTAAATTACATAGCCATGCTCAGAAAAATAAAAATTAAAAGCCATAAAATTACGAGAATAAAGACGTAGTATTATGAAAATAAAGTCGAATAAAGTCTTACTATTACGAGAATAAAGTCGTACAAAACTTTTTTTTTCTTCCACGAGTCGTATCCACGATGCAACATGTCAATCAATCCAGTAGGCGTGTCAGCAAATGACCAATACGAAACTAAATGAGTCGTAATATTATCTGAACTCCGACAGGATAAAGCAGTTTACTGCATTTTAACTGTGGTAAAATAAAGAACGCTTGTTAAACTTTATCGTTACTGATGCTCCAACTCAAAGCGTGTTCAATACTGCCACCTACTGTTGTGTTTTTGTACGCTGCTTCTGGGATGAATAAACGTGACGTCATTACGTCATGGCTTTCGTTTTTGTTTCAGTTTGAAAACGGCGCTCAGTGAGAGAAACTGTGTAATCTGTTCGCACATCAGCATCAGATTATTATCAGTATCAGGACTTTGAACCTGCTTACAGTAAGGTGGCACGTTCCAGCTCTGCAGGTAAGGAGCATTTAGCTTCGGCTTGGTCATTTGCCGACACGCCTACTGGACTGACTGACAGGTCGAATCATGGATCCGACTCGTGGAAAAAAAATTAACAACAGCTGTAAAAAAATAAAATAAAAAAAAAAAAAAGTATTGTACGACTTTCTAATTCTACGACTTTTTTCTCGTAATTCTACGACTTTATTCTCATAACTTTATGGCTTAAAAAATTTTTT
>NC_056507.1:3166900-3172452 GCF_014905685.2 Nematolebias whitei
CCCTCTTCCTCGTTGACAGTCGTGTCAAACTGGTTGAAAACTGGTTTGTTCCACTTTGTAGCATCGTCTACAGAAAAAGTTTTTCTACTGCTCATCTGACAGTTTAAATCCAAACCTCCAAATAACAGCCACCGTTTTTATGTTTTGTTTACTTGTTGAGCTGCTGGTCTTCTATATTTCCAGCATAAAATACTTGAATACCTCAGCTACAGTGAGGGGAGCTCTTGACTTAAAACTGATTCATTGTCGAAGAAGTACTAAAAGAACACAGACAAAAGTTTTAGATTGTCAAAAGACAAGATGTTTCACTCGGGAACAGAGTTTCAGGTCAGCTTTACACACCTGTCAGAAGCTTTATCGCCAGGAACAATGAAATAATCTCATTCCTGGGCAATGACAAACATACGACGGAGCTTTAGGGACACGCAAAGTTTTTGGTTTTAAATTACATAGCCATGCTCAGAAAAATAAAAATTAAAAGCCATAAAATTACGAGAATAAAGACGTAGTATTATGAAAATAAAGTCGAATAAAACTTTTTTTTTTCCACGAGTCGTATCCACGATGCAACATGTCAATCAATCCAGTAGGCGTGTCAGCAAATGACCAATACGAAACTAAATGAGTCGTAATATTATCTGAACTCCGACAGGATAAAGCAGTTTACTGCATTTTAACTGTGGTAAAATAAAGAACGTTTGTTAAACTTTATCGTTACTGATGCTCCAACTCAAAGCGTGTTCAATACTGCCACCTACTGTTGTGTTTTTGTACGCTGCTTCTGGGATGAATAAACGTGACGTCATTACGTCATGGCTTTCGTTTTTGTTTCAGTTTGAAAACGGCGCTCAGTGAGAGAAACTGTGTAATCTGTTCGCACATCAGCATCAGATTATTATCAGTATCAGGACTTTGAACCTGCTTACAGTAAGGTGGCACGTTCCAGCTCTGCAGGTAAGGAGCATTTAGCTTCGGCTTGGTCATTTGCCGACACGCCTACTGGACTGACTGACAGGTCGAATCATGGATCCGACTCGTGGAAAAAAAATTAACAACAGCTGTAAAAAAATAAAATAAAAAAAAAAAAAAGTATTGTACGACTTTCTAATTCTACGACTTTTTTCTCGTAATTCTACGACTTTATTCTCATAACTTTATGGCTTAAAAAATTTTTTTTTCTTAGCGTGGCCCTAAAGCTCCGTCGTACAAACACAATTCAGACAATGGGAATTTTTTTCTATTGAAAAATGATCCTGAAAGTATTTCTCTCATAAATAAACCAAATTGATCTTATTGATCTTTCATTATGGGCTGGCATCTGTGCCAAGTGACTGGTGTTATGGGGATGCCAAGCTTTAATTGTGGTTATAAAATCACAGGCTTCAATCACTTTACACACCTCTGAACCATATTAAAATAATTTGTGAGGCGTCTATAGATTCCCACCTCCTGCATGAATATGTGAATATTTGATTAACTGACAAACTAATCACTAGAGAACTCAGCTATTAAAATATTCATCAGCTGCAAATATCTCACAGAAAAACTAAAGCCACAGGAAAAAACACCTCGACAGTAAAATTATTAAAAAAAACATGGGAGTTTGAAACCAGCAATGCCTCGAGTCATTTGGGCTAAACTGTGCATAACAGCTGGTTAAAGTCAGGATTAAGTGGTATCGGCTTATAATCTATCAGTTTATCAATCACACACTTAGCTGCCAAGCAGGATGCCCTGGCTGACCACATGCATGTGGCTGGACTGTGGTTGCATCTATTGCTTGGAGGATATTCCATGACAACAACCTCCCCGTCTTGCCTAATGACATTCTGAGTACGCTATGATCCATTAAGATGATTTAGCTTCTAAACATTCCACTAAAAACCCCAACAGGAAGCCACGTCCTCGCCACTTGATTTAAAGGATTACAACACAAGCTAAGCCGGTCTTAAAAAGGAAGACGTGTTTTTCTTAACCGTGGTGTCTTCGATACAGTTCAAGTCTGTGGTTGAGTCCAGGAAGGCGCGGGAAGTTTTTACCCAACAAGACGGCCACGGACAAACCGTCACTTCAACTCTAAAGCTTAGTGGCAGAGCTGACGCTGCGCAGGCGGTTCCAGTTCGAGACCAGCTCTACATCAACGCACGGGTTTCTTCCAATTAATCTGAGCGTGAAGTTCTTCTTAGTAGGCAGAAGAACTAAATCAAGCAATTAAAAAGAATGAAAGTCAGTAATTGGTCCTCGGGGATTCGGTTTAGATAATTGGGGACGGCCTGAAGGCAGCTTTTATCATCCACCTGGAAAGGGTCTTGCTCTTCCGTCAACTTTAACGTGGCCCCGACCGCAACGTGCACGTTGTATCAAAACGACCGGCTCGGCGCCGCGATGTGTGCCATTACGTTAACTGGCGTTTCCAGTTACCATGGCGACGTAGTCCGATGCCATTTTTCTCATCGAGAAACCCCGACAGAACTAGAGGGAGTGGTGGCGCAGAGGTTAGAAGATGCGCTTGTGATCGGAAAGTCATTAGTCCTAGTCCTAATGCTCAATGAGACTACCTGGATAAATAAAGGGTCAATAAAAAAAATTAAAAAAAAACTCTTCACAGCCTCTGACACTGTGAGGTCACATGACCTGGAGAGCTTCATGAACAAAACGCAGCAAGTCCTCGAACTCTTCCTACCAGCACATCTGTTAAGATTCACATATTATATATGAAAACAAACGCCTGTTTATCATTTAAATTTTAAAATGGCCACCACGTGGCCGTCCCCGTCAAACCTTCTCCAGGAACTTTCCAGTTTACATTTTTGTGTCGGAGTTCCAGTGGATGAGTAAAACTGTGCAATGGTAGATGGAAGCCAAATAAATTAAACCTTTTTTAAAACTCTAAACTCATTAAACAGCCAGAGTTTTATTCAGGGCGGTTCTTTGGACGTGTGCGTCATTATTTTAAGTCTAATTTCACCGTAAAAATTCAGCTGTTGATATACATTTAAAATATGCAATTGCTGAAAGTTTAGTAGCAAAGCTTCAAAATATGATGCTAAAAATTATACGTTGATTTAAAAAAAATTAGTTTAATAATTTCAAGAAAGTTCCTGGAGGAACTTTGATGGGGACTGCCACATCACGGTGGACATTTTATAATTTAGATGATAAAAATGTCTTCATTTTGATATACAAGACGTATGTGCATCTTAAAAGATGAGGTGGTAGGAAGAGTTTGCTCGATGACTTTCTGCGTTTTGTTCGTGGAGCTCTCCACTCCAGGTCATGTGACCTCACTGTGTCGTTACAGGCTGTGAAGAGTTCTGTCGGTGTTTGTCAATGAGAAAAATAGCATCTTTGTTTGCAAATTATGTCGCCATGGTAACTGGAAATGCCAGTATAAGTAATAGCAAACATCACGGTGCCGAGACGGTTGTTTTGATATAAAACTGTGGGCGTGCACGTCGAAGTTCAGGTCGCATTAAAGTTGATAAGACCCCGTTCAGGTGGCTGCCTTCAAGCAGTCTCCAGTTAATAGGTGCCGCACCTATTATTCTACACCTCGGAAGTGAGTCTACATTTCTATCTCCGTTAATGTGACCCGAACCACAATGTCTACCCCCACAAAAGTTATATCAAAACGACCCGCTCGGCCCCGTGAGGCGTGCTATTACTTTTATTGGCATTTCGAGTTACCGTGGCTAAGTAATTTGCGAACAAAGACACAATATTTCACCAACTCCAGGAACTAGTTGGTGACTGCCCACTTATTATTCTACACACGAAAAGCAGCTCTTTTTCAACTTTAATGTGGCCCAAACCGCAAAGTGAACCCCCACAAAAGTTATATCCAAACGACCGAGATGTGTGCTATTAATTTTATTGGCAATTGGCGTTACCATGGCGACATATTTTGCTAACGAAAATGACAGATTTCCCATAGGAAATGAATAGGAGGAAACTTTTCAAAGAAACTGAGTAACGTCGGGAGCCATTTTGGTTCAACATGCATGGAAGGCACCTTTGATCACCTATTATTATTATTACTAATTAGTAAAAATAATTAACATAAATTATTAATGATTTGTTTTAATAATTACAAATAACATTAATAATTATTACTATTATTTTTAATATTACTTATTAATATCAATATTATCATCAAATATATTAGTTCATAATACTTAATAAATGAATAACATATTAATAATTAATTATATTAATAATAATAATAATAACAATAACAATAATAATAATAATAATAATAATTTATTAATAAATAGGCAGTCCCCGTCAAAGTTTCTCCAGGAACTTTCTAGTTTAAACTACAAACCACCTCATCATGATGACAGCGCTCCAAACACAGCTGAGCTTTTTCATGTTGGGGAAAAAAAAACATGGAGGCGGTCACAAAACCCTAATAGTTACAGTGTTTTCCCTTGGCGGGGTGCTCGTGGTATGTTGTCGGGGGAAATGAGGACGGGCCAAAACACGTCTGTGTCGCTCGCCTGCTAGCTTAGCGCTACGTCGCTGCTGGTTTTTATCCATGGGGGGGGGGGGGGGTGCCTACATTTTTATTTACCTCCTGTCATTCCCCCCATCTGTTACAGAAGCAAGATCGGTAGAGTACTTCCGGGTCGCATAGATCGCCTTCGTTTATGAACAAAAACTGTCTTATTTACTTAGAAAAGTACGTGCTCCATCTCCGCCGATCTTCATGTAGCTAATTTACGCCACTCGTGTTTCCGTTACAAATCACTGGTTAAGATGAAATGCAAGATGCAGAAAGAATCATTTTCCGTGGTGAAACAGCGCCGCTCAGTGGTGAAGCTGCAGATCATTTTAACCATGACGTAAGTATGTCAGCGATTTTAACGGAAATACGAGTGGCGTAAATTAGCAACATGAAAATCGGCGGAGATAGAGCACGTATTTTCTACGTAAATTAAGACGGTTCTTATTCACAAATGGAATTAAACTAGTACATTCTCCTTACTCTAGCATATTGAACGTCGATCCGTGCGACCCGGAAGTATTCCTTTTGTGCAAATGAGCAACGGTACGGATCGGTTTCCGTAACGGATCGGGGAATGACACGATCTACGCTGATGCTGGCAACTGTCTGGGGGGGCGGGGCAGAACGTCAGTAGCATTTTTTGCTAGCACGTTGGTATTGTGCCACGCGCTACATCAATAGACAGTTGTCCAATGGGGGTGGGTGGGGAGAGGTGTCGGTAGGCGGGGCGCTCAGTTCTGTTGACGGGGCAGGGCATCCCGCTTGTATAATGGTAGGTGAATCACTGGCTTACTTTATCTGTGGGTTTTTTTGTGGTACTTAAATAGTTTATAAGCTTAGTTTAAATATCCCTGAGTTTTGTAATCAAATTAAAAAAACAAAACTCTTCGCAACACTTTTAAACTGAACAAAGTGCTCCAATACTAATATGACAACAGAAAGAAAGGGTGTTGAATTAAATCACAGAGAAGGAAATTACATTTCAGTCTGAGTCAAAAAAAAAAAAAAGGTAAATAACTTAAAAGATGAATGCATTAAACTCATT
>NC_056507.1:3172552-3180646 GCF_014905685.2 Nematolebias whitei
GCCACGCGCTACATCAATAGACAGTTGTCCAATGGGGGTGGGTGGGGGGAGGTGTCGGTAGGCGGGGCGCTCAGTTCTGTTGACGGGGCAGGGCGTCCCGCTTGTATAATGGTAGGTGAATCACTGGCTTACTTTATCTGTGGGTTTTTTGTGGTACTTAAATAGTTTATAAGCTTAGTTTAAATATCCCTGAGTTTTGTAATCAAATTAAAAAAACAAAACTCTTTGCAACACTTTTAAACTGAACAAAGTGCTCCAATACCAATATGACAACAGAAAGAATGGGTGTTGAATTAAATCACAGAGAAGGAAATTACATTTCAATCTGAGTCAAAAAAAAAAAAAGGTAAATAACTTAAAACATGAATGCATTAAACTCATTTTGAGCAATAGGAGTCCATCATCACTGAGCAAAACTGAGACACTTTACATCAACAAAAGCTCTGAACACTTCTGTGTTAAGAGCTTCATTAAAACGTGAGCCAGCTTGTCCACAGCCACTCGGTTAAATTAGAAGGCATCACGTCGGCGCTAAAAGTCCCGTCTCCAGGAGCGATGCAGACACACCGGACCGTGACTCCACCTTCTCCGCTTCTCTCCAGCTCCACCTGATCTGAACCAGTGCTCACCGTTTTCTCCTGAAATCTCTTAAGTCCCCTGTGATCATCCCGTCCATCTGTGTCTGAGCCCAGACACGAGCGGTACCGAACGCACGGCAACAGTTGCCGAGGCTTTGGCGACCAGCGTGAGGAGGGAGGTGAGGAATGAGCGGCAGCAACGCAACTGTGGCGGACAACGCACGGAGATGTGGCGTGAACCCGGTCAGTGGATGGAGGGGTGAATGAGGGGGTGAGCCTCATTAAACAGCCTGGTAGGTATGAAGACGGTGCATGAGTGGTGGGAGGCGGAGCTTAGGAGCTCCAGGGAGGGAGGGAACCAGTACCAGAGTGGTTTATGATGAGGTAGTCCAAACACCAGAACAGTCACAGAACGAACAGTGGGAGGAAAAGTATCAAACACAGAGATAATCATGAACTCAGCTGGTTGTGTTGCATACGCACGCTGTAAAAACACAGATCAACTTTTAAATGTTGTAATTTTCTTCCAATTCTTACCAGAATAGCCCATTTTTTAAGCAACTAATTGCCAAACAGTACCGTTTCTTTGCCACTGTCTTTTTAATGATGAGTTTTTGGGGTCATAAATCTTTAGATATATATTTTTTTTCAATCTAAAAAAAAATATTTTAACAGTTTTCAATTTTTGAACGAAACAAAACTACAACTAAACAAAAGAAGAACTGTCAACTAGAAAGTTCCTGGAGGGACTTTCACGGCGACTATTTTAAAATTTCATTTGACAGTAATATGCGTTTGGGTTCGCTCTCAGGTACCATCACACCGAATTTCAGCTCAAAATGGCAAAATATCAACGAGCTAAAGTGATTTTTGTATTTTAAGTTATGGTGGCCATCTTGGATTTTTGATTATTTATTCAGTATGTGATGGAGAACATTCTCAGCTATAACCTCATCATATTTCAGCTCGATGTGTAAAACTAGCCGAGTTAAAACCATTTAAATGCAGCTTTGGCAGCCATATTTAATTTTTAAGTTCATTATTTATAGGACATAGTTCTCAGCTCCCAACACACCAAATTTCAGCTTAATATCTCTAAAAATGGCTGACTTACAATATTTTTCTTTTGTTAGCTCAGGTGGCCATCTTGGATATTTGATTTGCAACCAGTCTATGAAAAATTACTGATAAAAATGGCGTCTTTGTTTGCAAATTACGTCGCCATGGTAACTCAAAATGCCAATAAAAGTACGAGCACACATCACGAGGCTGAGCTGGTCATTTTGCAACATTTGTGGCGGGGGGGCATTAAAGTTGACAGAGAAGTAAGATATAAAGTTAAGAAACCTTTGTCAGGTGGATAATAATAGGTGCTGCCTTACTAGGCAGTCCCCAATAAAAACATAAAAAGGAGTTGCTATAGGAACCCCAATGTCCAAGTTTTCATAAAAAAGCATTTCATCAGGAGTGTCGACGCTGGAAAACAGAAAAATGTCACAAATGAAGAGGGAAACGACGGATGATGTTTATTGTTTATGTTCGTTTGTAGCAGATAATCACAAATTAGAGATTAGGCAGCAGTTGTGTCCACAGTTTTAGATAATTCCTTGTGAATATTACTGCTTTTAATAGAATTCTGCTTAACAGAAGTCTTACTACAGAAAACGGGTTCCCAGAAGATTTAAGCTCTCTGCTTAGCGATGACTTTTAAAATGTTGCAAATAATAAATCTTGTGATTCTCTGAATATCTGAGTCTGAACCGTTTCTTCTTTTTGCAGAAATGGGTAAAAAAAAAAAAAGGAACTTTAATAGAATAAAGTGAACAGAGTCATAGAAGGAGAAACCCCTGAAAGTAATGCTGGTGTGACGCGACGGCTTCGTGCAGAAAACACGCTCAGATTTCAGCTACGAAAAACTCTGGATCGTCTGGATACAAGTTCTGCAAAGACACAACATTATCTTATTTGGACATTTTGAAACCACCAGACATGTCTCAAGGTTACCAGCTGCTGCTTCTCAGCACTTTGTTCACTTGGTTCAGAAGCTCCTAAGAGAAAACCATCAGCACAGAAATCACTCAAATGTGAGCGACTTGTGTCCCAAACAAGCCCGTCTAAACAAACCCCATCAGTATTTCCACCGCTCTTTGCCTCGTTTCCACCTCCTCCTCCACCATCACTCCCTTCTGACAGGCTCAGGAGACACGTTCAAACTAAGCAGGCACTACGAGGCACTTCCATTCAATTTAATAACCAAAACAAACCATTTTATTATCCACCTGAAAAGAGTCTTGCTCTTTATCAACTTTAATGTAGCCCAGACTGCAGCGTGCACCTCCACAAATGTATCAAAACGACCGCCTCAGCACCGTGAAACCCAACACACCTCCATCCATCCATCCATCCATCCATCCATCCATCCATCCATCCATCCATCCATCCATCCATCCATCCATCCATCCATCCAACATCTTTACCCGCTTCTTCCATTTCATGTTGCGAGGGTCACTGGTGCCCATGTCCACCAGTCACTGTGAGAGAGGCGGGGGACACCTGGACAGGTCTCCAGTCACATAGAGACAAACGAGACAAACAACCATTCTCTCTCTCACCTTGAGACAATTTAGAGTTACCAATCAGCCTAACATGCATGTTTTTGGACTGTGGGAGGAAACTGGAGTACCCGGAGAAAACACACGCATGCACGGAGAGAACATGCAAACTCCACCCAGAAAGGCCCCAGGACCAGGATTTGAACCAGGACAACCTATGAGAGGCAGCAGCTCTACTAACTGCGCCACCGTGCTGACTCCCAACACACAGAACTGTCAAATCAAAAATTTAAATTGGCCGCAACGTGGCAGACTCCCGATTCAAGATGGCTGCCACAGCTACCTCAGCAAACACAAAACTGACTATAACTCAGTCGTTCTTTGAGATACAGAGCTGGAATCTGGTGTGGTTGTAGCTGAGAACGTTCCACATCACACACTGAATCCAAATCAAAAATCCAAGATGGCCACCAAAGTTTAAAAGTTAAAAATGGCAATAACTCATTGATTTGTTGCCATATTGAGCTGAAGTTTGGTGCAGTGGTGGCTGGAAGCGAATCCCAACACACAGCAGTGTCGAATCAAAACTTTACATTGGCATCAGCGTGACGGTCCCCATCAAAGTTCCTCCAGGAACTTTCTAGTTACCTTAAGCAGGCCTGACCAGAAGGTGGTGTGAATGCAGACGTCACGGTGGACGGCAGACGATGTGTTTAGGGTTAGCTCGGACCTTAGCCTGCGCTGACATCTAGACCAGACAGATGTGCACAGCTGGAGCAGAGTCCATTGTCAGAAAAGTCAGGCTGCTGGACGTACGAGGGTCCCACAAGGTCAAGGTTTGTGAAGAAACACAAAACGCTGTAGGCATTTTATGAGGCAATGATGTCATGCAGTGAATGAAATATGCAAATCGTGCTTGGTGTTTGATAATATTGTTGCAAAGCTCTGAACTTTAAAGACAAAAAGGGGAAAATCTGTGAAAAAGACTGTACTGTGGAGAGAATAAGAGTCAGAAAAGAAAACCAGTGGAATAAAAGTGAAATGAAGTGGGAGGACTGGAATCAGCCTCACTGGTTGCCAAAATTAGCCTTCTTTAACAAAAAGAGACAAATGACAGAAACAAGGGATGGATTATCAAAAATAAATAAATGAGTGTAGGCTTCCAGTCACTGATGCGTCTCTACCTCAAGGATCAGATTAAAGATAAATCCATGAAAACGTTACTGATCTAATCTCTTCATGTGGACTTCACGTTGATGTCACGTTTTCCTTTATGGACGTTTGACAAAGCTCAGTTCAAGAACAGAAACATTAATCCATTTAAACTCGAAACAATAAATTATCAAGAAGCCAAAGCAAGCACAAATAAAACAAAAGCTAGTCAGGATTTTCTGTGACTTCTTAAATCTTCACAACGTCAACCGTTACAAAAAGTACCGCACTGGATGTAAGACAAGTTCTGAGCGCAAATGTTGGTGGTCAGTCACCATCATGACCAACTGGGCCATTAAGGTTCACCGCCTTTCATCTGGGATGGTTGGCCTCGTGTTTGAGTGCAGGGGAAAACCTTGTTGCAGCAACGCTCCTGTCATCTGCACGTTCGCCAGCACCGCAGAGTCCTCAGCAGCTGGTTTCCATCACCACCCTCACAGATGTTTGCACACTTTCTCTTCCATCGGCCTCATGCACCCTCCGTTTGTCAGCATCGCTCACTCCTGTGTGTTTAATGTCTTCTAAATGGAGATCGCACCGTCCTTCACTAACGACTGTCCTTTCAGCAGCTGGGAAGACTACATCGCACATCTGTCACGTTTACGATCTGCTTTTGCATAATCTCCATAAAGAGAAGTGAAGGATTTGACTCTTGATCCATTTTATGTTCTCATTAGTAATTTACCTCTGACCTAAGCAAATCAAATTTCTCATCAAGCTTTATTTAGGTTCATTTTAAAGGGATTATAGTGGAAACCAAAGTAGGTGAAGAAGAAGCAAAGCTTGCTTTGACAAAAGACCTTCGTAACACACGAGAGATTTATAATCAACGTTCAAATCAATAAGAGCAAGAATAAGAAAATAAGGAAAACGTGGACTGAAGGCAGCCACCTATTATTATCCACCTGAAAAGAGTCTTCATCAACTTTAATGTGACCCGAACTGCAACGTGTCCCCCGTATCAAAACCACCGTCTCGGCACCGTGATGCGTGCTCTTACTTTTATTGGCGCTTCGAGTTACTATGGCGCGTAGTTCGACACCAAAGACGCCATTTTTCCCATTGACTGACACTGACAGAACTGTTCACAGCCTCTGACGGACACAGGGAGGTCACATGACCTGGAGTGGGGAGCTCCATGGACAAAACTCAGTAAGTCGTCAATCAAACCCTTCCTACCACCACATGATGCGCTTATAAATCAAAACTAAGGCGTTTTGATCATCTAAATTAGAAAATGGCCGCCACGTGGCTCCAGAAACTTTCTAGTTATTATTTCTTATTTATTTTTGGTGATTCCTTACATCATGACTGTAACTTCTTCTTTATACCAAAAGCTTTTGGTAGTGATCACATGGTTTTGCATGTGCACTGAATAAATATGGCAACCCAGCACATAATATCAACCTTTAAATAATTCAAACAAACAAAAACAATTCCAGCCCGTGAGAACCAGGAAGATTAAAGACATATTGGGTTTATCTTGTGATCAGATTATTACAACGATAAGGTCATGAGGATAAAGTTATTTCTGAACTGCTCTGAATAAATTTAAACATCTGAGATGTTAGTTACACACAAAATTACAGTTCAGGCTCCGGATAAAGACGTAAACTTTAGCATTTAAATCACTGCCCCTGAGAGAGAAACAACAAAAAGAAACGTGATTTCCAGTGACTTTAATAAAACAGGAACATTCACTGTAATCTACCCCCAACACAAATGGAGGGAGGGTTGAATCGGAACAACTTTTTCTTGCTTTCAGCCAAAGCCGTTTAAAATCCATTAAAATTACATTACTTGTAAAACTTAACGTTAAAACTGTCTTGAGCAGAAACCTTTAAATCCAAACGTGGCAGCAGCTTCACTAAAGAAGAAAACTGCCGAGCTGTGCTCCAACAGTCCAAGTGGTCCTGTCCTCTCATCAATCTGTCCTGCTGCCCTGCTTCAGCTGCGCACCACAATAATCATTACAATTATTAACAGGAGCAAAGCGTTTGAAAGGGCTTCTGCGTCCAGGAGCAGTGACTCAGGGAGATTAGGGCAAAGTGCTGTTTGTGTTCCTGCGCGCTGGAGCTGCAGAACATCTGAGCTTTGAAGTGGGTGGAGGTGGAACCAACAAGTGGATTTATAATTAAATATTTCATAGACGGCAACCACGAAACTTAACAGAAGTCAGAACCTGTGACTGAAACGAGACTGAAAATCAAGACGCCATCAAAGCATAGACTGAAAATTCATAAAAACCAGAGGTGGGCGGGGGTCTCCCGTCGCTGAAGGATTTCTAAAAGTGAAGGTTTGGAGAGAACAGGGAACGAAAACGAGCCTGAACGTTTCAAGACACTCAAGAGGGTACGAGAAGCACCGTGTGTCCGAGGCAGCAGAGCGACGGATCCTGACGAGCGCAGGGAGCGACTTCATCCATCACCTGGTGCAATGGAGGGGCCAGGGGGTGGCCAGTGGTGGCCTTCGCCCCCATACATTATTCTTCAGCCGCCAAAAGAACCACTCCCATCATTTAAGGAAACAATACTTTTAAGCAATATAAAAACTAAAAAGCATAGTTTACTCGAATGATCAAGGTGAATGGTTAACACACACACGCATGCACGTACACACACGGGGGTGGACGTGTGCAGCAGACAAATCAGCCGGTTGTTTTCCAGTGGACAACCAGACATGGATTAAAAATCTCTGTTTAAAAGTGTGTATTTTACCAGGACAGTCCCAGATTATCACAATTTAATTTGTCACTTTTCTAATTTATAAATTCCCCTCTCGTGTCAGTCTGGGGGTCAGTTGGTGTTTTAGTTCCAGCGTTGGTACTTTAGTTAAATTTTATTCTGTTGAATTCTTTTATGGGCCCAGATTTTTGAAGTATTTTGAGTTTCTGTAAATGAATTTGAAACTCTTTCTGGCCGATGTCCTGCGTCTCTCTTGCTGCCATGTGGACCCTGTCAGAGCTTTTATAGTCCAGATGAAACGGAGCATCCGATGAGACGAGCACTGAAAAAAGTAGCCCGTTTATCATGTATTACATGTTTGACACCACTTTAAAAGGTAAACCTATTTTTGCCAACACGCTGCACTTGTAAATCTTAAAAAGCGTGAAGTGAATAAAGACGAGCACGTCCAGTGACCCTTTGAGCTTCAAGTGCTGCTGTATTTTAGGGCAAAGGACCGTATTAGAAACAGACACTTCAGATTAGCTCCAACACATTTCAGAGCCAGAAGACGGCGTCGTGTCATAAAATATTCAGAGGAGATGGAAATGTGATCGTCTAACCAGAGGAGAGAACATAAAAGTGTTGAGGGGTGATAAAAACAGAGCAACGTCAATAAAACCCTGACTCGTGGTTTAAGTATGCGCACACGGAGAGGGCACGGTAAAAACCATTATCTAACAGGGCAACCATGTTTGGCTGCCCTCCGAGAGGATGAGGAGGCTGAAGAGGAGCGTGCACGTTAAAACAGAACAGAGGAATAAAACGAGAGGTTGAATTATGGAAGTGCAAAATGATGCAGACTTGAGCACCGGTTCTACTTTGGTCCCATTACTCACCGCAACGAGACTTTATCACAAAACAAACAGTGAAGAAACACATTTCACAAGGAAACAGAATTTATAGAAATAAAAGCTCAAGAATTAAAATTCTGGCAAGAAAATGTCTCCTAAACACTTCTACTTCCTAAAGTATGGTCGTCTATCGGAGCAGTGCTGGTTTTCAGGAACAGCCCTAATGTCATGTTGG
>NC_056507.1:3180746-3184744 GCF_014905685.2 Nematolebias whitei
CTGTTCTCCAGCGGTCAACAAACCAAGCAAACTTTCACTTTTTTTATGCCGAATGTCTTTCCTGATGCGACCACTGACCACAGAGCGCTGCCATCAATGATGTGTATATTCAGAACACAGTAAATTATAAATACGTCTAAATCTGGGAAATGAACAGCTGAACTTTTTACACCAAATTTCTCAATCTGTACAAAGTGCCTCATTGTTAAACATTAGCAGGACAATGCTCCTTTAAACATTTGCTGTGCTCAGTAGATGTGCATCCTCCGTGCTTTGTGGGAAAATAACAGCTAAGAGAGAAACAAAATGTCGAGACAATCAGGTCTTATAAGAACCTCTGGAAGACGTGAACAGAAAAGGGTGATGATGGTTATGTAGAGAATAATGTCTGCTCATGTCGGCTTCCTGCTCTGGGCTGATTGCCGAGTGTCTCTGGAGGTTTCAGCTGGACTCAAATATATAATAAGAGCTTGTTAACGGCTGTCTGGGAGAGACAGCTCAACACAAAAACAAAGAACTCAAGGAGGGGACAAAGAACCAGATGGCATGGATTTTAATGGACCACAAAGAAAAAGCTTGAGTGAGGAACAAGAAAGTCTCAGCCAGTTGTTGCCTCCAACATTAAGCTGGATGTTTGGTGGAAGGATGGTGCACGTGTAATTAGAGCGTCAATTAGAAAACTGCTTGCACAATGTGTATATACCTACAGAATATACCCACAACCAAACCTAAAAGTCAGAATAATGAATATAATGGTTAGAGGGTCAATGTGACGCATTCAAAGATAAGAACATTGTTTGAACAAATAGAAAGTTCCTGTAGAAACTTTGACGAGGACTTCCACGTCGCAGACGTTTTAAATGTTGGAGTTCACTCTCAGCTTCCACCATACAACATTTCAGCTTAATATCTTTACAAACGGATGATTTAGAGTGGTTTTCATTTTTAGATCAGGCAGCCATCTTGGATTTTTGAGTTAAAATCAGAGTCTATCAGGGATTGTTCTCCGCTACCAATACACTAAATTTCAGCTGAAAGGCTCTAAAAACCTCTGAGTTACAGCCATTTGGAATTAGCTTTAGTGGCCATCTTGAATTATTGGATTCAGAATGTGTTGTGCATAATGGTCAAGTACCACCACACCAAATTTCAGCTCAGTATCTCAAAGAATGACTGAGTTATGGTCAATTTAGAGTTTTCGGAGTTAGCTGTGGCAGCCATCTTGAAATGGCTCCAAAAGTTGATCAGTGTTTTATTCAGGGACCTCTTCCCTCCAGGTCATGTGACCTCACTGTGTCAGAGGCTGTGAAGAGTTCTGTCAGTGTTTTTAAATGAGAAAAATGGCACATTTGTTTGCCAATTATGTCGCCATGGTAACTCGTAACGTCATTAAAAGTCATAGCACACATCACGGTGCCGAGCCGGTCGTTTTGATATGAAACTTGTGTGGGTGCAGATTGTGGTTTAGGCCGCATTAAAGTTGAAGGATGAGCACGACCCTTTTCAGGTGGATAATAGGTGGCTGCCTTCAGACAGTCCACAGGTAAGTATGGCGGTGGTAGCATCATGCCATGGGACTTGTGCACGGCACAAAATGGATGGAGAACTACTTCCAGTTCCTAAAATAATTGGCAACTTCCTCAAATTCATGATCATGAAAGTGTACGCGTAGCAGAATATTAATATTGTGTGATACTATAAGATAAATACTGTTGTGCACATCGTTATATCGGATTATACGATTTATTTATTAGCAATAAAATGTTTTCTGTTTGAAGTCTATCAACATTTTGATTAACTTAGTTTGATATAGGGCTAGACAATAATTCGATATCGATATATATCACGATATACTTTTATTCAGTAACGGTGATACGAGTTTTAAGCACATTTTCGAGTCCACAGGGAGTCAGGGTAGCGGGCTAGGCTCCAACGCACGTTAAGTTTTTACTTCAAAATGATCCAACTTGTTCCATCTGAAGAGTTTCCACTCGATATAATCTGCCGAGAGTCAGAAGATGAAGCACAATAAAAGTTTGAGCCAGCGTGTCCCTGAACCAACACCCCCAGCTGCACCAACACATGCAGCAAACGTCTGCGCCAGGTTATCTTCTCGTTTAAAGTTAACACTATTAAAACTGACAAAGTTGAGAGTTTTATGTTCCTTGGACGTGATTTCAAATTTCTTTGAAGGCTAAATGAAAATAAAGGTGAACATTAATTTATTTGTACAGTTTATCCAAGGCTTTTATATCGTTTATATCGATATCGGAATTATATCGTTATCGACCGAAATTAAGAAATATATTGTGATAACAGTTTGGACCATATCGCCCAGCTCTAGTTTGATATAAAGTTATATTGAAATGTCCTGTACGTAAAACATCTGGTTCCACCCGTCTCCAAATTGTCTAAAACCACGTACCCATAGGATATTTCAGACGTGTGTGAAGTCACGTCAGTAGCGCTGTGTGCACGTTTTCAGTTCAACGTGAGAAACAAAGGAAATCTGCTGCTCTGCTTTCTTGTGACGCGCACGTCAGTGCAGAGGAAACATCAGCATATCCTGAGGCGTCGCTGCACAACTACTGTACACGCCAACTGTGTGGGATTTCACTTTTAAATAAAGTTTTGATTCATCCTGTACGCCCGAGGCTTTGCATGTTTTTCACTTAGCTGATCCTACCAAAAACGCAAAGTGTGCAGTATAAAAAAAAAAAGCCGAAGAAATGCATTACTGAATAATCTTCATCTGAAACCTGGGAAGAATCTTATAAAGCTGACACTCAAACTGTAACAAAGACTGACTCATGAAAGTTACACTTTTTATTATTTTATTAAAAAGAGCAGAAAAGTTCAGCCCTCATGGTAAATGTTAGATATTAAAGCCGGGTCCTGACAAGACAGCGAGATGCATCAGCTGTTCCTAATGTACAGAAAACTCATGAGAACACGGAGGAAAGAGACTCCCTGCAGATTATTAAAGCTTTGTTCTACTTTTAGCATGTCAGACCAAAAGTTGCACTTTAAAATTCAATCCATAAACTCTACTAGAACAAAAACATTTAAAATGTGCCGTTAACCTTTTAAAAGAAAGATGTCGGTGAGTAAAATATCTCCTGAAACACTGGACAGATTAGGATGAAACTTGATGGAAATAATCAATGGGTGTTTTTCTACAACTTGTGGAGCCAACAATTCAAGATGGCAGCCATAGCTGATCAAAATTAGCCAAAACAAAAATGACTAGAACTCAGTTTAACAACTGTGGAGCTAGTTTGATGCGGTAGTAGCTGAGACGCATACGCCGAGCTCGACCCAAACGACTCCAACGCCATCCATCAACAACAAGATTTTAGTGTAAAGTAGCGTGAAAGGTGAAGGTTTATTCAGTTTTTGTGTGGGTTCTGTGTGAAATCATTATGGATAATAAGTGTCTTACTTGCGGTAAACGGAAGCAGGTGCACTGCTTCCGTTTACCGCTTCTGCTTCAAGGTATACGTTTGTGTTTTAAAAAAAAAAAAATTCTAAAGTAGCAAATAACTCATTTTGCTGGGCGATTAATTGTCTCGGAAATTATTGCGATAAACGATAATATTGTTTGAAATGTAACAATAATTAGTAATTATTGTTACATTTAAGAAGAAATGTTGGTTAATTTTATTTTGCGTGTAGTACCTTTTTGACCACCGGATGGCAGTATAAGACGTTTGAAACGAAGGATGAATAGTGAGGGAGCGAGCAGCGTGTCTCTAAGAAAAATGGGAGGGAGGCCTCTTGACGTGACATGGGCTGTCTCTCTTTGGTTCTCAAAATGACGGACGCTCGGTGTGGTTTGAGCTCTTTAGCATTTTTCACACAAAGCTTTTGATAAAAACTCAGTAAACAAGTTTTCAGCTTCTTTTTGCAGAAAAAACAACTTTTTAGATGAAGGCACGAGTTTCAACCGTCAATTTTGGAGCTTCAACAAGACGGAGGTTTTTTCCCTGAGGTCGGCC
>NC_056507.1:3184844-3194261 GCF_014905685.2 Nematolebias whitei
AGCTTAGCTGCTTTTAACGATCCAAAATGGATTTTAAAGAGAAAAGAGAAAGTGCGGGGTCAGTGAAGAACCGGAGTCGAGTGTTTCGTCCTCCAGTGTCTTCAGTAGAAAGAGAGATGAAGAAATGATAAAGTCGATAAATGAAAACGAGGTCGATCATTTTCATTTATCATGCGATTAATTGATTTATTGTTTATGGTGACAGGCCTAATCTTTGAAATGTTTTTATCTCTTTAAACAGCACAGAATTGTTAGTTTTTATGATCCAACAATTATGACACTACACTTCAAATTTCAATTATTGATTTATTTATTGGCCTGCCCACTCTACTCAGGACGTTTCAAATATTTATTCATTTCTGTAAGAAACTTTGAAACCCCTCAGCAGACGTGCGTAGCTGCAGTCTGTGCATCCACGCCAGCCGGCTGAGAAACATCCCAACTCTTCCAGCCTCGCATTCCTCAAACAGCTGAGCTTGTGAGAAACGTGCAGCAACAGGACAGAGCCACGGATCGAGCGTTGAAGGCTTCAGGTGTCGTATCACGTTGCAACATGACGGGGTTTGGGCATTCTTCCTCAAGCTGCAATGGACTGCTGTGTGCTTTAGCTTTTTAACTAGCATGAGTATTTAAAAAGACCAAACCATGTGTGAAACTGACCGTCATACTGAATAAACTTGTACAAAAAGGACTGGAGTCGTTTCATGACAACAAAATCCATGTTGGACGTGGGTCCACACAGACATTACGGAGTTGATCCTCTTCCTAAGTGGAGTTTGTTACGAAAGAACTTCAATCTTCTAAAATTTACAGTGAATCAGGCAAAATATATTATTTAAGACTTTACACAGCTGCCATTTTTACCTTGAACTGTTGGATTAAAAAAAAGGACATTTGTGCCAGGAAGGAAGGAAGGAAGCAAGAAAGCAAGGAAGGAAGGAAGAAAGCAAGGAAGAAAGCAAGGAAGAAAGCAAGGATGGAAGAAAGCAAGGACGGAAGAAAGCAAGGACGGAAGCAAGGAAGGAAGGAAGCAAGGAAGAAAGCAAGGAAGGAAGCAAGCAAAAAAGGAAGCAATGAAGGAAGCAAGGAAGGAAGCAAGGAAGAAAGGAAGCAAGGAAGGAAGAAAGTAAGGAAGGAAGCAAGGAAGGAAGCAAGGAGGCAAGAAAGAAAACAAGGAAGGAAGCAAGGAAGGAAAGAAGGCCGGAAGAATACTTTATTAATCCAGGGGTGGTGGTGGTGGGGTGGAGGGGGGGTAATTTGAGCAATGCTACAGCTAGTTGCTGCTGGTATAGTTAATCTAGTTTAATCTAATCTAGCTGTTTGTGTTACTATTTTTGCCATCTTATTTGTATAAAAAATAAATTAAAATAATCTCTTTTCTAACTGTCCATTGTTGTCGTCACTCTTTGTTAAAACCAGGACTCTCTTGTAAACGAGTCCTCGAGGCTCAACGGGATTAACTTGTCTAAATAAAAGTTGAATGAAAAATAGTTAGCAGTTGTAAACAACAACAGAATTTGTGTAAATAACCGTACGAGTGCTGTAAAGGTACACGCAGCACCATTTGCATGAATTGCTATAAAATATAGGAGACTGAAGCTCGTCTTCGTCACATTTAAACAATTATCAATGATCTTGTTGATTTGGGCCAAAAAAACTATTTCTCTAAACCAAGATGAATCTTTGTGTTTTTTATTTTAACAGGCAATTTATTATTTGTTCAAAATGTTTCCACAGGGTTGGACTTGAAATAAATATTTCTTTAGGGATAATAAAATCTAAGCAGCATTAGCGCAGATGTTACTCAGTCCATTTTGTAACAGGCTGTTAAAGAGGACACCTCCCTCGTTCCTTCATACATTTACAATATCTCATGCACATTTTAACGAGGCTTTTATCTTTTCATCATGTCTCTTTTTATCCTTGCAGCGTAATGAACCGTCTCCTTCCCTCTGACACTTGAGCCAAGTGCTTAATGACAGGTTCAGTTTGGACGATCAAGAGTGTGTGGCGTGAAGAGCAGAGGAGTTCCTTCATCGGGCTGAGGAACACACACGGTCCGTTTCTACTGAGCTGCGAGGAGGAAGAAACCTGCTCCACTTATCTGAGGAGCAACATCAGGTCCACGTTGTTCAAACGAGAGCAATGATCTGGTTTTAAGCTGCACACACAACGTCAAATGTGGACAAACTAACGTGACTCGTAGTTTGGAAGGCCTTAAAATCTCATCGTTCAGCATCGGAGAAGAATTTAGCATCTATTGCAATTTATTTTTGGGGACCGCCTGAAGGCAGCCACCTACCATTATCCACCTGAAAAGGGTTTTGCTCTTCTATCAACTTTAATGTGGCCTGAACCGCAGCGTGTCCCCCCCCCCACAAATGTTGCATCAAAACAACGTGATGCGTCTGTAACACTGACAGAACTCTTCACGGCCTCTAGTCGAGAGGTCCATGAACAAAACTCAGTGAGTCATTGAACAAACTCTTCCTACCAAGTTTAAGTTAATTTTATTGTCATTCGCATCACATGTGGTACATGAGGTGGAATGAAACTGTGTACTCAGGGTCCCAGTTACAGTAGAAAAGGAAACAGTACACAGTAGTCCCTCGTTTATCACGGGGGATCCGTACCCTGAAGCCCAGCAATAAGTGAAAAACCGCTAAGTAGAAGTAGTAGTACAAGTAGTAAGTTGTAGTTTATTTGAGTATTTATATAAGTAAAGACATTTTAAACCCATCCCACACTCTTGCAATATTCTAAACAGTGTTTCTAAACTCTAAACTCTGTAAAAGAGCACAGAATGTCATGATTTCAGCTCCCTGCATCCACTGCTCTTTGCCACCTGCAAGAACTCTTGGCCACGCCCACTCTGCACGGAGAACAGCTGATCAGCTGCAGCAGGAAGTTTATCCTGCAGTGTGGGGCTGCACAAAGGTGCAGCAGGTGCTAAATAATTTTAAATAATTCATTTCAAATAAAATCCCATGCCGATCGTGCGGCTCATCCATCAATCAGCCGACTGTGTGTCATGTCCACTCTTATTTTGAAAAACTGCGATAGAGCGAGTCCGCGATAAACAAACCGCGAAGCAGC
Organism: Nematolebias whitei; assembly: GCF_014905685.2. Lineage (NCBI taxonomy): Eukaryota > Metazoa > Chordata > Actinopteri > Cyprinodontiformes > Rivulidae > Nematolebias > Nematolebias whitei. Next base: position 3,187,941 of record NC_056507.1, read on the forward strand.
GAGGGACTACTGTATAAGGATCTACGATATACACTTAACTCTTATAATGTAAAACAATATGGCGTATCAACAGCAGCCCACCACATCTGTTAAGATTGACACGCATATTAACATTAGTATTTTTGTCAGGTAAATTTTAAAATGGTTGCCAAGTGACAGGACCCGTCAAAGTTTCTCCAGGAACTTTCTAGTTGGTTCTTTCTGCTCGGACTCATTGCAGCCTACAATTTGGTTCCACCTTTGAAGGGGAGATCTACTGCTCGGAAATTCTTCAATGACACAAAAAAACAAGCTTGCAGTGAATCCAAAGCTCTAATGTGTTCAACGGTTTGGTTTCACTCTCAGAATAATAAATGACTTTTAATTTCTGGTCAATTTTTTACCCTGGCCTACTTTTACATCCAAAAATAGCTTCCACTTCCTCTCCAGTACCCCCACAGAGCTCTACAAAATCCTGGTTTGCTTTGGCCATTTGGCTAGACAAGAAATATTTGTCTGTGTTGGACCTCTGGCAGGACGTAAGAAAAACTGAGAAACGCTCTGCAGCTGAAAGTTATTCGCTTGTGACGGTGCCTGGAAACTAGGAGGAATTTGCATTAAGAGGAGAAACTGAGTTCATGAACATTATCCCAAGGTTTTCGTCTCTTCAGAGGCAAAAAGCTCAAATCTCCATGAAAAGTTCGTGTGAACAATTAATCACGAGTTTCGACCTTCTTGACTCTTGACATTTTAATTTGCCATAAATTTCTAAATCCTTTCTCAAACATAAAAGCAGTGATTCATTTTAAAAGAAAATAACTGACAAATGGTGGGGTCCATCCATCCATCCATCCATCCATCCATACATCCATCCATCCATCCAACCATTCATCCATCCATCCAGGTGAGGGACATCCTGGACAGGTCTCCAGTCCATCCCAGGGACACAGAGAGCATCAAAGATGCTGTTTTCAGCAGCAGGATTTGTAATAAACTAAATTCACTGATTCAATCATTCAGAACCAAACAAAACATAAAATTAATGTTACAGTTGATAACATTATCTCTGATTAAAATGAACTTGTTCAATAAATGGTCATATCAATATTGATTTCTCACATCGTGGAATTTCCTCGTGTTCGGAACGGTATTAGAACGGCTCAGCTCGGCACATTTTTTTTGACAACATAAAACTGTTTGCAGAACTTTATTTTGCTATAATAACCCGTATTGTATTAGAGTAAAGAACGTGTACCGTCACTGGTCAGTTTCTACAAGTTGTGGCACAGGGGAAGAAGGAGGAATGCAGAAAATCTGAACTCTGTATAGTGGTGTTTTTTGTTGTTGCTTTGAGGATTAAGTGTGGGGCGGCATGGTTGGTAGAGCTGCCGCCTCTCAGCGAGAAGGTTGCTGGATCGAATCCTGGCCAGGGGGCCATTCTGGGTGGAGTTTACATGTTCTCTCCGTGCTGCGTGAGTTTTCTCCGGGTACTCTGGTTTCCTCCCACATGCCAAAAACATGCATGTTGGACTGACTGGTGACTTTAAATTGTCCCTAGCTGAGAGAGTGAATGGTTGTTGTCTCTATGTGTCCCTGTGATGGACTGGAGACACATCCAGGGTGTCCCCCACCTTTCACACAGTGATAGGTGGATATGGACACCAGTGACCCCATGATCCGAAAAGGAAGAAGCGAGTAAAGTTAAAGGATGGATGGATCCATTTTTCTAACTCCTCACGTGTATTCTCTCTGTTTTAATCAACATTCATTCCATGACACAGCTCGACTCTCAGCATGTTGATGACGTTACACCAGAACACGGCCCATTTGCCTCCTGGCCACGTTGGAGACCATCTTTTTCCACAGATGTCCATCTTTATTACAATCCTACCGGTCACGTCACGATTGTTCACAACGAACGGCTGCATGGGAAGTTGAGGAACGATTACATTTTCCGTCCATCGGCAGTCTTGTTACATGTTCTTTGAGCCAGGCGAAATATTAAAATAGCTCCTTACTTGTAAATAGTATTAAATTTTGTAGCCAAAATTTCAATAATTACTGCTTCCTCTTTCACAAACAGTGCAACAAACAATCATTTAGCTTATTGGACGAATTAAGGTTTAAGTTAGAGGCAACGGCTTTAACACGTAATTATGTTCAACAACAACTAAAACTACTGTTGACCAATTAATTATTGCTGTTTCACTGGAACATGGCCTTCCTAAACTTGACTTATTAAAGCCAGTTTTATAAAGAATACTGTGTGCTGTACATTACGAACAAAACAATCTATTAGCTCGAAGCATCCATCGTCACACTCAGAGATTATTTATTGTAAACACTATACGTCTTCCTGTCTGTGCACCAGTGCGCTTGATTATGTCCATAAAGGAAATCCCGTACATAAAGAAGTGGGTGATCTGCACAAAGACTGTACTTTACAAGATAAGATGAGACAGAACTTTACGATGCAGTTTTTAAAAACCATCAAACCTTAATTCAGGAAGATAATAGGGTCAGCCATTTAGGTTAGATATTAAATAAAATGCAACGTTAAATAAACAAGCAGTATATCAATGACCGCCATGGCTGAGATATATGTTTTTATAATTATTAATTTATCGTTGATTTTATGTTTTATATTCTCTTCTATGTGTTGTAGAGAGTGCCATCTCTCCTGCCATCATCTGCTGGGCTAGCAGCCCAAGAACATCTTTTGCTTGTCCGAGGCAGTGCAAAGTGACGGATCCTGGCAAGTGAAGGGAGAAAATTTAACCCCGACCCGGGGGGGGGGGCAACGGTGGCCTTGCCCACTATGGTTTAATCTTGCACCACCCCAACCATTTGAAGAAACTAGACTTTTAAGCAATATAAAAACTAGAAATCATAGTTTCCCCAATGATAAAGGTGACCAGTTTACATATATTCATGGTGGCACCCATGCCGGCTTTTGACTGGACCTTTTTTACACCAAGAGGCAGACGGGCACCAAACTGGAAGCCGGCTCCTCGCTTATTATTCAAGTTATCATACTCAACATGCAGATAGAGATTATTTTCCATTCCTCCCTCTTTGCTCCACGACTCGGGACAAAACCTGTGACGTTTATTCTCAGGAATGGGGCCTTTCGTCGCTGTAGGGGGGATCTTTTAAGTCCTTTTTTTAAACTAAAGCTATAAAACTGCTTAAAACAATTGTGGAACTGGTTTAAACAGAACAGTGCGTTTCATTTTATTAACATGAAATCCTTTTCAGTAGATAAAGGAGCTAAAGAATGTGAATGACGTGAAGTTTTGACAGATGTCAAAAGGTTGTTGCAGAGGAAGGCATTCACCAGGCCTTTAAAGTTTAACAGGACTGGCGTGTAAACACAGCTGAACAAACACTTTGGGGGGGTACGTAGGGTCCAGCTGGGAGACAAGTCTCAACAAGACGAGTAGATGTAGCCGAGTGTCTCTTACATCCACATCCTTTACTCTAAAACCATTAAAATCATACAGTGGTTTGAAACTGGACTGTTTTTAACGACGGAGAGCAAGAATGACCTAAAAGAGTCATTTTCTTTAAAATCCATCCACTTCAGAGCATTCCCCTGACTAATGTGTTGATTTATTAACAGATACTGCAATACAGGTAGCAGCATTTATTAGTGCCAAAAACAAAAAAGTAGTTTCACAATTTAATTTACTGTGCATGATGGTGGCGTGATATTGGTTTTGCAGCAGCAACCTTTTACTGCAGAAGCAGAGATACTAAGTTAAATATAAGTATTGAAGTCTTCTAGGTCAGGATATTTACTGATACTTTCAATGAAAGTGTAATGCAACTAGAGCCCGACCGATATATTGGTAGGGCAGACATTTTAGGCCGATATAGGCATTTGGGGACATATCGGTATCGGTGATAATTGTCCCATTATGCGCCGATATAAACATTTTTAATTTTCACCCCTAAAATGCTGGAAATGAGTCGTGCCCTTACTCGCAAAAGGCGTAATTGTACAATCTATCCAGCAGAGGGCGCATGCGAACTACTTACAAATCATGACCATGCACTTTAACTTTCACCTTCACCACAGATGAAGCAGCGAGCAATACTGTGTAGAGTATGTTGCTGAGCACGGTAAGTTTATTTGAACCGATTTGTAAAATAAAATAAAAAATCAACAATAAATTCTCTTCAATCCTCCAACCTGCTTGTCATTAGCTACGCGACTCTCAAGTTAGCAAGCTAATGTTTAGATAACCTATAGGCTATTGCCTTGAAAAACCTTATCCAGAACAATAAATCTAAAGTAGAGGTAAAATATATCAGTGTTAGTAACGTTATCTTTGTTATCCTCAGTGAAATGTTTGTCTGAAATCTTTACTTGTACAAAGAAAAACAAACTCTGCTACAGTCAATACTAATTAGACCTTCACCATACAGGACTGTTTAACAATGAACAGGAAGGTGTTTCTTTATTCAATTTATATTTTTGTAACACAATTAACTTGGCCCAGTGACGGACGTGCAACCTGTCCCCCGCCTCTCGCACAACAACTGGATATGGGCACCAGTGACCCCCGTGACCCCAAAAAAAGGAAGAAGAGGATAAAAGATGATGGATGGATGAATAGTGGAGGACAGAATATGTGAACTGAACGCACGTTAGGAAGACTTCAAGTGTTAAAACAGATTTAAAAGTTGTCGTTAAGATTCTTGGGGGTGGACCAAGCTCAAACATTTACTGCCAGTATATACTGTTATCGGCATTAGCCTTTCCCTCCCAGTATCAGTATCAGCAAGAGACAAAATTTCCATATCGTAATATCTCGCATCACGGTGCCAAGCTGGTCGCCTTGATATAACATTAGTGGGGGGGGACATGGTGGTTCGGGCTGCATTAATGTTGATAGAAGAGCGAGACCCACTTCAGGTGGATATTAACAGGAGGCTGCCTTCATTAAATACTGAATTCAAATCAAAAATCCAAGATGGCCACCATAGCTTAAAAGAATAAATGATTATAACTTGGTGATTTTTTGCCATGTTACGCTGAAGGTTGTATGGTGGTAGCTCAGCGTGAACTCTCAACACACGGTTCTGTCAAATCAAAATTTAAAAATGGCCGCAACGTGGTCGTCCCTGTCAAAGCTTCTACAGGAATGGGCTAGATGTCATATGTCATCACCTTCATGGAAAGGTGGGCGGTTCCGTTAGGGTACAGAGGTGCACTCTTTGAAAAATACCATGGGAAACACCAACTGGTGCTCTCACCTGCAGTCTCTCTCTCTGTGTTGGGAACACTGGTCACGTCCAGCATGACCCGCCCTGCTCAGCTGTGACTGGGTACAACTGTGGCTCTGGTTCTTTATTCGTTGGAAACGGTGTCAGTTCAATCCCTGTATCATTATTAGATGGGATGGCTTTAAAAATATACATTTTAAAAAAACAAACACGTTTATTCCCCCTTTAATTTTTACAGATGATGGAAATCTGTTGCGCCGACGAAGAACTTCCATCTATGTGTAATGTTCAAGTACTCACTCATTAACTACTCAGTATCGATACTCAGTATTGGCAAGTACACAAAGTGAAGGATTTGAACGCAGTTTGGAAAAAAATAATAATCAAATTTAAACAAATATATTTAAATGACTTCAAAAGAGACATCAGCAGCAAGCCGACTTCACCAAAACAAAAAAAACCAGTTACACTTTTACAATTTCTTTGATCTCCACTTAAATATCAGCGTTGCATTACGTTTGAATTCTCTTCCCATCTACAAAGCATACGCCGCACAGGCAGGGGCAGAGGCTGGACAGCTGAATCATCAGTCCGTTAAAGGAGCCGGCCCAGACGGGGCCGACTTAACATTAAAACAAGGGACAGCCCAGATCAGAAGGCTTGGTGCAGATCAAGTGGAAGGTCTTCTGACAGACCAGCAGCCAATAAATCTCAAAAGAAGATTACATGATGGCATGTGAAGAGATGAGCTCTCTATTCAACAGGACTTGGACCATGTGGTCTTCTAACTAGCTTATCTTTTATATACAGGTCAGTGGTTTTTATACGTAAACTTTATCCAGACATCATAACGCAAAAAAGTTTTGAAGCATGTCGTACTGGAGAGCAGCTTTCAACGGAAGACTTCGTGTCCAAATGGTCAACCGTCCCTTAACAACTGAAACAGTGTTGTTGCACAATGCTGACACTGGGGCTGGACAATAATTCAATATCCATACCATACCACTTTATTTATAAAGCACTTAAAACAGCGACAAGGCCAACCAAAGTGCTGTACAGACAGAACAACAGGTAACACACAAAGCAAAATACAAAATGAGGTAAATCAGA
>NC_056507.1:3194361-3198656 GCF_014905685.2 Nematolebias whitei
TTTGAAGGCTAAATACAAACAAAAGGTGAAAATGTATTTATTTGTACAGTTTGTACAGTTTTTCTGAGGCTTTTATATTGTTTATATCGATATCGGAATTATATCGTTATCAACCGAAATTAAGAAATATATCGTGATAAAAGTTTTGGTCATATGGTCCAGACCAGCCCCACAGCTGACGCTAATCCACCTCCACGGGACTGATGTTCTGGAGCGAACCCTGCCCTCTGTCTTTTATGCTCCTTGATTTACTATGATCATTAATCCTTTACGTCCATTTACATTTAGATGAAAGACAGAAAAAAACACGACTTTCAAATGACATCGACTTGCTTCTTATTTACAAAGACACGCTGATGAATAAAATAGATATTCTTTTATATTTTCACTAAAATACACATAATGAGAGAGTTAATGTATATTCAGATGATCGTCTGCAGGTTTGAGTCCCACATGAAAGGAGATGAACAGAAAAAGAACAAGCAAAGCCGTTTAATATTTGGGAAGCCAACGGAGGCCAGCTCAAGATTACTTTGAACAAAGCAACACATTTGAGATGGCTTCAAGAGTTAATGTGGAAATCACAAATAAAGAAACGGAAAAACAACAATAAATTCCGGTTTCTAGAGTTGGCAGTGACTTTTTACGACTTGCTCTCCATCAGGAAAGTTATTTGTTATCGATGGACTTTATAGGAGCAAATGCTGATTTGTTGAGAAACTAGACAATGGAGGAAGCAAAGAAGTGTAACAGTTAAAGGAGTAAACGAAAGTTAAGGCCTCCAAAAAGTAAATACCTGCTTTTAACTGGGGTGCAGCGCATGTTGGAGCGTGAGGGGAAGCATGTCCATATCGTGGCATTCTTGACCAAGAACTGCAAAAAGTCATGACAGGCCACGAGGACTGATGACCTTTTCTAATGCAATGTCACATTCCTGCCATAACTAAACTCGAGCACGCAACAAGGAGACAACTTTGAAGACTTTATGGGAAACAGCCGCCTGCCATTTTATAAACTTTCTCATGCACGAGGAGCGCCGGTGCAGATAAATAGGTCAAAAGTTAATCTGATACTAAACAGAATCAAAATGTTGCTTTAAAAATATGTAAAAAATGTAGCTCGGATGATTTTTGGCAACGAGTCTATATCAATTACATTTTGGACAGATAAATCTGAATCAGACAATTGTTCTCAATTATACTGATTAAGAAGCAGTGGGCTGAGGTCCCCTGGTGCTGAAGATTCGAACAGTGAATGTTTGCAGGTTTTAACGCGAGTGTATTTCAGGACTGGAGCTGAACGTGCAACGCAAGAAACTTTAATGTTTTTGATGCAAGACATTCAAGTGGGTAGGAGTTGCACTGTAGAAGAACAGAAGACACGTTTTGTTTTTTTTGTAGTGCAGAGTGACAGATGTGGAGGGAGACATTTTATACACAACTAGGTGCAGTGGTGGCGCCAGGGGGTGGCTAATGGTGGCTTTGCCCACCATAGATTAATCTGTGGCCACCTCAAAGGCCACCCCAAACATTTGAGGAACCTATACTTTTTAAAGCAATATAAAATGAGAAAGCATGGTTTTCTTCAATGATAGGGGCAGTCAGTTTACATGTATGAAGGTGGCCATCTTAGATTCAGTGGTTCCCCTACCATTATACAAGCAGAGCACCTCACCCTGTCAACAGAACCCAGCGCCCTGCCTATCCAACTGCCCCCCCCCCACCTCCGCACGACATCTGCTGCCACTGACGTAGCGCTAAGCTAGCTGCGTGCAATACAGACGCGCTAGCTAAAAAGTTACATTGGTAGTGCTGTTTGCCCTCACGCAGTCTACCCCCAACCCCGACCTGCATGCACAACAGATGCGCCACCCCACCCCCCCATCCCCACGGGAAGATATGAGCACCCTGCCAAGGCAACACTGGGATTGATCAACTTTTTAGAGTGACCATTCCTATGGCCGGATGCAGACACGCAGCGAAATGGCTGTCGGCACGTTGCGTATTTTTCAATTAATTGCTCACAACACACGGGCATTTACGGCGGCAGCCATCTTAGATTTTGACGTGGCAGCCCAGTTTTCAAAAGGAACCTTTCTTATGCCTAGACGCAGCCACATACCAAAATGGAAGTTGATCCCACACTTACTGTAACGGCAGTTGTTATTTTTTATTTATGTTTCACCACTAGATGTCACTGTGATACTATTGATGCCGCGGAAAAGGTTCATATAGTTGTTTTTTAAAGCGCTTTTTCTGTTTCTCAACATTTTTCATAACACTAATGAGAGCAAATAATATTATTCAATATTTAAGAGAAAGTAAACCAGCAAACTTGATGAACTTCGTTTAAGACGACGACGATGTCACTTCCGGTTTCAAAAAGACCGTTTAAACCGATGATGCAACGGACCTGATATTGAGCCGATTAAGAACGGTTAATTAGAAAAATAAGCGTTTGTCCACTTGCAGGCCAGAGAGGTCTACTTTTGCCGGCTTGTTCACAAACTCGAGAGATACGAGGGTTCTTCAGACGGGTGTAGCCGTGGTGAAAAGTAATATGAAGACTACACAAGACCACAGTAAAGATCCGTTCCCCCTCGTCGCTCCACGACAGGAGACAAAAAATGTGGCTGCGCAGCTGAGAGTATCCATTTCAAAGCAGTCGGCCCAGCCCTCAGAGAGTCACTGAATATGACTTGAGGAAATGGAGCGGAGAGCTGACCCATACATCATTTCATATTGATGTCTGTGACTCCGCAAAATCCATTTCTGTTCTCTGATGGGCTCTGATGGGAACTCTAACAGCTGCTTGCTAACACTTAGCGGAAACACCCGGGGCCGGGCGAGGGACAGCCCAGGAGTGTGATGGGAAAACGCTGCGGACGCCTTCTAATGTATTGATCGCTGCCGACTTTGTCTCCACTGACACAATGAAGTTCAAGGACAGGTCCTGCTTTCCTCTTTCACACGACCGTAATTCCTGGCAGGTGGATACTTTCAACGGTATTATTGACCCAAATCTTATCAATAGAGCCCTGATGGGAAAACTTTACTTTATTTACTGCTGAGGTACTCGTCGTAACGTTATTGTACCTGTAACTTTAGAGGCAAAAAGCCCAGGACACATCAAATTCATTCATCACAGACAATTACGTCGGGGGAAATGCAGCAATCGATACGCAGAGAAACTTTAAGAGCTTGCATGAGTCAACAATGTGTGCCATATACTGCCAATCAATAAACATCGACTTTCAGAGTGTTCAGAAGCTCCAGAGGCGCTCAGCCCCCGGCCTCAGTTTGACATAAATATTATCTCGCAAAAACAACAACAAACACAAACCCAGAAATTATTAAAATGGATTCAGTTAGAACAATGGATAAACAGTTTCCTTGACTGATGAAGCCTTCTGGATGGAAGGTGAAACGTTTCAGCACAAAAAAAAATAGAAGAAACTGTCCAGATGACCCGATTATCAATTGTTGGATTGTACACCTGGATTATTGAGCATGGACTTTCAATACAAGTTTCAATACAAATCTTAAGCTGAGCCTCCACAGTACTGCCGGGCCTCCACAGTACTGCCGGAGATCTTGAAGTCATTAAAGCATCAAACTTGATATTGTTAAACTTTTAAATGACATTTGGGTGTTTTACAGTTTTCAGTGCATAAAAGTTGATATAAAAACTGTTTTGGCCACAAACTTTTAATCAGGTTTGATTTATTTTTCAACTAGAAACTAGAACAAAAAAAGAGATTGGACAATTTTTTAACACTCAGCAGCCAACGTTGACCGTGTATACTTTATACACAATACACTGCGTAATACTTTCAATTATCAAGATAGAAAATGAGCCCCCAGTTTAGTTTATTTAAACTAGGATGCTCTTAAATATGGTATTTTTACCGTATTTCCGCCGTACACGTCGCTCCAGTGTATAAGTCGCATCTATTATGCATCACAGCTGACGTGGCGTGTTTTTTACGCGTCGCCACCGACCACCTGGAAACGTGGGCCGGTGTTCTGACACAATTCAATTAGCTGCCAAATGGCGGCTGCGGGAGCGTGCACAGGAGGACTTTAACAAGAATTTAACAAGATTAACAATTATAAAAAAAATATATATTTGCTTGTTCGACATTATAGCAAAGGTGTGTCTCAGTTTAACGTAATAAATGCACTTTAACGGTCAAAACAGCTGCATTTCGTCTGAGCGCTGGTGTTCCTCCCCGCTCAGTTTGAGTCGGGTTAACTCACAGCTGTCAGCTGAAGGCAGCTGAAGGCAGCTGAAGG
>NC_056507.1:3198756-3199805 GCF_014905685.2 Nematolebias whitei
TGTTTTTACTGTGACTGGTTGAAACAGTTACTGTTACTGGACAAACACAGTATGAGAGAGAGCACATCTGGTTTCAGGGGAAATAAAACACAAAATCTTTGACTCGGGTTTTGTTGAGCTTGGTGTGTTCTTCTTTCCACGAGGGTTCTAGTGTTCATTTCAAAGACCAAAGGTCCACAAGTGCATGCCCAGAACTCACTTCAACAAGTTTTAAACCCCTGAGTACATCACACTGACAGGTTGTCTTTCATTTTGGCTATTAAAGTGATTTTTTTCCCTAAACTTTATTGACAAAAGCCATTCATCATATTGGCAGCTTGAATATGAAGAAACCCTGTGGAGTCATTATACTTAGAGGAGTGGCTGCAAACTGCACCCGTGTTGTTGGGATGCAATAAAACCATTTAGCTCACAGTAGCAGTAGCTTGGTGTGTGCAGCTCTGTATCACTGCTGATCAGTATCGCCAACTTCCGTAAAGAGACGTATGGAGCCGTTCAGCTGTCTGCCTGCATGGGAATACTGCGCTGCACAGCTAATTAAATCAGGAGGAAGGAAGTGGTCAGTGCTAGAACCAGGAGTAAAGGGAAGCCCAGGGGAGGCTTGGACCGGATTTGTTAGTAAATGCACTTTAGACCAATTACTGTAATTTAACTTAAATCATTTTATCTTTCATCTCTCCATCTGTACAGCAACATTAGGAAATTGTCCTTCTTGACATTTTGTAATTAAACTTGTACAGTTTTGATGCAAAGTTTACTTTACTACATGTCATGTGGAAATTCTGCCTCGAGCAAAACAATAGTGCAAAAACTTTGTCAATTTGAACGAAAAGTCCTTAACTGTAAGTTGCAGAAGTTTCTGGGCATCATTTGCCAATTTTTATTCAATTCAGTTTATTTATATAGCGCAAAATTACACCAAAGTGGTCTCAGGGCGCTTTACAGGAACATTCACATAAATAAAAGCCAATTGGTAAAGTTCTCTCTGTCTTTGGTGGTTTATGCAGAAGATGTGACAAATTAAAAATGTATTTTACCTCCAGTTTTGG
>NC_056507.1:3199905-3202236 GCF_014905685.2 Nematolebias whitei
TGCAGAAGATGTGACAAATTAAAAATGTATTTTACCTCCAGTTTTGGAAGAGAACAAAAAAGTCTGAACTCTGATGCAGTGGAAGTCGACACGTGTTTTAGATGTGTGCATATTTCATTCTAGGAGAATCTGAGAGAACTCTGCAAGTGCAACGACAGCGAGAGACATTTATTTTGGTGTAACAACTGTATCCGTCCATCCATTATCCTTATTATTCTTCCTTTTCTGGTCGCGGGGGTCAATGGTGCCCATATCCAGCCATCACTGTGCGAGAGGCAGGGGACACCCTGACAGCGTGTTTTAGCGTGTTCTATCCACACAAGAAGAGCTGTTGGTCAGGTTACTTCTTGTTGCTCTCTAAAATAGTTATTGAATCAAGTGTTTCCATATGTAGGTAAGCGTAGATGTTTTAACAACCCGTTAAAATACACCAGAATGCAGTAAATGGCATCTACTTCATTCAAAATTTTGAATTTCCCCAGATCCCAGATCCCACCACCACCACCACCATTGTGCCCTCCCCACATTACAAATGCTTCTGACACCATTGTCTGGAGGGGCTTCATAAAACTCAACCTGGATTTTTTTTTTTTTTTATTGTCAAAACAATTATGTTGGATGTAGGCCTGTCACGATAAACAATAAATCAATTAATCGCATGATAAATGAAAATAATCAACCTCATTTTCATTTATCGGCTTTATCGTTTCTTTGTGTCTCTCGTTCTACTGAAGACACTGGATGAAGGCTTAACTCCGGTGCTCTTTACTGACGCCTCCCTTTCTCTTTTCTCTTTAAAAATCTGTTTTAATCGTCCAAAATTACGTTTTTGGATCGTTAATAGCAGCTAAGCTGAGAAGCTAAGCTACAAGCTAAGCTAACAGGCTAACCTCAGGAAAAAAACGTCTTGTCGAAGCTCCAAAATTCACGGTTGAAACTCGTGTCTTCATCTAAAAAGTTGTTGTTTTTTCTCTGCAAAAAGAAGCTGAGAACTTGTTTACCGATTTTTTTTTTTATTTTTTAATTTTATTTTTTAATTAAAAGCTTTGTGTGAAAAATGCTAAAGAGCACAAAACACACCGAGCGTCTGCCATTTTGAGAACCGAAGCAAAAGGAAGGAAAGACAGCCCATGTCACGTCAAGGGGCTTCCCTCCCATTTTTCTTAGAGACACGCTGCTCGCTCCCTCACTATCCATCCTTCGGTTCAAATCGTGTTATACTGCCATCCGGTGTTCAAAAAAAGGTAATACACACAAAAATTCAATATTCTTCTTAAATTTGACATTACAAATTATTGTTAAATTTCAAACAATATTATCGTTTATCGCAATAATTTCTGAGACAATTGATCGCCCAGCAAAATTTGTTATCGTGACAGACCTAGTTGGGTGTACAAAATCTGAGAATGTCATTTTTTTATTTTCAGAAATTGCCTTCAAATAAATGTTGTCGATTTAAAAAAAAAAAAAAAATAATAATAATAATAATTAAAAAAATAATAATAACTATTAATTGGCTTTTATAATGTATCTTGATGTTTTTATACAGTATCCTGAGAAGACTCCTGTTGTAACTTGACATTATATAAATACATTGAATTGAACTGAACAGTTTGTGTAAAAAAATTTGAAAAAACAATTATTTTAAGGAGTTAAATAAGGTGGTTAGTTTTCCCCTGCTTGTCGGTAAAGCAGCTGTCTGGGTCATTCTGGAAACACTCTTCAATGGAAATAACCTCAAGTTGTTAAATTTTGTTCTTTGTTACAGCTTTTTAATTTAAAAAAAGATAGTAAATAAATCTCATTAAAGGACATTTGTTTTTACCAGCTTGCGTCAGTGGTGTCTCAGCAGTCAAAGCAGTATGTCCCAGTGACTTTAATTTATTATCTGCCATCTTATCTCTCATTTCACGTTTTCCATCTGCAGCCTGAAGACGCCCTGCGGCTTTCTGTGAAACTGCAAGAACTGACGCTTCTAAGTTGAGAATACTGGAGGAACCAGCCGCACCGCCTGGCAGGTGAGCCAAGCCAGAATTTCTCTTTCCTTTCTATTATCAGATGGACAGTTAATCGTTCTTGGACCACAGTTTCCAGTTCTCATCTCACATCCAGTGAAAGAGTGTTTGCTCCATTCTGTCATTCATAATAAACTCCACTGTATTTGGTGTGTAACGCTGCCTTCAGCTGCCTTCAGCTGCCTTCAGCTGACTGCCTTCAGCTGCCTTCAGCTGCCTTCAGCTGCCTTCAGCTGACGTCAGCTGCCGTCCCTTCAGCTGCCTTCAGCTCCCTTCAGCTGCCTTCAGCTGCCTTCAGCTGACGTCCCTTCAGCTG
>NC_056507.1:3202336-3205112 GCF_014905685.2 Nematolebias whitei
CGTTTTTATTTTTTCCATTAAATTACTCCCATTGATACTTAAGCACTATGGTAACAGCTGCCGTTTTAAATGTGCTTATAAATAAAGTTGACTTGACACCAAAAAGGAAGTCGGTGCCCGACTTGCTCCAGTTATGCTCACAAGGTTCAGACAACCCGTCTGAACGGATGGTTTTTCCAATTCTTCTTCTTCTTCGCTCCGCAACAAAGGACAAAAAACAAATTCACATTTTAAATGGAAGTAACAAGAACAGAAAACTGTACCCCTCATTAATGAAACATTTGTTCCCTCTACAATAAAAAATATATTTATTTTTATCCATTTAAGGTGCCTGCTATAAGTAGTGTCCAAGCTACACAGAATAGGCAGTCGAAGGAGGGGCAGCTAACTGGTCCATGAAGCATGACTTGTTGCACGACCCGTTACCACATGGACGAAAACATCTCAGTTTGCAATAACTTTGGTAATCAAGAAACAAATCTCCAAGTCGTGAAGTATTTATGGATTTTTCCACTTTATTAGACATATTTGGACTGATGCGACTTACAGGATGATGTGACGTTTACGGCAGAAAATACGGTAATTAGACTTTGACTATTAACTTAGTGGATATAACTTTTATGAAAGAATAGGAGCAACATTTTAAACGGCTCAACAAACAGCTTTAATAATTGTTGCTGTGATTTTAGCAGCACATAAACTGGTCGCCATGACAGAACAAGCATCAGATCTGATCCCAGAGCCACGTTCTCACAGCACATTTACATGGCAGCATCAAACCAGATTTAAATCTGGATTTAAAGGACAGAAAAGGAATGTGACCTCCTAGATGATGCCACATTTTTAACAGTCTAATCGCAACATACGATTCCTTTTCTCCTCTCCGTTTGCAGCACATTTGCATTTTCTCTTAACTCGTTCTTCTCTCAGTAGGCGCACTGGTTCAGTTTCAGGGTGGGCATCTGGCTCTACATCTGACACATTCGAGGACAAAGGGGAAACTCCAGATTGTCGTGGAGAGGGCAGCTACCCGTGGCAGCGCTCCGTGGGATTCTGCTTGTTTATGGTTGGCACTAATTGCAGGTCTGCGGGCTCGCCAAGCTCTAGAAACTCCCGTTGGTAGAAAGGAGACAAAGAACTAGTTTTGATAGAAAAAAAAAAACCAGAGACAACTAAAACGGTTCCACTTGCAGCAGCAAACATGGCGGATGTAAACTTAATGTGGTGGTTAAAAAAGGATCACATAGCTATGTCATGCAAATCACTTTCTTGACCTGAGCAGATATCAGTGTGCCGAGTCTAAACGAACCGCCATGAACTCAATGCACAGGGTTGTAAAGATTATCAAACAGATTAAATCCCCTTCAGTCATTAGAAAAGGCACCATCCCATTGGTCCAAGCATTTCCAGGTTTATGCTACTTCTTCACATCGTTTAAAAAATGTGGATGTGCCATGTACAATAAAAATGTCACTTGTAGAACGGGTCAATCCAAACATGGTTTCCAACAACAGACAATTTAACGCTCCTTTTAAAACCTGTCACAAGTACGTGTGTGGATAAAAGTGAGCGCAGCTAAAAGTAAAGGCTAATGTATATCAAATATATCAAATGGTAAATGGACTGTACTTATATAGTACCTTTGTATCTTATCAAGACACTAAAAGCTCTTTACAACAATCTGTGTCTACCCATTCACACAGCTCTATACTAGATCTGTACAAATAATCAGAGCTTTAGATCACATTCAAACACTGATGGGACACACATCGGAGGCTATGAGGGTTCAGTGTCTTGCCCAGGGACACTTCAGAATGTGACTGCTGGTGGAATCGAACCCCCAACTCTCCCATTGGAGGATGACTGCTCTAACCACTCAGCCACAGCCGCCACTAAATGCCCCTTCAATAAGTATTATTTCCAGTTTGTGAACATGTGATAGCTAAGCAGACAATTGTGAAGACGATGGATATCTGTATTACGGGTAAAGTGTTTAAAAATAGAATCAAAGTGTAAGAGGCTGCTAAAAACCTGGATTTTCTTCATAGACATGTCAGCTGGTGGATTTTCTGCTCACGCTGTTGTTTTCCTCTATACACACAGATATTACTTATTAAAGGCCATTTTACTGTGTGGGAACTATGAAATGCAACCAAATGTAAATGAAGGTTTAAAAGTTTAATTATGCTTGTCAAGCTGCTATTTTCAATATGCATAGTTAGAATAAAATTATTAAATTACTGGGAAGTCTATCACTTCTGAGAGTAAATCTGTTTTGGTTGAAAAAGGCAGGTTAGCTTTACAAAAATCAGAAACTGGAGACAGACCAACAAACGTGCACATCTACTATACATCGAGGTTCAAACTAGTAAAACTGACCCACTGCTAAGCCTGAAAACACTCGTGTAACTTCACAGTTTTAAACTCTGTTATCTGGAAAACAAAATTCTACCATCTACTTTTTTATAATTTTAGTAAAGGACAGCGTGTGGTATGGTATATACACACTGTTGCCATGCGCCCACATGCAGGTTTTTGTTTGTTTTGCTCTTTTAATGGCCCTTGTATCCAAGGAAGCCGTTTGAAATAACCTGATAAAACATTTAAAGCTCTGAGCTTAATGACAATATATACCTTTAGCATGTCTTTAGAATAAGACAACTCTTGCTCGTGCAATAAGGAGAAATTAGCATGCTCTGCTCAAAATGCTAAAATACAAAAGATAAAGAGGACGGCCAAGGTGGAGATGCATGGATGCAGTTAGAGAGGACATGGA
>NC_056507.1:3205212-3206506 GCF_014905685.2 Nematolebias whitei
AGTGCTTAAGTATCAATGGGAGTAATTTAATGGAAAAAATAAAAACGATAGCACCGTAATTTTTGGCCTAAAAGTCGCAGTTTTTTGCATAATTTACGTGCCCTGCGACTTATCGGCCCAAGCGACATAGTTATGGATTTGTTCCAATATTTATAAATCATTTTTTTGTTGAGATATGACAGTTTCCATTCATGACTGAAAAAAGGAGCAGTACCACTTTCAGCCACTTGATGGCAGCAGAGTAGTAATAGATGTATGGCATACTGTTGGCTGTTGTATCATGTAATAGGTAAACGTGGCTATAATGGCAAATTCAAAAAAGTTCAAGACAAAAACAACTGGACTTTATTTATTATACTATACTTTATACTTCATTGTTTTTTTTCCTTGAACATTTTATAATTTACCATGTCCTGGATGACTGAGAATCTTCGCCAGCTTCTAATGACTCAATCGGCCTGCCATAGACTCCCCACCTTCATTCTGATCTCTGCTTGGAACCGTCAGTCCAGCTGCACCACCCCGGCGAAATGCAGCTGATTTGACCATGGAAGTGCATTTATTAAGCAAACGTTGGACTGAGACGCACCTCTGCTATAATTTCTATCAAACAAATAATTGTTTAGGTGCTTTTCTAATTAAATTTTGGAGAAACGAGCCGCGTTCCTCCTCCCTTACTACTCTCTGCATGTTCACGGAGCACCGAAACTATTGTTTAAATGCAGCTGAAATGACCGTTAAAGCGCATTTATTAAGCAAACGTTGGACTGAGACACACCTTTGCTATAATTTCAAGCAAACATTTTGCTTTTAAATGTTAATCTTGTTAAATTCTTGTTAAAGTCCTTCCGTGCACACTCCCGCGGCTGCCATTTGGCAGCCCATCGGTTTTTGGCACAACACCGGTCCACATTTCCAGGTTGTCAGCGATGACGCATAACAGATGCGACAAATCTGGACTGATGCGACTTATAGGGCGTGTCCGCCGGAATATATGGTACTGAAAATTGATTAAAAACATCAAAAGAAAAACAAAAATACAGAACAATAAAACAATAAAATACTAAATTGAATCAGTGTGTTAAAAGCCAGAGAAAATGGTTGCGTTTTTAAGCAGAGATTTAAAAACAGGAAGTGAAGTGGCCTGCCTGATGTTGGGGGCAGATTAATTCACTCATTCAACCTTAATTTAGACAAGTTAATCCCATTGAGCTTCCAGGACTCATTTACAAGAGAGACCTGATTTCAACAGAGAGTGACGACAACAATGGACAACAATTGTTCCAGAGTTTGG
>NC_056507.1:3206606-3211667 GCF_014905685.2 Nematolebias whitei
AACAGAGCCAGAGAAAAGCCAAAGAAGAAGCCAGAGCTCACGTGAGCATCATCTACATTCACTTTGGTCTTTCTGTCCCAGTTGTGAACTCTCAAATCACATGAAGAGACGAACAGACGTCGTTGTGAAGCGTCTCGTTCGCCAGCTCGCTGGATAGTTTGTGCGCAGCCCCTGTTCCCGTCAGTCAGCAGCCCTCACGGTGCCTCCTGCTCTTCCCTTTCTTTCACAGCATAAATGTGCTGGCTGGACGCCAGTCTCTGGGCAGGACCACCAGCTTCAGCCACGCACCAAAACCTTCAGGTTTCAAAAGCACACAGAGCGTCGAGCATAAAATCCAAATAAGGACAAGCATTCTTTCTGTCCTAAAAGTGCAACGTGCGCTCTGTCATACCATTCTCAGACAGATACGTCACACTCGTGCCACCCCCCTCCATGGACCCCTGATATGGCTGTGTATGGGCCTGGGGTGGGCTGGGGTCTGCAGAAACGTTAGCATTCGCTTTCTTACCGTTTGGATCTCGGTGTGATCCAGGTCATGTTGAGCACCAAGCAGCAAACACTAACCAGGGAGGACTTGGAGAAACAGTGTGCATGTGTGCGTGCGTGCGTTTGTGTGTGCGCGCAGTGGGACAGAAAGTCAAAGGATGGTCTATGAATTAGGTAATTCGAGATGTGCTCTCACTCAGCTGGCGGACTTGAAAACGGAGTGAGTGTGCAAATTTAATTTGAGCAGCACCAACAGGATCATCTGTGTCCACGAAGGTCGGCCAGCGGTTGTTTATTTACAAGTGGTGGGTGAGGCGGAGAACGCCGGGAGGCATGCTTCACCGTGAGCGTTGCGTAACGTCTTTACCACCTTGAAAAGCCAAATGACAAATGTGTTGTTCCAGCTGCATTTCAAACTAAATGCTATGTTCTCACCGAATGTCCAGACTAAAATATGTCCGTCACAAGGCAAACTGTGCTTTTGAAAACGAGCCATGAATTCTCCTTTTGAATGGTAAGTGGGAAATCTACCCGAGCTGTTGCATACTTTAGTAGTTCAGACAATTTAAAGTGGGGAAGTTATGAGCAGTTGTCGTCTTGCTTATTGTAGCCATCTACAATAGGCAAGACAATTTTCATACAAAACTTTATGAATGACCTGTCTTGTGAAAGAGTTTAAGTCTAAACAAACTGACGAGCTCTGGCTCCAGTTCAGGCGTCTTCATGCAGCTCTTGGTGCTCGTAAGACAAAAAGTTTTGTCTCCGTGACAGAGGATCTTATCTGTGACTACATTTACTTTGGAGGAACAGCTCATTAATGTCCCCATCTTAAGCTTCTGTTGAGTTGTGTGCTTCTCGAACTGGGCAGATTGGAATGACGTATAATTAAAATAAGATCTTTATTGTAGTAAAGATTTATAAATTCTCCTAATTTAAAGAAAAAGCAACTCTAGCAAAGAGCTTTTGGGTTTCTTGAGTACTGTTAAGGGCTCCAACCACATAATGACATAATATTCTCAATCTGTTGCTTTGTTGGTTGGTGGGAGCCTGAGAAATAACAAAATATCAAGCTTGGAATGCAACAAAGCTGAAATAGGCTCATGGAGGCATCCCCAAATGAAGCCTCTGGTTTCAGGGTCAGAGAGTTTACTTGAACATAAAGTATGCGGCGAGTGAAACGTTGGTAAAAAAAAAGACATACCACACAAAGTCTGATAATCCAGCCATTCATTAACTTTTTGTCCCCTCTTGAGGGGCTGCCTACATCCGGCAGTTAATGGGTGAGATGTGGGGTACACCTTGAACAAATCACCAGTCCATCACAAGACAAGCACACATTCACTCCCAAAGTCAACAAACACAACATGCATGGTTTTTGGGTGGTTGTAGGATGTCAGAGTACTTACAGTAAACCACATGTGCACAAGAAAATGTGCTAACTTTACAAAGAAGGACTGGCACGACTGGGATCCAAACCAGAGACCTTCTGGGAGGCAACATTGCTATCCACTATGCCATCATGCAGCCACTCACTGTTTAATAATGACATTAAAAACTCAATAAACCTTCCCCCTAACCAACAGGAGAAATAAGTGACATCATCTCTGACTTAACCCACATCGACCTTTTGTTAAGTAAACATTAATGAGGCATTGTAGAACTTTTTTACAAGCTGAAAGCCGAGTCAAAAGTCTGGAAGACGTCAGCAATCGGACTTCTGTCACAACTGGCCCTGGTTCAGTCTTTGCTTTCTGAACACAAGGCGGTAATGGTGGCACGGATATTTTAACCCACACAGATAACTGCACCCAAAAGCAGGCAAGCCAACAGTAATAACTCACTGAAAATAGGAAAACAGAACTCAAATGCAAAATGTTCATTATTCATTTATTTATTTTTACAAACGTCGCTGATGTTGCTAGCTGGACGTTAGCGGAGTAGAAAAGTTGTCCACAGTCTGATACCAATCACGTTAGCTCAAGACTTACTGACCAAAAAGTACAAATGAAAAGAAAAATGCTAAAGAGCTCAAACCACAACGAGCATCCGCCATTTTGAGAACCGAAGAGAGACAGCCCATGTCACGTCAAGGGGCCTCCCTCCCATTTTTCTTAAAGAGACACGCCGCTCGCTCCCTCACTATCCATCCTTCGGTTCAAACAGTCTTATACTGCCATATGGTGGTCGAAGAAGGTACTACACACAAAACAAATTAAATATTTTGTTTTAAATTTTACAATAATTACTAATTATTGTCATATTTCAAACAATATTATCGTTTATCACAATAATTTCTGAGACAATTAATCACCCAGCAAAATTTGTTATCATGACATGTGGTGCAATGTAATGACAAGTAGCAAATCAACTTTGTCTTTTTGAATCCAAAACGTTCCTAAAACTTATTAAAAAAAAAACAAAAAAACAATGAAATAGAAAAAAATTATTAAGACGTTGCATGGCATAAGAAAAACTTTGGCTGTATGTAAAAACAATATATTAACTAAAACACACACTATAAACGGTACAACAACACATACTCCTACTCATAAAAACACCCCGATGTTTAGGACCGATACACTTTTATGCTTGGTGACTTGATTTCCTCATCTACTTTGTAAGTAACCAAGGACAGAAAAATAAAAAAAGGTCCACAGTTTACAGATATTTGAAGATAAACACAGATCATGTTAGTGCTATGTGTCGTCATCGTATGTTCCCATATAATGATAAGATTAGTTCTCTGCATTTAACCCATCACACATCAGATACAACCAGGTGGAGCAGCGGGCAGCTACTGTATGTAAGCACACAGGGAAGTTAGGGATTGGGTGTCTTGCTCAAGGACACCACGACATGTGGGCATGGTGAGGAATTGAACCTGCAACTTTCTGGCCCCAAATCGGTCGCCCTACCTCTACACCACAGCGGTGCCTCTCAGACAGCAGACTGATTGCCGTGTTATTAACAAAAGAAAAAGGTGTTTCTAAAGTCATGGTAGGTTTAAGTACTATATTAAATACTCTATCGGTACTCGGTATCGGCAAGTACTCAAACTGAAGAACTTGTACTTGTAGTCAGTCAGAAAAAACTAGTGTTGGGACACTCTTATATTTTATCCACTCAAATGTAAAAAACTAAATAAGTCAAAGCCAATAAGCCACTTAATCAACAATGTCCTACATGCACTGATGACATCCATCCATCATCTTTACCTGCTTCTTCCTTTTCAAGTTGCAGGGGGTCACTGGTGCCCATGTCCAGCCATCACTGTGCAAGAGGCAGGGGACACCCTGGACAGGTCTCCAGTCCATCACAGGGACACATAGACACAAACGAGACAAACAACTATTCACTCTCTCACTCACAGTTTAGAGTTACCAGTCAGTCTAACATGCATGTTTTTGGTCTGTGGGAGGAAACCGGAGCACCCGAAGAAAACCCACGCATGCACGGAGAGAACATGCAAACTCCACCCAGAAAGGCCCCCAGCCGGGGTTTGAACGAGGGCGACCTGCTCACTGAGAGGCAGCAGCTCTACTGATAACAGGAATTAAAATGGTTCAAACGTGAGTGTCTTTACTAAACACAATGTTTTTATTAATTTATAGCTTAATAAATGGTTGCTAAATAACTTTTCCAAGCTCATTAGACTTACATTTCTAAAGGTATGCATCTAGTTAGTTAATTATCAATAAACAGATCCCAGTTTTCCAGATGACTCCCAGTCAACATTTCTTCAAATGGTCAAGAACAACTATTATAAAAAAATTGGATGAATTGGTAAAACAAAAGACAAAGACAATTCACTAAGTATAAGAAACTTCAACAAATGAAAATGATCCTCTATCTAATAACATTTGATGACTGGGCACGGATTAGTCTGACGTTATTAGAAAATCTAGAACAGGGACAAATCTTGGACTAGTCTTATTCAGACCGCAGCCTACAGCAGTAAATATACCGTCATACACAGACTGGAAAATTAATATTCAGTCTCTCACAGCTGAAAAATGTCTATAAACTCCTGGATTTCTTGCTGTGGAACTAAAACTGCTATCTGAGCAAGCTCTTGGGTCTACTTCATTACTTGAACTTGTTTTGACATTTTTCCACCTGGATGACATTACACTTTTTTATAGGTGTGACGTTTTACTTCCCGAAAGCAGTAGAAAGTACTTGGAGTGAGACACGGCCTGCAGCTGCCAGCACAAATCAGATCAAGACCAAATATTCCAAAACAAAACAAAACTCTAGCTTTTCCCTAGATCACAGGAGGAGCTAAAGTTTATCCAAGAGATGGCTTCCAGCCTAAACTGCACTTTATAAACACGACGACCTTCGAAAGCCCTGAATGTTTCATTTAAGACGCAACGATGTGACCAAATGACTGTTGATGTAAAACATGAACTATGTTTGGCATTTGGAAAAACTCAAAGACTGTGGAGTTCAAGCCCTCCATTTGGTGATGGGGAGTTCTGCAGAGAAGAACTGTTAAAATTGAGACATTTAACCATTTATTGCCAAAAGAAAAGCACATCTTTCACAATTACGTCACACAGAAACATTTCTGTC
>NC_056507.1:3211767-3213198 GCF_014905685.2 Nematolebias whitei
CAGATGAACTTCCACCTTATTTCTTAAGGCTGGCTGCTCATATCATCACAGTCCCTGTGTCCCACATCTTCAATCTCTCCATGAGACAAAACTCCATCCCAGACACTTGAAAATAGTCTTTGTTCTTCTTTGCTGAAGGGAAGTGACCCCACCTCACTGAACAACTATTGGGCAATCTCTAAACTCTGCATTTTAGCCAAGGTTCTAGAAAAACTGATAAACTCTCAAATCAAAAATTACCTGGACTCATTTAACATCTTACCTCCACATCAATCTGGTTTCAGGAAACAACACAGCACAACCACTGCTTCACTGAAGGTTCTTAATGACGTTGTTGAAGCACTGGATGCTAATGATTATTGTGCCGCACTTTTCTTAGACCTGTCTAAAGCTTTTGACACTGTGGATCAGAACATCTTGTGTCATAAACTCTCAGAAATCGGTTTCTCAGAACACAACATTGGTTGGTTCTCTAACTATCTCTCAGACTGGAGGCAATGTGTTCAACATAATGGTACTTCCTCCAGATATTCAACAGTCAGCAATGGTGTACCACAAGGCTCAATCTTAGGACCCACCCTCTTTACAATCTATATAGGTAATGTAGGTAAAAACATCCCTAATGCATCCATACATTTCTATGCTGATGACACAGTTGTTTATTGTCGAGCTAAAACTGTTGCTAAGGCTTTCCAGCTTTTGAAATCTGCATTCAACATCATCCAGTCAAGACTTGTTCCGCCTCAAACTTGTCCTAAATGCAGACAAAACCAAAGGGATGCTTTTTTCAAACAGGAAGTCAGTACCAGTAGTTCTTCCTCTGATTTTATCCTCAAATGGTGTCCCCATTGAGTTTGTTGATTCCTATAAATATTTGGGTATCTTCGTCAACTCGCATCTCTCTTTTAAGCTCCATGTGGAAAACCTAGTAAAGAAACTGAAAGTTAAACTGGGTTTCTTTTTCAGAAACAGATCCTGTCTAACCCCGAATGCTAGAAAACACCTTGTATCTGTGACTTTCCTTCCCTCCATTAATTACGGTGACATTATTTACATGAACGCTCCTACAAGAACCCTGCAGATGTTGGATGCTGCAGATGTTGGATGCTGTCTATCATGGTGCACTAAGATTCATAACTGGCTGCGATTATCGTACCCACCACTGCACCCAGTATTCACTGGTTAACTGGACATCATTAACTTCACACAGACTCTCTCACTGGTACATTTTCATCTTTAAATCACTTCCTGGTCTGCTGCCTTCATACATCTCCTCCTACATGTCTCTGTGTGAGTGCAGTTACGGAGTGCGCTCTCAGGACATTATTACCTGCAGTGTTCCCTCAGTGAGGACTGAACTAGGCAAAAGGGCCTTCTCCTATTCCACTCCTGTTTCCTGGAATATCTTACAAAAAGATTTGAAGCTCTCGA
>NC_056507.1:3213298-3227281 GCF_014905685.2 Nematolebias whitei
GTTCCTGTTTTTAGTTTTATACATTTGTCTTGGAATCTAGCCGTTTTCTGTTTTGTTACCTTTTCCTTTTAGCCATCCTATTTGTAAAAAAAAAAAAAAACCTGCAGTATGACTTTTTATAACTGTTTATTGTTGTTGCTGTTGTCCATTGTTGTCGTCATTCTTTGTTGAAATCAGGTCTCTCTTGTAAATGAGTCCTCGAGGCTCAATGGGATTTACCTGTAGAAATAAAGGTTGAATGATGAATCTGACCAAATCTCAGTCACAAACTTGTGATTTCCTTTGGCACAAAAGCACAAATAATGGGTGGTTGCCTTTCTAGGCAGTTCCCAGTAACAAAAAGAGACGTGTTTAAGACAAAAGTTATTTCACTTGTTGGCATCAAAGTAATCCCGACCCTTTCAGAATAAACATTGACACTGCGTTACTAATGCTGCGTTAAAAAAAAAAGGTATGGCATCACCTTTAAAGTATTTTATATGACGTCTCACTACCGGCTGTAATACAAACATGTCTGCCTGTTGACATCCTGAGCCTTAATGTGTAACAGAGCTCATTCTGCTCGTGTCGTACACCTCACACGGCCGTTTGCTTTTCATGTTCTGCTGTATGAAATCCACAACGCCTGCAGCCCTGCATGTTTTTAATTAAATGGCAAATTGGTTATTTCATCTGCCAATTTTTGATAATGCAAAAAATATGATAAAAAGGGACTGAAATGAGATTATACTGGTTGTGCACGAGGAATCCTTCCGAGTTCCGCATTACAGACACAAACCTTATCACACACCACTTTAAAACAGGGCCTCAAACACATTTTTCCTGCATCCAACTCAGTTTTGACAAACGGGGAGGAACAAAACGTACGTTTCGCTTTGAGCCAAAACTGTACAAAAGTTCAAAACATTATAAAACTGGGACGGAGAAAGCATCGTCTTTGCAGCCATCTCTCTGAACCTTAATGTAAAAAGGTCTAAAGGCAATCTGTGGCGACAAGTGGCTAAAGTTTCAACACGTACTTTAGTAACTTACTACAGTGTGTAATTGGGGACCGTCTAGAGCAGCCACATATTATTATCCACCTGAACAGGGTCATGCTCTTCTATCAACTTTAATGCAGCCTGAACCGCAATGTGCCCCCCCCCACCCACACACACACACACACAAATGTCATATCAAAACAACCGTCTGGCACCGTGATGTGCGCTATTACTATTATTGGCATTTCAAGTTGCCATGGCGACATAGTTTGACACCAAATAAAGCATTTTTCTCACTGAAAAACACTGAGAACTCTTCACAGCCTCTAACTGACGCAGCGAGGTCACATGTTGAGATGCACCGATCCGATACCAATATCGGTATCGGTCCCGATATCAGAAAAAACTTCTGGATCAGGCATCAGTGACGATGTGACCGATCCGTGACTGGGCAGATCTAGTCACTCTAACTCTATACTTTGTGCTCTGAGTGACGTCACGCGCTAGCGAACTCATCGCACAGATAGTTTTCAAAATGGAGCGAGCGAAAGGATCATTACGTCAGCCAACACATCCGACAGCTACGTGCAATACGTGCACAGCGACGGTCCCAGGGGGTGTCACTAAAACTTCCAGTTATAACACTACCAACTTAATCAAGCGTCTCCAGAGATTTCAGCCTAAAGAGCATGCTGAGTTTGTTGAACAGAATTCAGCACAGTTTTTCTGCATCAGATTGGTATCGGGTCGGTATCGGATCGGTATCGGTCGATACTAAACCTGGGATGTCGATATCGGTAGTGGAAAAAGTGGATTGGTGCATCCCTAGTCACATGACCTGGAGGGGAGAGCTCCATGAACAAAACTCAGTAAGTCATTGAACAAACCACCACATCTTTTATTCTACACTTGCATACTGTAAATCAAAATGTAGGCATTTTTGTCATCTAAATTTTAAAATTGTGTGTCATGTCCAATCTTATTTAGAACAACCGCGATGGAGCGAGTCTGCCAAAAACGAAATGTGAAGTAGCGAAGGACAATTGTATTCTGCTGTAAATCACAAACTAACTTTATAGTTTGACAAAGACCTAGATAAAGCTGACTGAGGACCCTTCTCAATAACGGGCGGCGAGCGGCAATTTCGCCCCCCTCAAGTGTCCGACGCCACCTACACTGACTGACGGAATATTATTCATCTTCAGAGGAGTCGACTGACGCGCTGGCGCGTCGTAGTCACATGATCCATTTCATTCGCTCTTGCAGGAAAGCAGCTTTGGACATTTTGGAGTTGTACCACAACGCAAATCACAGAAATAAAATAATTGGGGGTTCACACACACCGAGTGATAATGTAAAAAACTAAAACAGGGGCTTGGTCTGATCCAAATTCCATGTGAATAATTCCCTTTACTTAAATAATTGAAGCGGCACGATTCAGCCAACGGCTCAGCTAAGGACAGGTTCTTATACAGCATTATGCAATATTTTTTAAAACAATTCTGTAAGAAAACAACTTATTCTACAAGAGCCTAAAGAGACTGTCAGAGGCTAAAACTGAGACACAAGAAAAAATAAAAGTTTAATTGAGTCTGCTGCTAAAAAGATCTTATAAATCCAACCAGAAACATACATCTCAAAGGGATTTAGAGAATCCAACAGCAAGACCGTAAGAAATATCTTTTTATCTGGCTTCATTCCCACGTCTAACGTTTGCTCGTGTGTGTGTGTGTGTGTGTGTGCGTGCGTGCATGCGTGCGTGCGTGCGTGCGTGCGTGCGTGCATGCGTGCGTGCGTGCGTGGTTTACCACTACCATTTGTGAGTGTGTGTTTGTGTTAGCTCAGCTCTTAACCTCGCCATCACACCTGTTTCCTTGCTGAAGGTCCAGTTCGGTTCAGGGGTCGTGGTGTCACATACCACTGTCACATCTGTCCAAACAGATGTTTTCTCTAAACTAAAAAAATAAAAACTACAATCGTGTTTGTGGTATTTTTATGGAATCGCATGATCGTCCAAGTCAGGAGTTTTCACTTCTGATACTTTTTTCCTTCAATTTAAAGTCGCAGATTATCAAACTTAATCTCAGATGATGCAAATGAGTTGAAGAGAAACAAATAAAAGCATTCTTTGTTGAACTGACGCAGAGTAAAACTCCACGTTTTATTTATTTACTCTACTAGAGACAAAGCAATCTTTAAGATATTATTAATAAAACGTATTTTTAATCAAACTAAAATTAGAAGAGTGGTTCAAAGTTTCACATTTCTTAGGTTAAATAATGCATGAGGTCGCCTAAAATGTCCCTTTATAAATAAATTAAAAGAAAAATAAGACCCGTGTTTAATTCTTGTGATGACAAACAAAAGAAAATTAAACTGATTTCTGTACCGAGATGCAAATGAATCCAGAACTAACACGTAATTCTTGATGCGCTCGTAGGGTTGTGAAAATAAATAATTCTATTTTCACATGCTGAGATCATTAATGAACTGGAACAGAACGCTTTGTATATTTTAAAGAAACATTTAGAGATAGACCTATAATCTAAAATTAAAAATATATACTTTATTCATTAAGCTAACGTGTTGTGATCACTCATTACGCTTGGCTGTAAATGTCCTGAATGAAGGACGAATATCTTCAGATTAACCAGCTGGACTCTCGAGCGCACTTCGAGAGCTCAGATCAAAATGAAAAATTCAAAAGGTGAATTAAAAGTGGGCGCCAACCTCCACCTGAGAACCAAACAGAACCCAGTTCAACAGACGCTCTGGTTCCCAGCAGCAGGTCCCAAAGGACACGAGCGGTACGCCGACGGCCCCGTCACTGAGATGATCGAACAGTGCATGTTTGGAGTGGTTTTCTGGACTGGAATTAAGAAGTGCAAGTAAATCTTAAAGGTTTTCTGCAACATGGTCAGCAGCAACACTTTGTAAAATAATTTTACGTTATTTTTAAGGATTTTGTTTTTGGCTTGTCCGAGGGAGCACGGAGCGATGGATCCTGGCGAGTGGAGGGATCAATTTTATCTGCGACCAGGCACAAAGGCGGAGCCAGGGGGTGGCATATGGGGGCCTTGGCCACCATAGATTCATTTTCGACCACCCCAACCATTACTTTTAATCTATATAAAAACTAGAAAGCATAGTTCCTCAAACGATCGAGGTGGCCAGTGGCGGTGTATAATTTCAGCCACGCACCAAAAAGGAAGTCAGTGCGTAGCTTATGAAGTTATGCTCACAAGACAAACGGACATTTATTTATGCAGCCATCTTGGATTTTGACATGGCAACCCAAGTGTCAAAAGCAGCGTTTCCCTACCATTATACAAGCGGGGCGCCCCGCCCTGTCAACAGAACCGAGCGCCCCGCCTACTGAACAGAACTGCACGCACTCCCCACAAACACCCGTCAGCACTGACGTAGCGCTACGCTAACAGCGCAATACAGGCTTGTTAGCTAAAAAGTTAAAGGCAGTGCTCAAGCTGCATCATCCCTCACACAGAACACCCCCCCCCCCATCTATCCGTTCAAACAGTGCACAACTCAGACGTGTTTCTCCCCACCATCACTATCACCCCCAAACCCCCTCAACAAAAGTCATGGATGAGATGAGCGCCTCGCCATGGCAAGTTATCAAGGTGAAACAGGAACTGTTTTAATGTCTAGATGCAGCCACACACCAAAATGGAAGTCAGTATCTCACTTACTTTACAAGTTATCATGCTCAGAACATGCACGGACGATTCCCTCTCTCCATTCTTCGATGGGCAAGATCTGTAATTTAAATTTCACCTTCTGATGCATTGTTGTAGTTTCAGAGATCAACAACTGTGAAACAGCTTCGACAGGCAAACGGAAAGAAGAGCAGCAAATCAACTCCTGTGACTCCTTCCAAAATGAACGACAAACATCAAGAAACCTTCTGATCGTGGCAGCAGAAAAATCCTCCACCTGTCAGATTTCAGCTTTAGTGAAAAAGCCCCAGCAGCGGCGCCGTTTACGACAAAGACCATTCCCACCAAACAGTCTTCCTGCTGCTCACCACACGAATGAAAGGAATGCTCCCGTTTGAGAAATGTAGGAAGCGTCCCAACAAATATTTGTCCCACACAGCTCTGGGGACGTGCATCTGCAGGACACTTACCAGGAGACTCCCTGTCTGCTGTGCACGGGCGAAGACGTAAGAGACGCTGTGCTGTTAGCTCCGTCCGCTCAAGAGTTGTAATAAGAAACATGAGGATGATGGAGAAAGGTTTTTCTTACTCTTGAACGCACACATGCATGGGCTCATTAACTTGTTCATACATTCATGTGCATGTGGTATGCTATGTACACCAAATGCATTCCTGCTCAGACACCTTGTGAGAGGCCTTGCAGCTTTGTTGTACTTGAGACAATGACAAGTACAGCTTCATTTGTTCATTCAGTAAAACAAGGAGTGAAAACTAGCATCTCGCATGAACGCATGAAGAAGCTCATTTACCAACAGAACAAAGCACGACTTGAATCAAGCGCCGAAGCTTCGGGCGCTGATGCGCTTCAACTTTCACCGACCTGAACTTGTGACACTGAGGAGACTAAAAGAAACTGCAACTTCATGAACAGAGAAACACCGAGGGTAGGCTTCAAAATACAAGTGAAAAATATACACTATAATCTCAAAAGATGAGTAAAACCAAGACACTAGAGAGAAAATTAACAATGAATGATAACTTACTATCGTTTCTCTAAAAATAAATATACAGGTAATAAAGTCAGTGTTTCGCCTAGTTTACTGGCCTTGGCAGGGCGCTCATATCGTACGCGAGTTTTGTCAACGGGGGGTGTAGACAGCTCAGCGTGAGGCAAACAGCACTGTAGCTTTTAGCTAGCACATGTGTACTGCACGCCGCTAGCTTAGTGCCAAGTCAGTGCCGGCAGTTGTGGACGGGGTGTGTGTGTGTGTGTGTGTGGGGGGGTGTTGGTAGGCAGGGCACTCAGTTCTGTTGACAGGGCGGGGTGCCCTGCTTGTATATTGGTAGGGGAAACTAGGGCTGAACAATTAATTGCATTTGCGATAATATCGCGATATGATAAAATGAGATTTTCTAATCGCAAAGGCTGCAATTTGACTGGTCAATTGATCTGGTCACGTGACTTGATTTAACTAAAACCCCGGCTGAAAAAGTTCAGTCTTAAACTAACCATTCAAAACTTTTATTGAAATAGTTTTATTATTTAAAGCAAATAAAAAGTTTAAATCCACTCATTTGGAAATTCATATTTGGGGAAAACTGGAGCACCCAACTCTCTTGTAGTCTAATCTCTGTAAGACTAATGTACCTTGAGATACAAAATAGATACTTTGGATTCAAAGGCACTCATTTCAAACAATAAAATAAAGCATAAAAATTATGGAGCTAAATTAGTCTCAAAATATATATACACAAACACGTACAACAAGATTTGTATGCGTACAACATAATTCACAAATGTGCAACAGTTTCTCATATTTACACTGGTCAAACTGCACAAGTAGTAACACACAACACTGCACATACAAACCGGCAAATGTGCGTGCACGAATCTCCAACTGCACATTTCTGCATTGTGTCATGCACATTTGTGAATTATGTTGTGCACTTACAAATCTTGTTGTGCGCTTGTGGGTCTTACTGTACGGACAGAAATCTAGTTGTACACGGTTGTGAATATTTTTAAACTACCGTAATTTTCGCAGCATAAGTCACAGTTTTTATTGCATGAATTAGCATATGTATGCCTGCAACTTACGCAGCGGAGAGACGTATTTATGCTTTTTCTTCTCATATTTATAAACCAACTTTTGACTGAGATCTGACGATTTCATTCATTCCGACATGGAAAATATTGAACACTACCACTTTCAGCCACTAGAGGGCCCTCGACTAACGTGGCAAGCCAAGTGTCTCATTAATAGGTAAAAGTGGCTATTAATGAGACACTTGGCTTGCCATACCAAGCACCTTTGTCTCGCTCCAGAACTCATGGAGCAAACATCAAATCAGCTGCATTTCGCCGCACCGCCCAGGCGAAATGCAGCTGATTTAACCATCAAAGTGCATTTATTAAGTAAAAGTTCAACTGAGACACACTTTTGCTTTAATGGTGAGGAAACAAATAATTATTTTTAGGTGTTTATCTTGTTAAATTTAGAAGAAATGCACAGCGAGTCGTCGCTCTGCGCGCTTCCGTTTCCGCGAATCGGCTTTTGAAACGCAGCTGATTTGACCGTCAAAGTGCATTTATGAAGGAAAAGTTAGACTGAGACACACCTTTACTATAAGTTGGAGTAAACAAATAATTATTTTTAAAAGTTAATCTTGTTAAATTCTTGTTCAAGTCCTCCCATGCTCACTCCCGCGGCCGCCATTTGGCAGCCAATCGATTTTTGGCACACCTGTCCACATTTCCAGGTTGTCAGCGGTGACGCGCAATAGATGCGACGTATATGGCGAAGGGATGTGTACTGCGGCAAGTACGGTAATTTAGCTCCATATAAAAAGTGATCCTGAACCGTATCAAACGGTGCAGTTTGAAAGCGTTTACAGGAGTAGTTCACCAAATATACGTGATCCTGAAATGCAGGTATGCACTCGGTGTAAACAAAGCACTTGTTTTTGTTCAGCGGGAGTCACAGGACTCATCCATCACTTGGGAGATGGCAACAAAAAGAAGCTTCTTTAGACAAATAACTTGGACTAATCTGCATTGTACAACGTATGTGAATGGTTCGGACCCCGAGATGACTTTTTGTTGTAAATCAGCGCTTTATTAATAAACTGAATTCAACAGACTGACCCACATTATTTAGGCTGTAGTTGGTGAAAGTAAAGAGAAGTGAGCAAGCGAGGAGAATTAATGGTGAATACTCTGAAATTACACAAGACAGCAAATATTACTAATATTTGAAGAGTGTCATGGCTGAACAACTTTGCCTCGTTTGTTAGATTTTCCAAAGAAACGGTTGAAATAACCCCCTTTTTTTTTTTTTTTGGTCTATTTCAATTTAGATTGTTGTAAAAAGCTATCGGAGCAATTTGCTCAACAAATCTGAGCATAAATACGTACATGCATCACAACTGAAACTTCTCAAACCCAACTGGCTCTTTGTTGATGTTTATGACTAATTTTTAGCGTCTTTTCGTGGTGAATCGAAACCAGCTGGTAGTTGGACGCTCAGTAATTCAGGTCCACAGCACCCAACCAAAAGAAGATAGCACTAAAATATAATATTTGATCTAAATATTGACCGACTTTCATAACAATCTGATGCCGAGGACGCGGTTTTAGAGATGCCGAACATGAAGATGCTTAATCCCCGTCATGGTGGATGCAAAACAGCAAAACCGTTGTCTCTTTGAGATCCCCGAGTAAATCTAATTTTTTTAAACTACTTCGTTGGTTCCCATTTCCTTTGCATGAGTACATGTTTTACAGTTACTAATTAATACATTTATAATGAGTACAGTGTGCTGTGTGTCATCACCGGATGTTCCCACACGATTATAAATCAGTTCTCTGCATTTAACCCATCACACCCGAGACACCCAGGTGGAGCAGTGGGCGGCTGTGTAAGTGTCCAGGGAGCAATTAGGGATTGGGTGTTTTGCTCAAGGACGAGTTGAATCTAGGACTTTCTGGTCCAAGTCGGCTGCCCTGCTCTACACCATCTCGGCCCCCTATACCGAGTATGTAGATGATGTAAAGAACACGTCGTTTCCTGCTCCTGACAGTTTCATCCAAATATTTCATGAAATAAGGAAGCTATGGGCGGCACGGTGGCTCAGTTGGTAGAGCTGCCGCCTCTCAGTGAGCAGGTCGCCCCAGTTCAAATCCCGGTCCGGGGACCTTCCTGGGTGGAGTTTGCATGTAGCGATGCACGATATTATCGGCATGGTATCAGTATCGGCCAGTGTTAGCGTTAAAATTCAATATCGGACGATTCCGAAGATTTATGGACTACGTTGAGTCTCGCTACATCGTCCCCAGTCTGAGATACTTTTCTGACGTAGCCTTACCCGAGAGAGAATTGTTGTTTGTCTCATTTGTCACTGTGTGTCCCTGTGATGGACTGGGGACCTGTCCAGGTGTCCCCCACCTCTCGCACAGTGACTACTGGACATGGACAACAATGACCCCCGTGACGCAGAAAGGAAGAAGCTGGTAAAGATAATGGATCAACGGACGGATGCATGTTTGTTCCAGGTCAATCACAGGTTGGTTGTTTTTTTGGGGGGGGGGGTCCACGGAAGTCATTTTCTAGACTAAAATCACATCAACGTTCTTATTCCTTCACCGGTCCAGACAAACTTGAGTCAGTCTGTTTTATCTAGCTCTATCCATCGCACTTGTGCAAAGAACAATCCATGAACTTTTCTTTTGTCTCATATCTACAAATTCTGCGTATACTCCTTTTATCCAACGACTCAATAAAAAGGTGCAAACTCGAACGTTCCTGGAGAAACTTGGACGGGGACTGCCACGTGGCTGCCATCTCAACATTTAGTGACAAAAATGCCTACGTTCAGATATACAACATCCATCAATCATCTTTAAACACTTCTTCCTTTTCGGGTCACGGGGGTCATTGGTGTCCATGTCCACCAATCACTGTGCGAGAGGCGGGGGACACCTGGACAGGTCTCCAGTCCATCACAGGGACACATGGAGACCAACGAGACAAACAACCATTCACTCTCTCTCTCTCACCTAGAGACAATTTAGTTACCATCAGTCTAACATGCATGTTTTTGGTCTGTGGGAGGAAACTGGAGAAAACCCACGGAGAGAACATGCAAACTCCACTCAGAATGGTCCACTGGCCGGGATTTGAACGGGGGCGACCTGCTTGCTGAGAGGCAGCAGCTCTACCAACTGAGCCACCGTGCCGCCCATGCGTATGTTATAAAAACACATCGATGTAAAGATGTGGCGGCAGGAAGAGTTCGATGATGGACCTCTCCCCTCCAGGTCATGTGACCTCACTGTGTCGGGTGGAGGCCGTGACGAGGTCCGTCAGGGTTTCTCAATGAGAAAAATGGCCTCTCTGACGCCAAACTACGTCGCCGTGGTAACTTGTAACGCCAATAAAAGTAATAGCGCACATCACGGCGTCGAGACGGTCCTGTTGATACAACATTTGTGGGGGGAACCCCAGTGTTTCCATTAGTTTACTTGCCTTGGTGGGGGGGGACGCCTGTGTTGCGCAACAGTTTTGG
This sequence comes from Nematolebias whitei, assembly GCF_014905685.2. Classification (NCBI taxonomy): domain Eukaryota; kingdom Metazoa; phylum Chordata; class Actinopteri; order Cyprinodontiformes; family Rivulidae; genus Nematolebias; species Nematolebias whitei. The sequence continues at coordinate 3,223,521 of NC_056507.1, forward strand.
TGAGGGGGAGAGACGTGGTAAAGACGCTCAACGTGAGGCAAACTGGAATCAAACTGTAGCTTTATAGCTAGTTTGTCTGCTACATCAGTGCTGGCAGTTTTGGGGGGGGGGGTAGGCAGGGCCCTGGTTCTGTTGACAGGGTGGGCGCCCTGCTTGATGAGGGTAGGGGAAACACTGATTTGTGGAGGTACAGCTGCAGCTTGGCTCACATTAAAGTTTTTAGAGCAAGAGCCTTGTCAGGTGGATAATAAGTGGGGGCTGCTTTACTCCCCAGTTATTATTTTTGACCGGTCTTCATGATTTCCAGTAAATACTTTAGACTTCTCAATAGGTGCACGTGTTTACCAACCTGGGGTGACGTTTTATCTGGACTTCTTTTACCTTTTGAGCCAGTTGTGGACACGAACACCTCGAGTCACTGTGCAGCAACATGGTGACTCCCAGTACAACTCCCTGCTGGACCCCTGCTGGGTCAGAACCGAGCCCTACCTATCCCAGTTGGTCAACACAGAGCAGTTTCTCCGGGTTGTAGCCGGGCTGAGCCCAGGAACACGGTTCGGTTCCGCGGAGAGCTCCTCCGCCCAGCACGGCGCTCCTCAGCTCCACAAACTGAAAGCTTCGCTCTCATCCGGCAGAAACGGGCGAGACTTGTGGCGGAGACACTTTCAATTAGCGGGGGGGGACAGGAGGAAGGAAGCACGCACGAACTTTTCTTACCCCGCACGGCGCCGCCTCGTCGACACGCGCGCTCCTGTAATCCGACAAACTACAGTCCAGCTCCGACAACGTGTCCTCGACGGGAACGAGGAGAAGCTCCGGTCCAGGGGTTCGAGTTCGAGCAGGACTCCGTGTCCGTGCGCGGCTCCGGCCGCTGCGCTCCTTCTCCTTCCAGAGCCGCGCGGGAGCGCGCGCGTCAGGGAGCCTGGGCGTCCGGCGCGACGCGTGAACGCGCACTTGAGGCAGGACAACAAACTGAAACTGGAAAACGAGCCCGACCTAATAAAATATAATATTTATGAGGCGACAACTTACCTCGCACTGTAAAACAATAAAAACAGGCTTCACAGAAGTGCGTGTTGCAGTTTTATCACGGCTGCAATGATTTTAAAGGAGAGACATTTCTGACACGTCAAAATACTAAAAGGTGCCTGGGCCAACATTTGTGCATCAGGTGAGCTCCACCTCACCAGTGTTTGTGTTGTCAGGTTTGAAATAAACTGCTAAATGTTAGTTTGGAATCATTAATCTTTAATATTTTGCTGTGCTTTCTTTTCTAATTAATGTTAATAGAACTGCACAACTTGTCCAAGCCTCCATGGGGCCCTAAGTGAAATTTGGTTTGGGGCCCTCTAGTTCTGTTAATAATGTGGATTACTGCAACCACCAGTCAGATAATCAGATTATTCACCCACCTAACATAAACTCATTGCAACTCTGACAGCCCTGTTTACATCCTATATGTATATTATAGTAGTACTAAAAGTAACAAAAGAAGAAACACCAGTATGTTCATTATCTTTGGTTCCAAAGAACTGCAGCAGTAATGTTCAAAATTATTTGTAGAGCAAGATCAACAACAAACAGATAAAATAACTTGGATGCAAAAAAAATACATTAAAAATTGTGCAAAAACAGACTAAATAAAATAAAAATAAAATATCAAGGAAATACTTAATAATGTAAATGAACAATTACTGGAAACCATGTAAAATGCTTAGAAAATAAATTTAAAGTTGAATAATTAGTTCTTAAAACTATGTAAATGTATGCAATAATTGGCACAAACTAAAAACTTAAACGATTAAATAGAATCTTATAGAAATCATAAAAAAAAACAAAAAAAACACTTAGGTTAACCCTAACCCCCAGAGGCCCCGGGGCCCTAAGCAGCTGCTTAGTTTGCTTACGTCTTGAGCCGGCCCTGGTTGTAACGCCACCAGTTCCACCAGTCGTAGGAGTCGCATGATCGTTCCAGTGTTTACCCAATTCCTCCCTGACCCCATATGGTGGTTGCCAAGGGCCTCGGTGTGACATAGGGTACAACGTGACCCACAGCCAGTCACGATTCAATTATAACTTTGTGATTTGAAAAGATTTATGAGATAAGTTTGATGTGGTAGTAGATGAGAGTCATACCCATCACGTTCTCCGAGCTCTAACAGCTCAAACAGAAACATTTTCTTTCAAAATTTGACAAAACAAAAAGTTTCATTTGTCAAAATAAGATTAATTTAGTCTGAAACTTTGGCATGAAAGATGCAGAACAATTCTTCAAGGAATACTCGGAGCTTCCCTTTGTTTAATTTTATTTTGTTTATCCATCCATCCATCCATCCATCCATCCATCCATCCTTCTTCTTCCGCTGTTCCGGGATCGGGTCCCCTCTTTTGTTTATCCGAGTAATAAATGTGTTCTCCAGCTTTGGTGGACCCTTTTTAATGGTTTGAATGGCTTTTAAAATTGAAATCTTCAGTCACAGGTCCAACAAGTAATCTAGTCCTTCCATCAGTGAACTGTCCACTTAGTTTAGAAAATGTTTTTTAGTCGTGCAGCCATGTTTTTCTTTGGCTCCTTTGGTTTTCCTCGAGTCATATCTGCTCACGGAGCAGTTTGGGTCACACCTCAAAACGTGCATTTATTTCATGCAGTTCCAGTTTGTTTGAATCATTGTTTGCTTGTGAAGGACATCTTGACTCAGCAGCAGGTAAACACGTGCACGGTTAAGACCCGCAGTGGGAGGGTTTCTGTAATGAACATTGAAAAGCGTTGAGCGCAGTCTTTTACCAACATGATGCTTTTGTTGAGGGATGAGAAGCAGCCGGACAAAGGAACTCTCCAGCTGCACATCAGGCCCTGAGAGAAAATTAAACTGATCAGACTTGAATGCAACAAGTAAGTTTTTTAAATGTTTCATGTACAGATTTTTATTGTCATCGCTTGAACAGCACTCTGCGAGAGGAACCTGAAGGCATCACGATGTGAAAACAAGAGGAGCTGAAGTAATAGCTGACACGTGGGAATGACTCAAGCCTTTTTTTTTTTTTAACATTCCAGGCATTGTTCCCCCCTTCTCCTCACTGCCTAGCTCCCAAGCACCGAGGACAAGGATTTTCCAAGGGAGGGGGCGGACCGACGAATGAAAAGGACGGGTTAACTTTTTCCCTCCTTTGCTGTGCTCAGAGTAATTCATTCCTTCTTCAGCTGAAAAAATTAAAGCTGGTTTATTTGTCAGTAAACGCAGGTTAACACAATGAAATGTTCAGGATGAGAAGATCCGATCTGACTCGCTATAAAAACAAGAAAAAACTAAAGCATGCAATAAAATAAAAGTACCAAAAAGTGAAAAAAATGTTTACAAAGTACAAAAGAAATATTGAACATGGTAGAATATAGTGGTGCAATTAGGATGAATTTGTATAAATAAGTATTTCAATAAATATTGCATATAACTAACGTAAACTACACAGACAGGTTGTTGCACAGTATTGACATGCATGCTATAGGGCATGAGCTATGGCATGCATGCTATAGGGCATGAGCTATGGCATGCATGCTATAGGGCATGAACTATGGCATGCATGCTATATGGCATGAGCTATGGCATGCATGCTATAGGGCATGAGCTATGGCATGCATGCTATAGGGCATGAGCTATGGCATGCATGCTATAGGGCATGAGCTATGGCATGCATGCAATATGGCATGAGCTATGACATGCATGCAATATGGCATGAGCTATGGCATGCATGCAATATGGCAT
>NC_056507.1:3227381-3232950 GCF_014905685.2 Nematolebias whitei
TGTTCTTCATTATAATATTCACAGTCTTTTATTTCAGGGAAAAAATTGTATCAATCACATCTTCAACATTGTATATTTTAAACTCTAAGTCTTTGCATGTTGCCATGTTTTAATGTATTTGTTCATTTTTATATTTTGTTTGTGAATTTATGTCAATGATTTATAATCTGTCCTCTCCTGAGCTCATTTAAGTCTTTCCAGATCTTTCAGGTCTTTTATTATTTTAGCCTGAGATCCTTCCTGTATTTTGATCCAGATGTTTCCATTTCTTGTCCAAGTTGATGCTATTTTTTTCTGTTTTTTCAACCACCTTGCTTCACGTGCAATATTTCCATTTTTTTTAGTTAGGTGTTCGTTTATGTAAACATTTGTTCCCTTCAGTTTTTTGCATTATTACCTTGTTTCTTGATTTCCTGCTAACGAACTTGATGACTATGGATGGTTTGGCTTTATCAGATTTGTTGGGCAGGGTGTGACAGATTGAAATGTCCTCATGTTCGATGTCAATGTCTTTGTTTTGTAAAAAATTCACTACTTGCTCCTCCAGAGTCTGTAGTTCTTCCTGTGGTGCGTCTTCTGCTGTGTTAGTACCAGCAACAACTCTTGCATAACTCCGGTTCCTAACTTCCAGTCCAGTGATCACCAAGTTGTCTATTTTTGTGTATTGTTCCAAGTCGTCTACGTTCTGTTGTAGTTCAGCTATTCTTTTGTCTTTATTACTGATCACTTCTTTCAATTGCTTCACTTCTCCAAACACGAGTTCCCACTTAGATGATAATCTAGTCAGTTCAGCACTCAAAGTTCAACGATTTTTTAACTTCCTCCATATCTTCTGAATTATTTTCCGACACTTGTCTCCTATCTCTGTGTTTGCTCGGCCTTACTCACGATACTTCTGGATTGTTGGTCTCAACTCTCAGAAGCACAGGATCCAGCCACGAGGTTCACAGGCTATTGTTGTTAGCCGGGCCTAGTGGCAACAACCTCCAGAACCCACGCGGTCTCACGGTGCACTCGGTCCCAGCAGCTCGCAGGTCCAAAAACGGTGGCAGAACGGGTCCAGGCTACAACAGCTCCCCGATTTGATTGCCGTAACTTGGCTCCCTCTGCGGCTCGCAGGTCCAAAACATATATGGCATGAGATATGACATGCATGTAATATTTCATGAGATATGACATGCATGTAATATGGCATGAGATATGACATGCATGTAATATGACATGCATGTTATATGGCATGAGATATGACATGCATGTTATATGACATGAGATATGACATACATGTTATATGACATGAGATATGACATGCATGTTATACGACATTAGATATGACATGCATGTTATATGACATTAGATATGACATGCATGTAATATGACAAGCATGAGATATGACATGCATGTAATATGACAAGCATGTTATATGGCATGAGATATGACAAGCATGTTATATGGCATGAGATATGACAAGCATGATATATGACAAGCATGATATATGGCATGAGATATGACAAGCATGATATATGGCATGAGATATGACATGCATGATATATGGCATGAGATATGACAAGCATGTTATATGGCATGAGATATGACATGCATGTTATATGGCATGAGATATGACATGCATGTTATATGGCATGAGATATGACATGCATGTTATATGGCATGAAATATGACATGCATGATATATGGCATGATATATGACATGCATGATACAGCCACATCGTGCAGCAGCAGTAAACACATAGGTGTCACACAGGTGGTTCAAAAATAAAAGTCACAACTCCACCAGGGGTCAGCAGGTCAGTCACAGAGAGGACAACACACCTCAGATGTTCTTGCCAGTAAGTCACAAGCTGGACGTGTGATCCTGAGATGGGGGGAGGGGGGGGGGACGTCGAGAACGGGGAACAGATGCTTTGAGGTTAACGTGACTCACCTCAGTCCTGTCTCCGACGATGGAAAACCAGAACTGACTCGTCCATTTCCTTCGTACGGGACTTAGAAAAGCTGAGTGATGAAATGAGCTCTCGTTCAAACAAATGGTCGTCCGCTGCAGAGATGACCGACGAGCTGAGCTCGTTCCAGCTCACACGAGACACAAACTACAGATGGAAACACAAAGTACATCATTTGAGGTTCACTGAACAGAATATGTTTTACTTTAATTAGTTATCCCGCCTCTTGCACAGGGACTGCTGGACATGGGCACCAGTGACCCCCGTGACCAGAAAAGGAAGAAGTGGGTGAAGATGATGGATGGATAGAAGGAAGGAAGGTCGCCATGGTAACAACATTTACCAGCAAAGACAACTTATCTAAAAAAACAAAAAAAAACAGCTACAGATTGGCCAACTTTATATATTTTACCTAAAAAGGCAGCGGGCACAAACATTCTTTCGAGAAGTGCTAAACAAATAGCAAATAAGAACAGCAGCAGCAGCTAGCTGTAGCTCATGGTGCCCAGAGGACACTTCTGGAAGGAATACCACAACATTTATGCTAAAAAAAAACATCAAGTGTGACACGAACAGATTTATAAAACTGCGTTGCCAGATTTGAGTTGTTGAACAGCAACCCACTTTGGTCTTGGCCTCACCTGAGCTAGCTGTTAGCTCGTGGATTCAATCAGATTTTAAAAGGATTCATTAAATGCACCAGCCATCTACAGGTCAGAAATAACTGTTCTTAACCTACTGAGGCCCACTCAGAGGATCTGAACTGTCCCTTTAAAACTCGACCCCAGCTCATCAGGAAGTTTTTCAGGAGTTGTGTCCTGCAAAACACACGGCAGTCTATAAATAAAGCAAAGGCCCGCTGGATTACGCTCAGCTGCCGGACCTTAGGCGGCTTCATTTAACCTCAGCAGGCTGAAAACAAGAAAACATTCAGGACATGGATACACCGAGTGCCAGTTCAGCACATGAGCCTGACTCATCCTCCGTCCTCTGAGTCACTCTGTCCTGCTCTGGTCCAGGATCTGTTCGTCTGCCAACCCCCCGGTCCAACAGGAGGCTGGCCACGATGCAACATGGCCCCTCGGAGGAGGTGGAGGCGCCGGTTGTCTTCTGTGCATCGCTTTGTTTGGAGAAAATGTTAGTTTGGGTGGCAAAGACGGAAAAAGACATCCAAAATCCAGAAACTCTGTCGTGCATCAAACGATTTACTAAAAGAAAATACACAAAAAAAACCCTTTGCACCTGAACGTGAGGGGTTAACATAATCCTAAAGGAAAATGCCACAATTTCTATTCAGCATAATTTATTCTACATTTCTGTTGATTTCTCCCCTTCAGGCCAACATCAAAGAAAAAAGTTGTGTTTAAGCTTTTTATACAGTAAATGAGCTTTGAGACTCTGCAGCACATCTGAGAGACGAGTTCACAAGTAAACACTTCTGTGGTGGGGACGAGTCTCACGGGATTAATGCACCAGATTACAAGAAGCTGCACTTCCACCGTGTGTCCAGACATGCTCCCAAAGATCAAGTCACATTAAGACGTAATAACATTTTAAACAATTGTTGAAGGCGGGCCATGGATCACGCTGCACTCCTCTCCAGGCCTCCATGCGAGACTGGAAATAATGTTCACGGACTCTGATGAGATCGTAGAATATTTACAGCGGCGCTTGAAAGTTTGTGAACTCTTTATAATTTTCTATATTTCTGCATAAATTTGATGTAAAAACATTTTCAGATTCTCACACAAGTTCTAAAAGTAGATAAAGAGAACCCAGTTAAACTAATGAGACTAAAATATTAAACTTGGTCATTTATTTATTTATTGAGGAAAATGATCCATTATAGAATATATTAGTGGTAAAAGTATGTGAACCTTCACTTTCAGTACCTGGTGTGGACCGCGTTCCACAGATGGCATAAGGTTCTTCTGCAGGAGTGAAGTCTTGTTCTTTCTCCAAACAGAACTCTTTTCATTGAAACCAAAAAGTTTTATTTTGGTCTCATCGTCCACAAAACATTCTTCCAACAGTCTTCTGGTTTGTGCACGTGATCTTTATCAAACTGCAGACGAGCAGCCGTGTTCTTGTTGGAGAGCAGTGTCTTCTCCTTCAACCCTGCCATGAACCACTGTTGTTCAGTTCTCCTGATGGTGGACTCATGAACAGTGATGTGAGAGAGACCTTCAGGTGTTAGAAGTTACCCTGTTACCCTTTGACCTCGCCCACTCTTCCACACCTTGGAGTGATCTTTGTTGCTCCATCACTCCTGGAGAAGGAACACTGCTCTTGAACTTCCTCCACCTTCCTTCCTTACACCGTCTGTCTGACTGTGGACTGGTGGAGTCCAAACACTTTACAGATGTTTTGTAACCCTTTCCAGCCTGATGAGCATCAACAGCTGTTTTTCTGAGCTCCTCAGACGATCCACTTCCACCAACATGTTGTGAAGATCAGACTTTGATAGATCCTATTCTTCATATCAAACAGGTGCTCACTCACCTGATCATCATCCATTGATTGAACACACCTGACTCTAATTTCACCTTCAAATGAACTGATAATCCTAGAGGTTCACATACTTTTACCACTAATCTGGAATATTGGATCATTGTCCTCAATAAATAAATGACCCAGTTTAATATTTTGTCTCATTAGTTTAACTGGGTTCTCTTGATCTACTTTTAGGACTTGTGTGAACATCTGAAGATGTTTTAGGTCAAATTTATGCAGAAATACAGAAAATTATAGAGTTCACAAACTTTCAAGCAGCACTGTAAAACACTGGATGTGTGCAATAAAATACCCACAGCATTAATCCGCTGTGTAATATTAGCTGACTGTATGCACACACTACATGTGTGTGTGTGTGTGTGTGTGTGTGTGTGTGTGTGTGTGTGTGTGCAGAGGACCTGACAGAAACAACGTTGGTCTGACGGAACAACTCAAAGCTGCTGTGTGATCGTCTCCTGAGAGGAAACAGACACTCGGGGCTCAGAAACCTTTATCATAAATTCACTCATAAGGCTGATGCTTCAGTAGGAACACTCACTGAATCATTCCAAGAAGTACTTTTTGAATTACTTTTACTTTAGATTGTTTCTGAATAACAGCAAAGCTGCTAAATTGACTGAATAAACAGGAAACAAACAGGATTAGAAACTAAAACAAGCATCTCAACAAATTCAAGCAGATTAGCCACAGATTCACGATTAGAACAGAGGATTAAACATCGGGCCGTAAAAGTTCATAACGCTTAGTAAAATTTCAAACAGCGTTCAGTTCGACTAAGTTTATAGAACTAGCAGCTTCAGTCTGATTCCTTAAAGGAGAAAAGCAGGTCTTGTTTAGCGTGGAGCGGATTCTGCAATCCACACAAGAAGCGCAGGAAATGAAAATGCAAAAGAAGACGGAGCAAATCGAAACAGTCAAAGACAAAAAGAGCAAACGACGGTTTACAAACCAAAGTTATTTTGAAACGAGTCAAAAGGCAGTTCAAACAAGACCAAATGAAGAGCGGACGAGAAATGTGCAACACAACCGTACACGGAAAACATCTTTACAAGTTACTAAAGTATTGTTTGGACATTTTCGTCTGGTCACTGAAGGCA
>NC_056507.1:3233050-3234913 GCF_014905685.2 Nematolebias whitei
TGCTCACACACAGTCTGCCATGCTCTGTGCAGTGAACAACAGGATTCATCTGTGGAGAACCTCTTCAAGGTGCCAGTTACGACGACGAGCTGCAGTCAGGTGGAGACACTGGTTGACGAGCAGCAGATGAGATCCCTCACACAGTTTCCGACAGTTTGTGCAGAAACTCTTTGCTTATCCAAACAGACTGTTGCAGCAGCTGTCCAGGTGTCTGGCCTCAGACGATCTTGGAGGTGAAGATGCTGGATGTGAAAGTCCTGGGCTGGTGCGGATTGCACGTGCTCTGCAGATGCGAGGCCGGTTGGATGTACTGCCAAATTCTCTGAAACTCCGTATGGCAGAGAAATGAACCTTCAGTTCATGAGCAACAGCTCTGGTGGACATTCCTGCAGCCAGCATGCCAACTGCACGCTCCCTCAAACCGTGCAACATCTGTGTCAGCGTGCTGAGACGAAACTGCACATTTTAGTGGCCTTTTATTGTGGTCAGCCTAAGGCTCACCTACGCAACATTCATGCCGTCTAATCAGCACCTTGATCTGCCACACCTGAGGTGGATGGATTATCCAAAGGTAATGCCAGGCCGTTCATGAAGCGCAGCAGTGTTAGTAAAATACTAGAGGTTCACACGCTGGCATTTGTTTTCTGCAGGAGGCGTTTGTTTTGCTCTCATGTGCCGAGACGTGTATCGTTTCATTCAATTATTTATTCCCTAAAACAAACATAACAAGGTTATCTATAAGGGGATAGACTGTTTTGAACAAAACGTGAAGTTGTGGGTCTGAGATGTGAACAATACATTTTTAATCAATTTACAAAGATGTGCAAATCATTTTTACTTGATCAATGTTTGTTACTGAGGTGTGGTCTGAGCTGCAGTCGGCAGCACGAAACAAGAAACCTACAGTTTTGTGACTTTTATGTCTAACTTTAGTTTCAGTTTCAATAAACGCCCCACTGAAATGTAAACACATTTATTAGAAATACAAACACTTTACATGGAAACAAATAATGGCACAAGTGTTTTTCTTTTTTGTTTTCAACAGAACAATTAAAAACAGTCAATAGATCTTGGTCATGTTAAATCCAGATGCACTGACAGATGTTTGAAGGTAGTGGAAGCTGCTGGACGTTTCAGCTCTAAATGAGCGGCGAGGGTGAAACAGCATGAACGATGTTTTTAGATGATTTTTCCAGCTCCAACAACTCGGTGTGAAAATAATAAATATGTGACGCTACAGCAAATCCACTGACGTGATAAGAGGAAGGTCTTTGACTCAGTGGGGATGATAAGTTGATAAGACCCAACGTTAAGGAGCGAGAGCCGTGGACCGGGCAGAACTTCGACGGAGCCAGGAATCCAGATTCAGCAAATCCGTTGAATTTGATCCGATTATCTAAACAAAACAACAACAACAAAAATGGCTGAATTTATCTGAACATTGCTGAAAACAGAAACATTTACAAACTACCGTATATTCCGGTGTAAATGTCGCACCGTCCTTTAAGTCTCATCAGTCCAAATACACGGCCTGGCCAAAAAAAAAAAACCAAGGGCACACACTAATATTTGGTTGGACCGCCTTTAGCTTTGAATACATCATGCATTCACTGTGGCATTGTTTCGATAAGCTTCTGCGATGTCACAAGATCTATTTCATCCAGTGTTGCATTCATTTTTCACCAAGATGACCGTGACCCCATCTCTCTGATCTGCTACAGCCGTATGTCCCACCACGCTCCCTGAGGTCAGCGGACCAGTTGCTCCTCACAGTTCCAGGAACTCGTCTTAAGCGCAGAGGTGACAGGACCTTCTCTGTAGCAGGACCAAGACTTTGGAACGAGTTACCTCTGACAAGCAGAG
>NC_056507.1:3235013-3237064 GCF_014905685.2 Nematolebias whitei
ACCTCATTTTGTATGTTGCTTTGTGTGTTGCCTGTTTTTCTGTTTGTACAGCACTTTGGTTGGCCTTGGTCTATAAATAAAATGGTATGGCATGACCATTGCGCAAGGCCTTCTCCAACACATCCCAAAGATTCTCAACGGGTTTAAGGTCTGGACTCTGTGGTGGCCAATCCATGTGGGACAATGGTGTCTCATGCTCCCAGAACCACTCTTTCACAAATGCACGCCAATGATGTGACCCTTCTCAAACAGGCTGGCATCTTTTCCACGACCACGCCACGAGTCTTTCATCATGTTGTTGAAGAAATGAGAAGCGACTCATTGCACCAGTTGGGGTTAAATAACTTGTTGCAGATAATCGCCCATGCAGTGATGATCCAAAAGGAGGCTCCTATCGATTTGCTTAGTTAAATCCATGTGGAGACTTTTTTTTGGTCAGGCAGTGAATGTCTAAGTGGAGAAATCCATAAATACGTCGCTTCACTGTATATGTCGCATCTATTATGCGTCACCACTGACAATCTGGAAATGTGGGCTGGTGTTGAGCCAAAAATCGATTGGCTGCCAAATGGTAGCTACGGGAGCGTGCATGGAAGGACTTCAACAAGATTAACACTTAAAAACAATTATTTGTTTGCTCAACATTATAGCAAAGTTGTGTCTCAGTTGAACTTTTCCTTAATAAATGCACTTCGACGGTAAAATCAGCTGCATTTCACCGGGACGGCGCAGCAAAATGAAGCTGATTGGACAGTTGCTCCTGACGAGCAGAACGAAGGCGGCAGCCTATGTCAAGCTGATTGTGTCATTAATAGCCACTTTTTACCTATTACATGACACAACGGCATGCCATACACCTTGAGTGCCATTTAGTGGCTGAAAATGGTAGTGTTCAGTATTTTCAGTCGGAATGAATGAAAACGGTCAAATCTCAGCCAAGAACTGGTTTATAAATATGAGAAAAAATCCAAAAATACGTCGCTTCGCCATATAAGTCGCAGGGCATGCAAATTATTATTAAAAAAGTGACTTATAGGCTGAAAAACACAGTAGTTAAATATCCACAGAGGAAGGTGTTACCTGTCCAAGCGGTTGACCACGTCCCTCACAGTGCTGATGAGATGCTCGTGGTCCTGGGGGTTACTGACGATGATGCTGTGCAGCTTCTTCATATAAGAGTCGATGGTTTCAAGGGTGGGGGTCTCTCCGCTGCCTACAAGACAGGAAATGAGGAACACCTGTGCATCAGTTTTCAAATGCGTAACATATATTCAGAAAACTATCCAAACTTTACGTATGATACATTCGAGATTGTTGGGATTGGAATGAATGTAAAGCTTCATGTTTTTGGAACTACACCATGTATAAGAAGAAAGGTGTGTTTTGTTTTTTCCAATTTAATTTAATTCAGTTCAGTTTATTTATTAGCACCAAATCACAACAGAAGTCGTCTCAGGGCACAAGAAAGAATAATAAATACAAACTATTCATTTGATGAAATGAGGTCAATTTGTCCTCCAGTAGTCTAAGGTTATAGCAGCATAGGATAAGGAACAGCTCAGGAAACCAAGACGACTAACTATAGGATTTATCAAAAAGGAAAGTCTTAAACTGGACAATGTGTCAGCCTCACGGACAGAAACTGGAAGTTGGTTCCACAAGAGAGGAGCCTGAGAACTGGAAGAGCTTCCTCCCATTCTGCTTTTGGAAACTCTAGGAACCACAAGTAAACCTGCAGTCTGAGAACGAAGTGTTCTGTTGGGAAAATATGGAACAATAAGATTTGTAATACAAGATGGAGCTAGGTTGTTGAGAGCTTTGTAGGTTAGAAGTAAGATTTTGAATTCTATTCTGGACTTGGCAGGGAGCCAATGGAGAGAAGCTCAAACTGGAGAGATCTGGTGTTCTGTGGTGTGCTGGGGCAGCAGGTGAAGAAAGCTGATGCCAACAGACTTGAACTCATGAAGATAGCTGGTTCAGTTCTGGGAGTGGAGCTGCAGTCTGTGACAGAGGTGTCTGAGGAACCTGCTCCAGATCCTGAACAGCACGTC
>NC_056507.1:3237164-3244705 GCF_014905685.2 Nematolebias whitei
CACCAGCTGCAGGAAGAGGGCCACCTGCATCATGAAGGACCCCACTCACCCAGCACACACACTTTTTGCCCCGCTCCTCTCAGGAAGGAGGTTGAGGAGCATTAAGTGTAGAACCACTAGACTGAGGAACAGCTTCTACCCTGAAGTTGTTAGACTCATGAATCTATAAACAGAATAATCACTGTGAAGAAAATAAATCACTGGAATCCCACTTTGATTGGTGATATGTGCTTCTGACTGTGCTGCTGATCTCATGCTGCTGATATGTTTCTTGTTGCTATGTACATTCATCCTCATCTGCTCACACAGACTCATGTTCGTGCTGCTGTTGTTTGGCGTATTGTTTTTGTGCTATCAGTGCTTAGTGTATTTCTTAGTTCATATATTAGATCTTATTACTGTTTTTCTTTACAATTTATACTTTTGTTGGAAAGGGCAGCATGGTGGTGGTTCGGGTCAGTGGTTCAAATCCCAGTTCGGGGGCCTTTCTGGGTGGAGTTTGCATGTTCTCTCCGTGCATGCGTGGTTTTTCTCCGGGTACTCCAGTTTACTCTCACAGACCAAAAAAATACACGTTAGGCTGATTGGTAACTCTGAATTGTCCCTAGGTGAGAGAGAGAGTGAATGGTTGTTTGTCTTATTTGTCTCTGTGTCCCTGTGATGGACTTGAGACCTGTCCAGGGTGTCCCCTGCCTATCGCACAGTAATGGCTGAATGTAGGCACCAGTGACCCCAGTGTCCCAAAAAGGAAGAAGCGGGTAAAAGATAATGGATAGATGGAATTTTGTTGGATGTAACTGGGTCCCTGTGTACACAATTTTGTTCCACCACATGTACCACATGTGATGCAAGTGTCAATAAAGAAACCTTGATCTCGACCTTGAACTTTCACTTTGGTGCATGGCTGCACCTAGGTTTAAAAAAAAAAACTCACCATCAAAAATTTGGATTCCATGTTAAAATTCGAGATTGCCACCACCATATATATTTGGAAACCGGACACCCCAATCATTTTAAGAATCTAAAAGTAAAAGTATAGTTTTCTCAACTGATTGGAGTGGCAAAGAATGGAAGCCAAGGCCACCAATCCCTGGCACCACCATGGTTTCCAGATGCCAGGATTTGTCACTCTGCACTGCCTTGGACAAACATAAAAAATAAAACTCTACCTCTGTTCTTATGTACAGTGTATCTCCTACCCACTTGAACATCTTGCACCATTCTCTGTTCAGTTCCAGTCCAGATAAAACATTTATCTCAAAAACTAAAAACATTCACTTTTCAGATCCCTCAGCAGCTTGTTTCTCTTTAGGTGGAGCTGTGGGTAAACAGGATCCCTGCTTGACACTTCAAGGTGTCAACTCACTTCCTGGTTGCGTTGCTGCACCTGAATCTTATGATCTCATCATCTCTGCTGCATTTAAATTCATCTGGAATAACACGTTTTTAATATCCGATTACTGTTGTGATTTTCCTGAAATCCTGTGTTTTTGTCTGCAGCATATGACGACTGAACTTTGGTGATAGTTCATCTCTTTCTGGTAACCAACTGACGTGGGTCATCTCAGTAAAACGAGCTGGCTCTCAAGCATCCTTTGGTAACGGCTCAGAGCTTTTGGACCCATCGCCATCAGACTGACAAACACATGAAGTGTTTTTAGTCATTATATGTGGCGGTCTCCTCCATGAGTAACTTTTCTCCTTGCTAATCAAACCTGGAAAAGAAGAACGATACGTTCATCTGAGACCCTCCTGCCTCTCTACTCACCACATCTTGTTGTCTCTTCTTCTTTAGACTGCTGGATCTTCATTCCCTCTCTTCTTAAATGCGCAACTGTGGCTGAGTGGTTAGAGCAGTCGTCCTCCAATGAAAGAGTTGGGGGTTTGATTCCACCAGCAGCCACATGCTGAAGTGTCCCTGGGCAAGACACTGAACCCCTCATTGCCTCCGATGTGTGTCCCATCGGTGTATGAATGTGATAAAGCTCTGATTAGTCTTTGTACAAAAATAGTAACACTATATAAATACAGTCCATTTACCATTTAATTCTTATAGAGAAAAATCGGCACAAGATTCGTCCATATTTGTCTTCATCAAACCTATCCAAAGGTCCTTATCACATGTTCAAAAGCCAAATGTTTTGTGTCTTGGGGTCATGCCTTAATGAGGAGTCCCATCTATCCATCCATCATTTTCCTCTTGTTCTGGACTCAGGTCTCAGCAGCTTGAGCAGGGAGGTCCAGACATCTCTTTCCACATTCATCTCTTCCAGCACTTCTGGGAGGACTCCAAGGCGTTCCTAGGCCAATCAAGGGATGTAGTCTCTCCAGCGTGTCCTGGGTCTTCCCTGGGGTCTCCTACCAGCTGGTCATGCCCGAAGCACCTCCCTAGGGAGGCGCCCAGGAAACATCCTTACCAAATGCCCAAACCACCTCAACTGGCTCCTCTCGATGTGGAGGAGCAGTGGTTCTACTCCGAGTCTCTCCTGATAACTGAACTTCTCACCCTGTCTCTAAGGGAGAGTCCCCTGCAGAGGAAACTCATTTCAACCTCCTGTATCCACGATCTCATTCTTTCAGTCTCTACCCAGAGTTCATGACCAGAGGTGAGGGGAGGAACGTAGACCGACCAGTGAACAGAGAGCTTACCTTAATGGGGAGTCCCTGCATTTGTAATAACCACCTGAAGACATTGCTAAGTCACTACAAGGACCATCAGTGTTCAAGTTCAAGTCAATTTTATTGTCATTCACATCACGTGTGGTACATGAGATGGAACGAAATTATGTACCCAGGTTCCCAGTTACATTCAAAAATAGCAAAAATATAAAGTGTAAAAAGAAACAGTAAATAAGGATCTAAGATACATGCTATACGTGTCAGGGACTTCATCCAGTACTGAGGCTATAATGTGGAGTAGATCCAAGATTTTTGTCCATTTTCTGAGAGCTGGATATGGTTTCAAGAAGGTTCTGTGCAGTTCCACAGTGTGACCAGGTCAAACGTCTTTCTCCTCCGTGTCCAAAAATGTGCATTAGAGGACATGATGGACAACGATTCCCTGGAGCTACGAGTGTTTTTTTTTCTGCAAGAGTACAAATCATCCAGCAAAGTGCAGATACGTGTATAACAAAAGTGCTCGGCTGACGCCCCCGATGGTTGTCCTGACCTGTGTCACCCGAGGGAGTGGAGCTAGGGAGGGCGTCCACAGGTTATTACCTACCTATTCATGCAGCTATCGCCATGAAGTTCCCCCTGATGTGATCAGCAGACATCCTGCAGAGACGTGCTGAAGTGAAACCAGACTTTTATTTTATTTGCACAGAGTGCTGTCGTTGATCCAACTGAACACCCATGACTGGAAATTTATACTGTCACTCAAAAATGCCCCCCAAAAAATAAAAAATTAAACCCCACAATGTGTTTCTGCATTTTAAAATAATCTGATTTTAATTCAGGTACACAGAATCATAGTAGTGCATCTCTGTGATAAGTTTGTACATCTTGTAATTTTGTGTCAGTTCTTTTCTGTATTTGAACAAATAAAATGCTTTTTTTTTATGGAGCATCTGAAGAAGAAGCATGCTGCTGAGCTTATAACAAACTAATGTGCTCTTCTGTTGGGTCATGCAGCCCATTAGATTTACTTCACAAAGGCTGGTATTCAAATTATTTACTTTAGACGGTAACGGGACCTTCTCTCCTGCAAGATGTGCCACTTGTTATGGACAGCACTGCTCAGGAGTTTGTGAAACATTTAGAAATGTGTGTTTTTCTGCAGTTATCTGTCTGAAACACCAAGAAAATCTAAACCTGGTTTTCAATGACAACTAAAGAACAATCTATAACTGTCATAAATAGAAGAATCCCTGCTAACAGTATCTTGTGTAAACGTTTTGTACAAGAATAAATGCAAGTGATCCGTTCCTGGACTGCAGCTTGGAGCGATTTCGCTCCAGTTTTTTTTTTTTTTTATTTAGACAAGAACTGATGAAAAACACAAACAAAAGTCCAAAACTGAACTCAAGTTATTCTGATTCATGCTCAATAATCCAGATAGGAAAATTCAACAAAGTTCAGTCAGGTCCTCTGGGCGGTTTATTTTTTTGTTAAAACGTTTCTTCTTTCATCTAAAAGACTTCTTCAGTCCGAGGAGCCACAACAAACTCAGTCTTATAAACACCATCGAACTGGTTGACCCTCTATGTGAAGGTGGTATTTATAAGACTGAGTTTGTTGCGGCTCCTCAGACTGAAGTTTTTTTGGATGAAAGACGAAACGTTTTAACAAGAAGAAACCGTCCAGAGGACCTGACTTAACTTTGTTGGATAACTCGAGCTCTGCATCTTTCTCTTTGGCTTTAGGTCAAGAGCTGATTCTACAAACATCGACTTTATTCTCAACTCGTGTCTTGAAGTAATATTTCACTACAAGAGATTAATTTCACTGCAGAATTGTTGGCACGTGACTCAGAGTTTAGGGAGATTCAGACGTTACTGCTGAGTCATTGATGGCCCAGACAGATTCTAACCATGATGGTACCACCACCGTGTTTCACTGATGGGATTCAAGAACTTATTTACCTGGAAAGATGTATAATGCTTGGCGCCATCCAAAACTAGTGCTCGCAGTGTGTTCACATTTTTATATGAGCTTAATGCAGAGGTCGTTTTCTGTTTGTGTCACGTATCTGAAGGGAGTTTCTTTCATTTCACTTGCACATGTAAACATTAGAAAAATTACTCTGGCATTCGTCACTTCATCATTCTTTGGTCAGTGTTCAAACTTTTTAATAGTTTACAAGTTAAAGCCATTTGTAGTCTTTCAGACTCCCTCTTGTAAAAATCCGTAGGGAGTCTGGAGAAGGGTAAAAATAGTCCGTATATTTTCAGACCTCCTGTTTGACTGCAGGATACGATGAACTCCAAATGAACCGGCAACGTTTTGAAGCCAGAGCAGCATCGACAGCAGTTTTTTTTACTCAGAAATACCTTTTTATTACGGTCACCAATAGAAACGGACTTTGTCTCTCAATAAATACATAGAGTACCGGTATATGCCTAAGAGAGACGTGCAGTGGCTCAGTGATATGTGCCACCGTCTTGTAAACCTGAGGCTACACGTTTGATCCCAGGCTCTGTCAGAAAAGATATAAAACATAAAGCAGTTGGCGTCCAAACGGCCCGTTCAAACTTCTGACTCTGTCTCGTTCTATACTGTGGAAGTTTACACATTTTGAGCTTTGAGATGTGAAATATTCATTGATTTACCTAAATAACTGATCAAACATATTGTTTTTTTTTTTATCATTCATTTAATTGTTTTTGTCCCTAGTCGCAGAGAGAAGTGGGGGAATTGTAAAAGTCCTTCATCCATCTGTGCATGTTGTGAGCTGGATAAATGGAAAAATAGGTGAGGTGCCGACTTCCATGTTGGTGTGGGGCTGCATCTATAAGAAGTTTTTTGAATCTATAAGAAGGGACTCTGTCAAAAATTGGGTTGCCACATCAAAATTCAAGATGGATGCATCATGTGTGGGATTCCTATGTTTCCAGCCACTCGCTCTCTCTACACCTGCACCTGATTTGGAGGACTGCTCTTTAGAGTGCTTAATCTCCTGCCAGATGTTCTTCCAACGCTGGGACATTATGGTACCTCATGGTAAAAAATGGACAGCAGGTAAACTAGTTTCTAAATGGTTTTACTAACCTGTTTTTGATATCTTCTGCAGCGACTTCCAAGTCCTGTTCCCTCGAGTCTTCTAAGACCTCTTCGTTCCTTGTGACTTCACCTTGGCATCATCTTGTCCCTTCAATCATCCAAACATCAGTCTGGATCATCCCTCCCCCCGTGGAAACCTAGGACCTCCTCTCTCCCTCCTCTCCAGCTCCTTCTACAAACAAACAATAAGAAAATCAAATCGGCAAACAAGAGTTATTATCTCATCAAACCAGAAAGAATCTCAATATTCACCTTGTCCTATTTCCCTTCCAGCCTGAACATCACCAACACCTGTAAACCAAACACTTACCTTCCTTACCCCTGCCTCTTCCTCAGTCTGCTAACTTGGGGTCAGCATTTACAGAAATCATGTTAATACGTACAAATGTAAACCTTGTGATCTGGATAACTTGGAAAATAAGCAGCATACCAACTTCCACTTTAGTGTGTGGATGCAGATCGGTGTACAACGGATCAAATATTTGGGTTACATCAAAATCCAAGATGGCCACCACCATATATGTATGTAAACTAATCCATATCATTTGAAGAAACAGTGCTTTCTAGTTTCCATACTACTTGAAAGTATAGTTTCCTCAAGTGAATGGGGTGGCCGAAGATTAATCTATGGTGGCCGAGGCCGGTGGCTCCACCACTGCATCTGGTTTGGGGTCAAATTTCTCCCTCGCCTCACAGGATCCACTCTGTGCTGTCTCGGACAAGCAAAAATAAAAAAGAATTCCCTCCGTTCTTCTCCACAATGTGAGTCCTACCCACGTGAATATCTTAGACCCAAAACATCAAGGTTTAATTCTTTGTTCAGTCAGAGTCAGAGTCAGAGTCAGAGTTTCTTTATTGTCATTCGCACCTCATGTGGTACATGTGGTGGAGCGAAATTATGTACACGGGGTCCCAGTTACATCCAACAATAAAATGTATAAGAAAAACAGTAATAACATCTAAGATATGAACTAAGAAAAACATCAACTAAATATACACTAAGCACTCATAACATAAAACATTGAACATCAGCACAAACATGAACATGAGTCTGTGAGCAGATGTGCACGCATGAACACATCAACATTGAAACAGATCAGCAGCAACATGAAACAGATCAGCAGCAACATGATATGGTTTTTCACAGTGATTATTCTAGTTAGAGATCCATGAGTCTAACAGCCTCAGGGTAGAAGCTGTTCCTCAGTCTAGTGGTTCTACACTTAATGCTCCTTAACCTCCTTCCTGAGGGGAGTGGGGCAAAAAGTGTGTGTGCTGGGTGGGTGGGGTCCTTCATGATGCAGGTGGCCCTCTTCCTGCATCTGGAGGTGTAGATGTCTGTGATGGTGGGGAGGCTGATTCCGACAGATTTCTGTGCAGCTTCAAGCTTTAAAGCAAGATATTGTTATAATATATTTAAGAAAACATAAATGAAGTTACTGTATATGTGAAGGCTTTCTTCAAAGTCATGCATTTGTTGGAATATCAGCTTAGTTCAAGCTTTTCCTCATTTCCTCCTCATTTCATTAATTTGTCCTCGGTTGTAAAGTGAAGAAGGGGACAGGAAAGACCCTCCATCTTTCTGTCCATCCATACATGTTGAGCACGGTAACGACATATAAGTGAAGTAATGACTTCCAATGTTATGTGCGGCTGCATCTAGGGGTAAGAAATTTTCCTTTCAAAAAGTGGGTTGCCACGTCAAAATCTATGATGGCCGCCACCATTTATATGTAAACATTGTGACCTGGATAACTTGAAAAATAAGTAACTCACCAGCTGCAGGAAGAGGGCCACCTGCATCATGAAGGACCCCACTC
>NC_056507.1:3244805-3247738 GCF_014905685.2 Nematolebias whitei
GGCTGCTCCCCAGAGTCTTCTGTGCAGCCTCCCGCTGCAGAGCCATCCTCTCAGCAGCAGTGCAGCTGCTGTGCCACACGGTGATGCAGAGAACGCTCTCCACCACACAGCGATAGAAGCTCCTCAGGGCAGAGCCCCCAAGTCCAGCTCTCTGCAGCTTCCTGAGAAAGTACAGATGCTGGTGGGTGTTCTTGACCAGAAAGGAAGTGTTGGCTCTCCAGGTGAATTCACTGAATATATGCACCCCCAGGTACCTGTAGCAGGAAACCACCTCCAAAGTTGCTCCTCTGATGTGTAGGGGATGAAGAGGATCCTTGTCCCTTCTAAAATCCACCACAATCTCCTTGGTCTTCTTCACATAGATGCAGAGATTATTACTACTGCACCAGGTGTTTCATCTCCTCTCTGTATTTGGACTCATCATTGTTCATGATGCGTCCCACTACTGCTGTGTCGTCCGCAGACTTCACTATATGGCAGTCGGGGTGCCTAGCCGAGCAGTCATATGTCAGCAGAGTGAACAGGAGGGGGCTCAGAACACAGCCCTGGGGCGAGCCAGTGCTGAGGGCGATGGAGGAGGAGACGATGTTGTGGATCCTGACAGTCTGAGGTCCTTTGGTCAGGAAGTCCAGAATCCAGTTCCACAGTGTGGGACTCAGTCCAAGAAAGGAGCGCTTCTGCACCAGGGTCTGTGGGATGAAGGTGTTTAAGGTTGAGGAGAAATCCAGAAAGAGCAGACAGATGTAATAATTTCTGCTCTACCAACAACCTGTAAGAAATCTACAACCTGCATTATCGAACCGCTCCAAGCAGCTTCTGACATCTCTCCTTCCCTTCCAGGGTTTCCATAATGTTCCCACTGTGTGTAGTACATTTAACCATTTCACTGTAATAAATCACTTTATATTCTAAAGGGTTTGAGTCTGTTGTCGTCAGGCCATTGCTCTGGGTAAACTCCACCATTATGACACTTATTGATTTTGAGTGTCTGATATGTTGAGGGAGGAATTAAACAGTCTGATGCTCACTGATGAGAATGATTTCCTTTGTCTCTCAGTGGTGCATCTCGGTTGTTGAAGGAGTTCCTACTCCTGTCCAGGACGTCACCATGTGGGTGTGAGGTGTTATTTAAAATGGTCTTAGGCTTTGGCAGCATCATCTCTTCCACCACAACATTCAGTGAGTCCATCTTCACCCCTACAACATCACTTGGCCATCACAGACTCAGAACATCCTCAGTATTGTCCTGCAAAATGACCTACTCAGAAAATAGAGGAGTCCCATCTTTTAGATGACCTCAGAGTTCCTAGTCCCATCCAGTTCATTAGTCAGGAACACCTCGAGGAATTTGAACTCCAACAATTTCCACAGGGACCCCCTGGATGAAGATGGGGATCACAGGGGCCTCACCGTCCTCTTGTCTTTGTCACATGAACCATCTACAGCTCAATGTGACAAAGTTCTCTACTGTTGTCCTGTCCACATTCTCCACTCCCTCGCTTATAATTCTGGGTCAAGCTCTCACGTATTGAGTAGAACTTGGACCACAAATAATCTTAGCACAATGCCAAGGGGATCACTTTGGTCACTTTGATTTCTTGGCTCCCTTCTTTCAGGGTTTTCAATAAAATATAAGTGGTTAGAATGAGACCTAGTGTAAACAAGTAAAAAAAAAAAGGTAGTATCTTCTGGACGGCACATTTCTAACTAATTC
Organism: Nematolebias whitei; assembly: GCF_014905685.2. Lineage (NCBI taxonomy): Eukaryota > Metazoa > Chordata > Actinopteri > Cyprinodontiformes > Rivulidae > Nematolebias > Nematolebias whitei. The sequence continues at coordinate 3,246,520 of NC_056507.1, forward strand.
CCTGAACTGTGATGGTGGCGTAGCTACCAGAGCATCATTACTATTTTATATGTCAGGCAAGAAGCTGGGTTGTCATCGCTGACAGAAAGTGTCAAAGTAGATGTTTGCATCAATAATTAAGACCTTGAGCTCAGAGTGTGATACCGTAAGAGCTGAGGTTTGGGTTTACTTTACCTTTTAATATTTCCCACAGTTTAGAAACTAAGCCTTCCATTCCAGCTCATTTCCCAAAGTGCTGAATAACTGATGCACTCCAGCTTTGATGTCAATCCTGAAAGGATGGCCATGATATTCTAGCTGCATATTTTAGATTTTGAACATGAGTTGAAAGGTGCAGATATTCTTTTTTACAAGATCATAGATACAGGAGGAATTTTTGTAGCTGGTGTTTGTTACTCAGGCAGGGCCTCATAAAGCTTCCAGCATGACACTGAGTCCACGTTACTATCATGACATTTTCTCACCAAAGCTCCATGATTCTGTAAGAATTAGAAAAAAATGGATGCACAGAGCAGAATGTTCTCACTGAACTGTAAAGTTTGACATTAAGGCTAACAAAATTACTATGATTTAAAATAAAACAAATACCTAAAATATGTCATGAAAACAAGGTTATTGAATCCACAGAAGATACAATTTGTAAACTTTAAAAACTGAACTTGACTCACTGAAGGAGCCGAGCATTGTGCCTTTCTGCTCACACACTAGATGCTTCTGACACGTTGTTGCAAGAAGTTGACCAGATAATCTAACAAAGATGCGTCAGGTTCTCTGGATGGATTCTTCTTGTTGAAACATGTCAACTTTTATCCAAAAGACTTTTCCAGTTTGAGGAGCTGCAACAAACTCAGTCTTATAAATAGCACATTTTCATGGTGGGTCAACCAGTTTGCTGCTGACATCCAGAACTAGCTGTTTACCTGTAAAAGGAGGAACATCAGCCTAACTACTGATCGTTAGTGCCCTGATGTCTGCTCACTATTCACAGAAGGCTGAGTGATAATTTCAATAACAGCATTGTAGAACATACATCAAATAAAATAAACAGCCACTGACCAAACGATGGTCCAACACAGAAGAGCAACATCACCAAATCAATTGTGACGTGACTTGGTGTCATCTAAATAAAATGAAGTTGTCTCAGGGCACTGAACAGAAACATTCACATATAAAAAATAATTAAACATTATTATTCATCTGAGGAGCAGACTGCTTTGAG
>NC_056507.1:3247838-3253544 GCF_014905685.2 Nematolebias whitei
AGGAGGCCATCTTTGTGAAAAGAAACCGTCCATCATTAAACAGGGGCGGGGCCTCCGTGTCCAACTGTCTCCTTCTTACAATGCTTTTATTGCTAGCATCACTCAGCCCCCTGTGAATAGCCAGCGGACATCAGGACAATAACGATCGTTTTTTAGGCTGATGGTCCTCCTGTTGCATGTGAACAAATAGTTTTGGCTGTCATCAGCAAATTGGTTGATCCACTATATACCATAGCACTTTATTTATAAAGCACTTAAAACAGCACCAAGACCAAACAAAGTGCTCTACAGCAAAAACAAACAAAGAACACAGCATAAAATACATAAATCCAGAGATATAAAGTTAAGAAAACTAAATGACTAAAATTATAGAATACAAACAAGTTAAAATCAACTCACAGTGTCAAAGCCAGGGAATGAAAGTCAGTTTTTAAACAAGACTTAAAAACAGTGAGGGGGAGCCTGTCCGACATACAGTGGTAACTCAGTCCACAGTCTTGGACCTGCAGCAGAGAAGGTTTCGTCACCTCTGAGCTTAAAAGGAGTGCCTGGAACCAATAAAAACATCTGGTCTGCTGACCTCAGAGAGCGCTGTGGGACATATGGCTGCAGCAGATCAGTGAGAAAGGAGGGGGAAGGGCTGTTCAGAGATTTGAAAATATAAATGAATTCAAAAGTGAACCAGGAGCCAGAGAAGGGAGGCCAGAACTGGTATAATGTGCTGTCTTTTGTCTGTACCAGTTAAAAATCAGGCTGCAGCATTTTGGACCAGTTGTAATTCTGCAATGGAGGGCTGCCTGATTCCAAAAAGAAGAACATTGAATTACCAAGCCTGGATGCTATGAAAGCATGTATTACTGTCTCAAGGCTATTTTTAGACAGTATGACCTTCAATTCAGACAGTCGCCTCAACTGTACAAACAAACAGGATTTAACTATTGTGTTTACATGACTAGTTTCATGGAAGGATCCATTTTCACTCCCAGATTAGTGACAACTTGTTTCTTTAACGGGGCCAGAGAGGAAAGGTCGATGCAGTGGCTCCTGATTGTGCCATTAGGAGGAAACGATGACTTCTGTCATTGTCTCATTAACATTTAAGAAATTTAAAGCCATCCAGTCCCTGATGTCAGCCAGGCAGTCAAGAAGTGGTTGGACAGAACGTGCACCGGTGTGCTTCCGACTATGTGATGGTGCTGTTTATAAGAATGAGTTTGCATGCAGCTCTTCAGACTGAAGAAGTTTGTTTGAATAAAAGACAAAATGTTTTAACAAGAATAATCCGTCCAGAGGAACTGACTCAACCAATCAACATTTTCACATTGGATGTTTTCCTGCAGTTAGGCTGTTCCTGCATCAGTTACACACCTACATTTGTAAGATTGCTATAAAAATGGTGGGAAAAGACAAACGATGCAATTCTCTGTGCCCTGGAAACCAAATCAACAATTGAGCTTTTTTCATATTTTTTTTTAACCATTCATTTTATCCTGATCTTGTCAAGATTGAATTTTGATCCTAGACTGAAATGGTTACCTGAGTTGAAATTGTAAACTGCATCCAAGACCAAAGCACATTGTCACAATCTGTGTCTTTTTGGTTATTTTAGTTTATTTCTCCTCACGGTTTATTATTCTGTTCCTTGCGTTTTGACTTCAGCCTCCTGTATCCTCAGTCAACCTCTCATATTGCTTCCCATTCACCTGTCCACTCACACCTGTTCCACATAATCAATCACTCAGGTGCTGCCACTTTCCACTCTTCCTCCGTCTCTATTTAAACTACTTCTGATCACCATTTCTCCATTGGCTCATTGTCTTGGCCCCCTGCCTGATGTCGCCGTCTTTCCTCTCATGTTTCCTTTTCGTGTTTTTATGTGTTTGTTCCCACGTCAGCCCTTTGTTTCGCTTTGTTATTTAAATAAATAAGTTTTATTGCAATTACACTTGGAGCTGCTCTTGCCTGCCTGAATCTTTGACCATGATAGATGTTTAGGTAGAAATTTATTCAAGTCACAAATGTTCTTTCTCCATAATTGGATGCCATAAATGGGAGCATTCTCACCAACCATGTGGCATGGACATTTTAGCATCTTTGTAAGAATTGTGTGAACAAAACCTACATGTATAAAGAGAGAAACAAAATGTACATTAAAGATGTCCACAATATTGTAGACCGGGCCTAAACCAAACAACTGGAGGGATATTAGAATTCGATCTGGTTGCATCATTTTTGTGGGTATTTTAATGTTTAAGAAAAGTTTACTTTGCTTCACATTGTCCAAAAACAATACATCTTTAAATTATAAGAAATATTTCAGTTACTTGTTGCTCAGTTCTTATAAAAAGGTCAACAGACTGCGTTTATGAAGTGATTTTATTGACTCACCCAAAGTCATTTAAACTACAAGCCAGGTTCGTCCAGTCGCACGGAGGTTCATTAAGCATTTAGTCAATAAACTGCATTACTTTTCTCAATCACAGCTGAATAGAGCTGTCCATAGATTTGAGGGCGATGTGGGGTTCAATGACTTTCCCAAGGACATTTCAACAAGTAGACTGTGAAAGCCAGAGATCAAACCACCAAACATTCAATTAGCAGATGAGCCTCACGTCTCCTGAGCCACAGTTTGGATTTTTTTTTATTTTGTCAGCTTGTCGACAACAATATGCTTTGCTTTTATGAATCATGATGGAGTGCAGAAAAAATAAGATGTGTTCAGTTGTTTGCAAAGAGTTTTTTTTTTTAAACAATGTTTTAAGGTAACTGTGGAGTTCAACCTTTTCTACAGTCTCCTGAACAAGTCACAGGACCATTCCCTTGAAAAGCTTCAGGAATATAAAAGACTGCAGAAGAGCTCTTCGTGACTGGAGCATTACATGTTTACTGGTATTTGTGCTTCTAGCCACTTTGTATAATTCTGAGATAAAGACTTGTGTTTTGGCTTCTGTGACCTACCTGTTCCTGGACTCCTGATTTCTCTTGTTCATTCATTCAACCTTTATTTAAACAGATAAACCACATTGAGCCTCGAAGACTCATTAACAAGTGGGACCTGTTTGGACAGACACAAACAGTGGTTAACTGGACACATGTAGGAGTTGGAGGCGAAAAATATCCTATCAGACTTTTTTCTTGGCTGAGAAAAACCCCTAATATTGAAAAAACACCTCACACAAACAAGCACATATTTACGTAGACATGTGACTTCCTCAGCTGTCTCACCACCTTCCTGCCACTCTCCCACCACAACCTCAGACTCGCCTCCAACGTGTCCTTTCCTTGAACTGGAACCATTGGACCCGCAGCTCCCTCGACGATCCATACCTCCATCTGGTTCCAGGTCCCCCTCGTGTACTTTGATGAACTTTGACACTGTAAATAAAGCACTGTTAATCTTGCTAGTCTTGGAGTCTGTTTGTTTCAGTCCATATTCTCTGGGTATTCCATTAAACATCACAGTAACTTTGTTTGGGCTGGTACCTCAACTGTAAATATGTAGTTGACACAGTAACACTTAATGCTCAGTGGTCCTAGAAAAACACACATCAAGAGCCCAGACATGTTTAGCTAATAAAATGTGTCAATTATTGAATTGTGGGGCCAAAGATCCAGACTTTTCCTAGAAGAGAAAAATGCATGACATCTTTTTCTGAGGGATACAGTCAAGTAAAAACTCTTCCATTGATGTGGTTTGTTCTCTAAAATGAAACACTGTAGACCTCTTCAACAGGATATTTATATGTGTGAGGGTGGTAAAATCCACTTTTTTTGGTACCATCTCTAGTGATCAAGAAATAAAAGTCAGAAAAAAATGTCTCTGTGTCACCCAAGAGGTGGGGTACACCCCGAACGTGATGCTGGTCCGTAACAAAGCCACATAAAGACAAACAGTTCATACTGAAATTCATGACCATTTTTCAAAAGACAGTTCATTTAACGTGCACGTGGGAGAAAAACGACACATGCAAAAGGAAAACATGCAAAACCCACAAAAACCATAATTGAGAATAAAACCTGTAATTACTGCACAGCCTTTTTGATAACCCCATGTTCTGCTAAAGAACTGTTTTTTCTCTTCAGACAATATTTTACTTAAAATAAAAACCGGTGAGTAAAACTAAACCATTAATATTTTAGGTAAAATGACTGCAGATGTTCTTGAACAGGTGGTGCGGCGAGCCACAGCTCGATTGTTTCCGTTCTCGCTGAGAGAGACTACATTCACAGAAATGAAAAATTACCAAGGTTTCAACTAATTAATTATCAAAAAATACTATAATCACAAAGATCAATTTGCTAACGCCCTTTGCTGCAGTGCTTAGTGTCTGTGAGAAACAGCTTTTTTCCACTGCTGACAGTAGAAGAAAAAAGGATGTCGGTTGATTTATGATAATCATTAGCGGGAGAGGAGGAGGGGAGATCTGCAAAGTTGGAAAGCTGATGTGTCTCCTGTGATGAACAACACTTGACTTCTTGCAGGCATGGTGAATCCACAGCTGTCTGACAGAGCAAGCTAGACTAGAACTGTCATTTCTAACCCAAACCCGGAGCCCGGCCTCGCCCGACCCGGATTTGGACCAGGTCGGTCCATAATAGTGTGCATAATGTGTGGGCTGGGTCGGTGTCAGGCTTTTTATTGTCAGGAACGCGCGTGGCCGACGATCCAATATATGCAAACATGCAAATTCAGAACATCTGTTTACATTTTCAGCCGGTGCAGTTCTCATTCACACTGCACTGAGTCAATTGAACCAACCTAACCAACACCCCCACCCACCTGTGGTGGCGCTCCACCAAGAACTACTGAAGGAAACGACACAAAAACCTTTGAAGAAGACACTTCTTCATCTTCTTCTGGAAATACAAACTAAAACAGAGTGGCGTCAAATTTTAGCGGTTTTAGGATTTTTGTTTTGTCAGTTTTCAACAAAGGACTCAACAGGAGTGGAAGATGAGGCAGAAGACCACGGAGAATGTTAACAACAAAGTCCATGCTCAATAATCCAGGTATACAATCCAACATTTTTCAGTCAGGTCATCTGGGCATGGAAAATGTTTTTCCACACAAGGTGGCTGAGACGGCTCCGAATGACGTATGAGAAATGTACGTTTGTTTTGGTTGTATTTACCCAAAATGCCCTACGCTGTAGACCACTTCCTGCTTTTAGAGCGGTCTCCAGTCCGCTTGCATTCCCAATGCATTCGAACTACGCTAGAGTTCACTTCATCCGAACCGAGACCTAGGTTTGTAGGCGGACCAGAGTTCACTTTTTTGTTCAGCATTAAAGTTCGATTGCGCGTTCACACCTCCCCAAACGACCTGGACTTTCAAGGCAAACGGACTAGAGTTCGATTAAAGCAGCCTAAACAGGGCTGGTGTGAATGCACCCTTATATATAACACCTTCACATAGTGGGTCAACCAGTTTAATGGTGCTAAGAAACCATCTTAGCACCATCAAACTGGTTGATAGACGAGAATGACAACATAGCACACAGCAGTTAAAAATAGCTGCAAACGTCCCACTCTTTGACTCAATAAATCAATATAAATAACAGGAGCACATCATGAACATTACACAGAGTAATATTGTGTATGCTGTTCAGTGTCAGGAGGGTGATCAGTCTTACATCAGGGAAACTAAACAGCCACTAGGCAAAAGGATGGCCCAGCACAGAAGATCAACATCATCAGGCCAGGACT
>NC_056507.1:3253644-3254691 GCF_014905685.2 Nematolebias whitei
TGAAACGTTTCTTCTTTTATCCAAAGTACTTCTTCAGTCTGAGGAGCACAGCAAACCCAGTCTGTATAAATAGCACCTTCTCATAGTAGATCAACCAGTTAGTTGTTAACATCCAGAACTAGTTGTTCGCATGATGGACCAACAGTCTAACAATTGATCGTTAGTGCACTGGTGGCCGCTTGCTAATCACAGGGCGCTGAGTGATGCTAGCAATCACAGCATTGTAAGAGGGGGACAATTGAACGCGGAGGTTCCGCCCCATTTAATGATGGACAGTTTCTTTTCACAAAGATGGCCTCCTTTACCCCTCTCTCAAACCATATTTCCTCTCTATCCAGGATGTGAACATCTTCATCCCTGAACGAGTGACTTCTGGCCTGGAGATGAGTGTAGACAGAGTCCTGGTCTGATGATGTTGATCTTCTGTGCTGGTCCATCCTTTTGGCCAGTGGCTGTTTAGTTTCCCTGATGTAAGACTGATCACCCTCCTGACACTGAACAGCATACACAATATTACTCTGTGTAATGTTCATGATGTGCTCCTGTTATTTATATTGATTTATTGAGTCAAAGAGTGGGACGTTTGCAGCTATTTTTAACTGCTGTGTGCTATGTTGTCATTCTCGTCTATCAACCAGTTTGATGGTGCTAAGATGGTTTCTTAGCACCATTAAACTGGTTGACCCACTATGTGAAGGTGTTATATATAAGGGTGCATTCACACCAGCCCTGTTTAGGCTGCTTTAATCGAACTCTAGTCCGTTTGCCTAGAAAGTCCAGGTCGTTTGGGGAGGTGTGAACGCGCAATCGAACTTTAATGCTGAACAAAAAAGTGAACTCTGGTCCGCCTACAAACCTAGGTCTCGGTTCGGATGAAGTGAACTCTAGCGTAGTTCGAATGCATTGGGAATGCAAGCGGACTGGAGACCGCTCTAAAAGCAGGAAGTGGTCTACAGCGTAGGGCATTTTGGGTAAATACAACCAAAACAAACGTACATTTCTCATACGTCATTCGGAGCCGTCTCAGCCACCTTGTGTGGAAAAACA
>NC_056507.1:3254791-3257006 GCF_014905685.2 Nematolebias whitei
GAGGAGCAGATAGTGGGGGTTAAGGGTCTTGCTCAAGGGCCCAGAGTGGAGCAAATGAGGGTGGAGACAGGTGTGGATGTTTCACCTTTCCCACCCACTCATCAAACTGGTGACCTTCCAATCATAAGCCTATACTTCTAACCTCTTCGCCGCTGCTCCCCCAGCAAAGCTGATAAATTCACTGTACAGACAAAAAAATCCAAGCGATGCCTCAAAGGGCAGCATGACCTGAACACGGTCTACTGGTTTTAAGACCGGGTCCCAGGGCAAAAGTTTATACGGCAGTAAGAGTCTGCACAGCCGGTGCCTCGGCGAGAGGTCAACTGGGTCAGCTTCACATGCGATTGAAGGTAGACAATCAATATTTGCTCTCATACATGTTTATAAGATGAGTAGAAGGAAAATCAGTCAATTATGCAGCTCGTGTGTGCTCACCTGACTGCAACAAGAATTAACTAACAAAGTGTAACGTTTTACAATGAAAGAGGCAAATCCAGCTCCACGAAGACCCTGGTTTTGATTTTGAAATTGAAAGTATAGGGATAGAGGTAAAAAAAAATAAAAAATGCTGAAAGGAGTGCATTATTTCATGATTATATAAATATGCGATTAAAATTTGTATTTACTGTGTTCTAATGTTGCCAGTTTTTCTCCTAAGGAACACGAGTGTAGTAAAGTTACTGTGAGGTTCTAAATAAATTAATCTAAATAATTCTGAGAAAACTAAAGTTGAAGAATGTTTAGGCATCAGAAAAAAAAAATCATGATATTTAGAAAAAAAACAAGATGAATTAATAAAGTAAAACACAAAATGAATGTGTGGCTGAAATAGCTTGACACAAAGTGTAGGCTATTAAAGCACAATCAGTTTGGATGTTGATAAAAATGCATGTTTGTGATGCATATGGATGTACAAGCGTGCATTTAGATTATTTCCTGTCTCAAAGGCTGAGTCACATCCTAGTGTTACCCTTACCCACATGTCTGTGCCTTTTTAGATTTTAAATTTGAAGTCACAAAGAAAAGTAATTGACGTATTCTGTTGCAACGCTGGACGCCCATTCACAAAATCAATATCCCATCAGCTGTCAATCCCAATGTAAAGTCAGTACGACATATACTACAGCCCAGGTAGTGCAACAAACTGTCAGTTTGAATGCTTGTTGAAAAGGATTTACAATAATACTTTAAAGAAAATGTTTGGGTTTCTGATTTTTTTTTTTTCCAAGCGCAGCTTATACGTTTTAGTTTCAAGGTGTATCTGCCAAGAAATTCTTATTTCTGAGGCCCAAAAGTCCTGTTCACCTTCACTTTACATAAAAAGTACGAACACACTTTGCTCCAGGGTAAACAAGCAAAATAAAAGTGTCGGGCTTTACATTTGTGTAAAGGTGTCAAATGGGATTTGGCTATAACTAAGCACCTAAATTCTTTATTGTTAAATGTTTTATTTATGTCGTATCTCTGAAACGTCGTTTGCACAAATGAAGGAATCAATGTTCACACTTGCATCAAATCCTGACCCAAACTTATTCAGTTTCCTACAAGCAACCTCATAAAAACATATATACAAGAAGAAAAAAACTACTTAGATCAGAAAATAAAATGAGTCCAAATACAGAGAGGAGGTGGAACACCTGGTGCAGAGACAGTAATCTCTGCATCTGTGTGAAGAAGACCAAGGAGATGGTGGTGGATTTCAGAAGGGACAAGGATCCTCTTCATCCCCTTCACATTGGAGGAGCAGCTGTGGAGGTGGTCTCCTGCTGCAGGTACCTGGAGGTGCATATATCCAGTGATCTCACCTGGAGAGCCAACACTTCATGTCTGGTCAAGAACACCCACCAACATCTCTACTTCCTCAGGAAACTACGGAGAGCTGGACTTGGGAGCTCTGTCCTGAGGAGCTTCTATCGCTGTGTGGTGGAGAACGTTCTCTGCACCTGTGTCACCGTGTGGCACGGCTGCTGCTGCTGAGAGGACTGCTCTGCAGAGGGTGGTGAAGGCTGCACAGAAGACTGTGGGGAGCAGCCTTCCCACCACCTCGGACCTCTACACTTCACGATGCAGTGGGAGGGCGCTCCGCATCACGAAGGACTCCACTCATCCTGCATACACTGTTCCAGCCCCTCCCAAGCAGGCGGCTGAGGAGCATTCAGAGACTGACCACCAGGCTCAACAACAGTTTCTTCCCTGCAGCTGTCAGACTGCTGAA
>NC_056507.1:3257106-3260148 GCF_014905685.2 Nematolebias whitei
CATTTACAGATAAAACATTCCACTTTCAGACAGCTTAGTCTATAGTGGTGATGGCTAAAGACCAAAGACTGACCCTGCAACACACAACAGACACTCTATGGTTGGTGTGCTTTGAGACTGAGTGCTTGCAATGAGGAGACATTCATTAGTTAGTATTTTAATAACAAGCTGAGGAAAGCAGGCGGAATAGAAGCATGATTAAGAAGAGGCTGGAGTCAAGAGATTGGAGCCAGCAGAAAATTGTGGACTCTGAACTAGGAGTTGTTTGGACTAAACAGATAAAATCAGATTTCTCTAGCACACTGGGGCTACATGGATGTGTCCTGCAATAAGAAGAAAAGTCATGCAAATGTACATTTTTAGGCATGGTAACTTCTTAAAGTTTTTGCTATACTAGCAGCATGACTATGGGTTTGTTATGCATAGATACAATCACTAACAAAAAGTCAAACACCCAGAAGGAATGGTTAGATTTAAACATAGTTTGGTCCAGTTGCAGACCAGTGATGGCGTTTGACAGTCAAGTCAGTGAACAAAAGTCACCAGACGGGGGCTGTCTCTTAGCTGCATTAGACAGGGTCATGGTCTGTTGTTGGTTTGAACCCAAATGCAGGCAGGACTCGGAGGACTCAGGAATAACACGAGTACATTTATTTAAACAACACAACAGCTGACGTGACAACAAAACTTACATGAAGAGGTGACACAGCGAGAGAAGAGGACATGATGCCAAAGAGGACAATCCTTGGACAGGTGAACGATAACCAACCGCAGAGTATAAAGACACACTAACGAGGGGATAAACACAAACACCAGGAAAAGGACAACAGGTAGCAGAGGAGGAACTGATTATGTGAGGGAGAAATACAGGAGAGCAGGAGTAGACACCAAGAAGGAGACACACAAATGAACACAATCCTCACAAACAGTGTTACCAGCACTTGACAGACTTTGACAGTGATGACATTGTGGGTGTGCAGGAGACTCCATGGATGTATTGTGCAAATGCAAGACACGTGGGACATACAGGTGTCACAGTAGTCCAGAGGAATCAGAGGGTACATGAGGGACCTCACACATATTGTGAAGGTTACATTCACTCGAGACAGACCACACCCACAGAGCATTGCTTTAGTGTGTGCCAACCAACCTTATGACATCTGTGCATGTATCTGGACATGGGTAATCGCCTCTGTACAACACCTTTTGTCGTCCTGCAACACGTCTTGGTGACTGGTATCAGTGGGACTATGGGTTCACCATTCCATTAACACAAGAGAAAATATGGCTGGGTTTGAAGTGGTGGAATGACAGGGAGATGGTTTCTGAAGGTTTTCAACCCAAGAACGCTGATGAGAACAAGGAGCTTAAAAAAGAGTCACAAGAAAGCACAGAAGGTAGCTGCTTTGTTCCTCTGCTGTATAGTATTTTTGTAAATGACGTCATCTGTATGCATGACTATATATGCCGATGATACAACTAGTTATGTGTCTTCTGATAGCTTGGATCAAGTAAATATCAATCAACCTTTATTTATACAGGTTGATTGATATTTACTTGGTATTTAAATATGGTATTACAACAAGAGCTACTGTATATTTCTGAGTGGGTAACGGACAACAAGTTAAAACTGAATGTTTCAAAAACAAAATGTATGATATTGGCTTGTAAATATTTTGTAAGAAACTCAAAAGTTGCAAATCTTTGCACAAAAACAATCAATAGAACAAGTTGAAGAGGTTAAGCTACTGGAAGTCATAATAGACAAAACTCTTTCATGGTCAAAACAAATTAATACGATTGTGACTAAGATGAGCAGAAACATTGATATAATCTGGCATAATGCACATTTTATGTCTCTGGAAACAAGAAAATTAGTTATACAGTCTTTAGTTCTTTGTCAACTTCAGTAATGTTCAGTTGTTTGGTCAAGTGCTTAAAAAAACATCTGGATAAACTGCAGGTATTTCAAAATGAAGCTGCAAGACTAGCACTCGATGTCATTTCAGAACAAACGTTGATTTCATGCATCGATGCCTGTCATGGATGAAAGTTGGTGACAGACTAGCATGCAGCCTTCTTCTGTCTTTACACAAAATCTGGACTTCACATAAACCTTTTGGCCTTTTCTCACAGTTGTTACCCACCTGCAGTAGACGTGCTTTTAATACTAGACGAGCCTCTGTTGTTACTTTTATATTACCTCTGTCTGGGACTAATGCTCTCAAAAGAACAGCTGTGTATAGAGCAACTTCTTATTGGAGCATGCTGCCTTCTGTAATTACATTAATTGCTAATCATGTTAATTTTAAAAAGAATCTTAAAAAATCTATAATAGATAATGAAATAAAATTGAATTGATGAATTGATAAATTTACAATGGAAATGAAAATTGCTGTTTAAAGTACAGTATTTTGTCATTTTGTAATGCTTGTAAAATGTTATTGAGACGGCTGGTTTGAATTTCTCTATTGTGTATTTAGGTATTTTAATATGTCCTTTTGTATGTTTGTAAAAGCATGATTTAATTGAAATGTTTTAAGTATGGACCCCAGGAAGACTAGTCTCTACTACGGTAGAAACTAATGGGGATCCTTAAATAAACAAATAAACAGAAACGGGGGATACAGACTGTGGCATGGAGTCAGACATGCACTGATGAGGATGTGGGAAAACACAGAAAGGTTAAGTAGATGGTGGAGAACGAGGAGAGTGGCTACAGGTGAGACAAGGGAACAGGGTGCAGGTGTAAGTGGGTGAACCAGGACTGGCTGAGGAAAGCACCAAGGAGGAATGAGCTGAGGGAGAGTGACAGGCGGTAACGAGGAACACGGGGATACTGAAATAATGAAAACACAAAGTAAACTAAACACAGGAAAAAAAAACACAGCATAAAATAAACCTAACCATTAAAAAAAAAAAAAAAAATTAAAGAAAACTAACAAGCACACAGATCCTGACAGGTGTTCAGTGAGTATATATTACATAGAAACTTTGTACGCACATTCATGCTCATCATAGTAAAAAGTCTCAGCTGGTTAG
>NC_056507.1:3260248-3261675 GCF_014905685.2 Nematolebias whitei
CCCCAGTCATTTGGGAAAACTATACTTTTAAGTAATATAAATCATAGAAAGCATGGTTTGCCTTAATTATTGCAGAAGCTGCTTTATAGGTGACCACATTTTGTTTTGACATGGCAACCCAATTTTCGAGGGTGACCTTTCTTACGCCTAAATGTAGCCACACATCAAAATGGAAGTCAGTACCTCACAAATTTTCCAAGGTATCATGCTCACAACATGAAATGACGGGCGGTATTTCTAATTCCCTTTCTTCGCTCCGTGACGGGAGACAGCTGGCAGGAAGTTGAACCTGTGACTTGTGTCTGCCCTGCCACTACACCACAGCGCCCCCCCCAACAAAATAAAGCAAAGCCAATAAAGTTTTGGAGATTTGAAGGATTTCTGCATGCATATGCAGCGAGGTAGAATGTAGCTTTATTTATCCGACTTTGTTTTGTTGAGAATACAAGAAGAACATGATAAATTGTGAGAACAACTGGAGAAGGTTCCGTTTTCTAAAGTTTCAATTTAATCTACAAAAACGGCATAACGAGCGGAAAAACAAGCAAAGCTCGTGTTTTTCATAAAGTCAGAAACAAACATGCTGTGTCCTGACCAATTTAATTTATCACACGTTCTGCTCAACACAAACTGCAGAAAGCTTCCTGGAGGCTGGACCTGAAGGGCTTCGGCAATCTTCTCTTATTGTGAAGCTCTTATGATATAATCCAGAGCGGTTAGATCAAGTGATGGTGTTTGCAGAGTCTGGGCTTCTATTGTGAGGAACAAAACAACTAACAGGTGTGGAAGAAAAACACAAAATAGCTGTGGGTGCAAACTGATTCTGTAGAATCACAAAACACTTTCCTAACACGAGACACAAACACAACCTGGAACTGGTTCCTGTTTAACGAAGAGAGGAAACACGATGGAGTTTGTCTGCCCTGTTAATAACGTATCGTCTTAAACGTATCTGCTTCAAAGACCTACTCCAGTAGATGAAATCATACTCGTGTAACTAGATGCTGAGACGTGTCTAAAGACAGTACGGTAGTCCCTCGCTACTTCACGCTTCGTTTATCGCGGTTTTTCAAAATAAGATTGGACATGACACACAACTGGCTGATTGATGGATGAGCCGCACGATCGGCATGGGATTTTTATTTAAAATCATTTAAAATTATTTAGCCCCTGCTGCACCTTTGTGCAGCCCACGGCTGAAGGAGAAACTTCTGCCGCGGAGAAGTGGGCGTGGCCAAGAGCAGCTGTGGCAGAGAGGAGGAAATCATGACATCCTGTGCACCTTTAGAGCATTTAATTCAATTCAGTTTATTTATATAGCGACAAGCCACAACAGATTAGAAACATTGTTAAAAATATTGTAAGAGGGTTTAAAATGCCTTTACATAAAAACTAAAATAAACTACAACTTACTACTTGTACTACTA
>NC_056507.1:3261775-3285048 GCF_014905685.2 Nematolebias whitei
GAACTCTTCCCAGTCTCTGACACAGTGAGGTCACATGACCTGGAGTGGAGAGCTCCACGAACAAAACTCAGTAAGTCATCAAACAAGCCCGTCCTACCACATCATCTTTTAAGATGCACATTTATAAAAATGTAGGAATTTTTGTCATCTAAAGTTTCAAATGGCCGCCACGTGGCAGTCCCCGTCAAAGTCTCTCCAGGAACTTTATGGTTTTTAAAAAGATACTGCTCAAAATGTGGCTGAGGCTGCAACGCGTACGGCACTTCATACGCCCGTTGACAAACTGCTATTCAGCAGAGTCACTGTAAGAGTGGAAGTTAGTGAGACATTAGCTTTTGCTTTAAAATCAGCAGTGTGGAGAAGTTCCAGGTTCCACTGATGAAGCGGTGGAGAGGTGGAGTTTCTCTGTCCTAGCTTCTTCGCTGGAATTAACTCCATTCATGTATTCCTCTGACTGTACGGAACCGTGACGTCTGTATATCGTTGCACCCCATTGAATTGCCTTTATGTGCACATCTATAATCCTACAGAACAATTTAATCCAGACTGTGGCTGGTCTTACCCGGCAGAGGCACGGAGGAGAAACTGGAGGCGAGCGCCTGACGCAGGGTCTCTAAGTGCTGGTGGAGGAGGCCGTTGCGTTCCCTCTCTTGCATCACGTCACCTTCCAAGCGTTCCACGGCTCCGCGCATGCTCTCCACGTGCTTCTGCAGGGCGGCGTTTCGCTCCTCGTACTCCATGTTGGTCTTGCGCAACTGCCGCATCTCGGCTTCTCGTGCTGCCGAAGAAAACCCAGTCACACGGAAACGGCCACATTAGAGTCAACCCAATCCATCGTGACAGAGCAGTTTGTCTTTTAGTATCTGAATGTTGGAGGGCGTTACTGTGATTAGTTTAGTGTACCGTTTTGTGAAGCCATTCCAGTGGTGCACAACATGGCCGTTCTTCAGAGGAAGAAGACAAAACAGACAAAAGGAAGTGGGGAAAAGATTCTTGTAACGCTCCCGCTCTTTACCTTTGCTGTGGTTGAGGAACTCCTCTGTGAAGATGGGTATGTCAAACACAGTTCTGTCCTTCCCCTCTGCATCTTTCTGTTATTAACCAAACACGAAGAGGGAAGATTAGCTCGGCTGCACATACTGACAGCGAGACACAGACATTCATCTAACGGGGCTGTGGGTGGGCTGGTAATTGATTTTCCCATCTGGCCAGAAGAGATATACAGTGAGACAGTTTTGCAAAATGCATAAGAACTAATTTCATCAGTGGCGCTTCTGGATATACGAAAGGCTCTGCAATAAATCTGCAATAAGAAGTTCTTTGAAAGAGAAGACGCAACGCAGGTTTCATCCTCTGCTCTAACAACGCGTCATCCTTCTTCCTTCTCCAACACGATGACAGTAATGCCAAACTTCACGCTATTAGAAATCCTGAGGCGGGAAACAATAATATTCCTACAGAACTGATTCCGGTTCAGACATCTCGGCTGTAACCTTCAGATGACTCTCTAAAGGAGCTACAAAGAAAACGCTTCTAATCAAGACGGAGATGAATAAAAACTAGAAAGTTCCTGGAGAGACTTCGACGGGGACTTTTGATTAGACAATATTTTTAGATTTGATTTCAGAATGTGTTGAGCATCACTGTCAGGTACCACCACACCAAATTTCAGCTCAATATCTCAAAGAATGACCGAGTTATTGTCAGTTTTGCTTTTTCTCAGGTAGCTGTGGCAGCCATCTTGAAGCAAAATGGCTCCAAAAGTTAATCGGTGTTTTGCTCGGAGACCTCCGCTCTAGGTCACGTGACCTCACTGTGGCAGTTAGAAGCTAAAAGTTCTGTCAGTGTTTTTTCAGAGAAAAATGGCGTGCTTGTTGGCAAATTACGTCGTCGTGGTAACTCGAAACACCACTAAAAGTAAAGCACGCATCACGGCACTGAGTCGATTCGATATAACGTTTGTGGGAGGACACGTTGAGGTTGAATTAAAGTCGATGGAGGAGAAAGACCCTGGTCAGGTGGATGATAACAGGTGTGTGCGCCCACACGTCGCACCAGACAAGTGTTTGGATCGTGAACACGGCTCCAGCGCAGGTTGATCCAGCTTTAGTGGAGCCACAATAAACACGTCGAGTAGAAAGAGGACGAGCACTTTCAGAAGAGTTCAACGGTTCATGTTTATTTAAAGTGGGATTTTGAGGACGGTTACGGTAATAAATGTCTTTTTGAACAACCTGGGTTTAGACCAGAGGTGGGCAACTTTTATTTTCTCCAAAGGGCCACATCAAGACGTTTAAAGCAATCAAAGGCCACACGGAGGATTGGAAAGTACATTTCCTTTATGACAGATAGATATAAAGAAGAGCTTTTTCTTATTGTACCGTGTTGTTAGCATGCTTTATAAAACTGGTCTTTCCAAAAACCCTTGAGGAATATTAGAAGGCATGTTCTGTAAAATGGCTCTTGTGACAACATGTTAGCAGAACTATGCTAAACAAACATATTTGTGTTTCTAAGTCTTTAAGGTTCCGTCTGGAAACACGACATAAAAAAACTTAGCTTTTTTAAAGTTTGCACAAGATGTTTAATTTAAATTTCCTTAAGTCTCGTTTATAAATTGCTGCTTTTTACAAATCAATTTTTATTTAAAAAGTTGTTCTTTTAGGGCCTAAAGGAGATTGTCCAAGGGCCACTTTTGGCCCTCGGGCCTTAAGTTGCTCACGTCTGGTTTAGAGACGGTTATACTTCGACCGGACTGACGAGCTAAAGGCTGGTCTGTCAATCACTGTCAATTTCATTATACAGGCACATCTGTAACAATTAGAAGATCATGAAAAAGTCCAAATGTTTTGTCAGTCGTTTCATGAAGTGAAACTCGAGTAGATTAGAAAATGAGAATATTGTGAAGACCTGGTGTCACAGTCTGATCAGCTGATTAACTCCTGGACATGAAACATCTTGTTCCTCAAGTCCAGCCGCTGCTGAGCCAGAGACGTTAGAAGTGTCTTACCTGCTGAGGACACAAAGAACTGGACTGTGGCTCAGCGGTCCAACTTCCTCTTTTCAGATTAAAGTAAATGTTCACTCTACCTGTGATGGATCTATGTCATGCAGGAGTTGCACTTTCTGAAACGACTGACACAAAAAGATGTTTCTCTCGATGTTCTAATATTTTTAGATGCAGCTGTAGTTGGTGACTTGTGGTAATCTGCAAGCGTGACTTGCTTCTTTTTCTCCGAGTGTAGGACGATGACCCCGGTCGGTGAGTTTTCCAAACATTAGAGCGTCAGGGTCACGGATGTTTAGCTAGCTCGTGGGCGAGGCTCTTTTTCTGTGTTTAGACTCCAACGTTACTGTTTTTGATGCAGCTACGGGCGAGAAAACTCCTTCAGCTCTGTCGCTTTTGTAAAATTGACAAAACAAACAAAAAATAAAACAACTTTAAACAACGTCTTAATATTAACTAGCTCCAATGAGCTTTACAGCAATCTTGTAGCAATAACCTGAAATGACTAAGACTATTTAAGATAGTCATAAAGATGTAAATAAATGACTTTTTATTTATTCACTGAAAGCATAAAGATCTGCACGACGTCCACACCCCCTGAGTCTCCTCTTCATTTTGTATTTGTGCTGAATGAAAAGCTCGAGTTACGTCAGTCAAGTAAGGTCTTTCTGTGACGTTCGATGGGCGTGTGGTTCATATTTAACCCCTCGGAGCAAAAGAGGGGGCTTTGGTCCACAATGTTAAATATAATATGTCTCTGTGGAGAAAAGTGATTTGAGTGCAAGTTAGCAGGAAAGACTTACTGACCTCGTGCAGAGCCTCACTGGCAGCTTGGTGCCCGCCATCTGGAGGGGAAGGAAAGGACAAATCACCAGATGAGTTATTCTGTCTCCGGCACCCCGTGATTATAAATCACTACGACCGAACACAGGAGAAACTCCATCAGCTGAAATAAGGCAAAGCACTGAATTTGGTGGAGATCAATTCAAACGATCTTTAAGTGTTTGTCATCGATACAGTCGGATCAGACTGAATAAAATGGCTTCGATATTTTTTGCAAACAAATAAAACCAAAACAGGATCCATGCAGACTGTGTGTCACTGGAGCAAAGTCAAACTTTGACATAACTTTAACAAAATTTACCTTGAATTTAACACCACCATTTTCAGGCCTAACACAAAAAAAAAAGACAAGTGGAACTAACGTCTGAACGATGTATCACGCAGACCTGTTTCTGTGACGGACCGCTGCACGGGGCAGCATGGAGAGCGGATCAAACCCCCACTCGTCAGGTGTTTTACCTGTTTCATGGTTTTCTGCCTGAAGGAGGAGTCGCTTTAAACCAGAGACAAGCTGTCAGAGAAAACCAAGCGCCCGCAGCTCGTTTAAAATCCGTTCACTACTGACTCACAACTTGTGCGAGCGTAGAAACACAGATGAAAAGAAACGCTTCTTCAAATCAAAGAGATGAGACATCGTGCCGCTGGAACTACGGTGAGTGAGAAGAGCTAAAAGAGATGTTTGTGGGTCTGAAAGCTCCGACAGCTGACGGTTATTTAAATTGCTGCTTCTCACTGAAACATTATATCGTAATTTCTGGACCATTGAGCACACCCGAATATAAGCCACGCCCACTAAATAAAAAATACATATATAGGCCACGATTGCGTATAAACGGGTGTCCACGTTGTAACACGAGATATTTACACAGAAAGATTTTTTGAACTGTTAATTAAATACGTACCGGTAACAAACACAAATACGAACAGTAAATGTTTTTTTCTGAACAGTGTCTGTAACAGAGCTGGGTAAAAAAATGAATAAAGTATCCTACCAAGAAGTCACTGATCGCTATCGTCACCTTCCTTCTGCGAAAGCTTCGATTCCTCCCTCCCTGGGGGCACAACAGGGAGGCCCATTCTCTCCTCCCCGTTTCACTGGTCCACTCTGTTCTGTAATTTCACTGGTCACATTATTAATACTGTTTTACCTTTATATACAGGTAGTCTCATTGAGTTACGAGGACCCACCCCCCAAGAGCGACGATGTGTTTTGGGCACCCCGGTGACGAGCCTAAATGTTTTGGCAGCATGAAGCTCGTTAGCCCATCAAAATAAATAAATAAATTAGTTGCAGCGTTGTTGCACCGCAGTGTGAAGGGTGTGGAAAACGTAGCGTCTTACAGTCTGGTAATCACGGCACTTCGGTCATTTAGGCCACTTGAGCTTTCCAAAAGAAACTGAAACGATTATTAGGGAAACTAAAGACTGAATAAATTAAATACGACCTCACTAATAAAGAGACGACATTTATGCCTAGACTTTTGAGTTTGGAAGAGACTGAACTATATATTTTTTAAGATTTACAAACCCAAAGAATGTTTCTTTTTCCAAAAAGAGGCACAACATGACACAACAAGAGAGCCACTGCAGCAGATCCACTTGATCACTCGTGAGGTCCAAAACTGAAATCTCAAACTTTCTTTTCTGCTCTCCGCTCCCTTCTGTATCAGATTTAGGTCCACGTGAGTCATCCCGTCTCGACAGGATCTGAGCAGCAAACAATGACGGGTTTATCTAAACGCCATCAGTCACGGGAAGTTTGTCACTCTTCAAACAGGAAGTCCTAAAAGGGAAAGTGGGCAATCTGCCAAACCTGCCGCCCCTCGGCCTCCCTCCTCACCTCCTCTGTGCCTCTTGCCCTTCTGCTTCTCCTGGACCTTCCTGGTGTAATGTTTGTACGCCTCCGTCTTCTGGTACTTCTCGAGCTCGCGCATGTAGCGCTCCTTATCTCGCTCGGCTTCATCCAAGTATCGCTGCAGAGACGAGACAAGAGAAAACTCAGATTAAAAATAAACTAAACATGAGCTAAAGCAGAACAGAATCAAGTTGGATTGTGAGAGTTTTCCTGATAATGAACTAAAGTCACTGAACACAAAACTGTTTGTCCACATGCAGACCAGTTTTCAGCTGATAAGTCCAAAACAGGCACGAGAAGGGATAACTGGTGACATCATGAGTGGAGTGAGTGTTATCAGGCAGTTGCTGGATCACCAGACTCGGAAGACACTTGTAAACATGATGATGCATCCTCTGAGCAGCAGCGTGTGAGAAGTGTTAACAGTGGTCCCTCGCTACTTCGCGGTTCGTTTATTGCGGACTCACTCCATCGCAGTTTTTCAAAATAAAGATTGGACATGACACAACTGGCTGATTGATGGACGAGCCGCAGGATCGGCATGGGATTTTTATTTGAAATAAATTATTTTAAATTATTCAGCACCTGCTGCACAGGATAAACTTCCTGCTGCAGCTGATCAGCTGATCACCGTGCAACGGAGAAGTGGGCGTGGCCAAGAGCACAGGTGGCAAAGAGCAGAGCAGGCAGGAGCTGAAATCATGACATTCTGTGTCTTTTAGAGCGTTTAGAAACATTGTTTAGAAGAGCGTGGGAAAGGTTTAAAATGCCTTAATATAAATATATATATAAATACTAAAACTACTCGTACTACTATTCCTACTTCGTGGTTTTTCACGGGTCTTCAGGGTACAGATCCCCCGTGATAAACGAGGGACTCTGTCTACACTTATCAGCCCTCGCAGCTCACACAGTCCACGATGACCTCGGCTGCACGTGCAGGCTCCTCTCAGAGAGAAAAACAACTCTGTGGTAACTCACACACATGGTTCAACATTAATTCAACATTAGTGATAAAACATTTATAAACCATGACCAAAAATCCCCTGACACCTATTACAATCATTTCAGTACAGTCACGTGACCTTTCACCCGGGGCCGGTTCATTTGATTCCACCTCTTTGTCTTGGGTGCTTAACTGCCAGAGAATGAATGTAAAAAAAAAAAAAAAAAAAGCTACAGATTGTTCTAAAAAACAAAAACAAAAGGCAGAGCAGGAAAACTCCAAAGCTAAAGCTTCGACCGACAGTGAGAAGGTTGAGCCGTTCAGTGAAATTTAAAAACAAACGAAGCACCGAGGCAGAACCGACCGTCACTGGAGGCTCCGTGAAACGCTGCGTGAACATGATGGCGACGATCAGACGTTTGCGGCGCAGACGGCTGAGCATGTTTATGGATCTATTTTTGTTACCCAACACAACATTAAAGGGTTTAACTAGGCCAGAATGAATGATGGCATCAAATCGCGTGCAAACAATAATAAAAAGGTGTCACGCCGCTCGTGTGGAAGGCAGCCGACACCGTGAACTTTAAGGGCTCCTGTTTTCTCGCTGATTCTGGTTACAGTGAAAACAGTGACTCTTTTTCAACCTGCTGCTTCTCCTCGGTTTATTTCTTTCCAGCGTTTTGTCAACGGCTGCACAGCCGACAGAGGCGACGGCCCAAAGACCTGGAAATTAAATTAAACCGAGGCACATTTAAAGAAACGCTTGGAGACGTTTCATTTCGCAGATTTGTGCTCAGCTTGTAATCCTGTCTCCTCCGACCTGCTTCTCCTCGGGGGGCAGTTTGCTCCACTCGTTGCCCAGCATCCTGGTAATCTCCGGAAAGGGCACGTCCGGCCGCTCCGCCCGCAGCTGCTCTCGCCTGTCGTTCATGAAGCGAACGTAGCCCGTCAGGGGAGCTTTGGGTGCGTTGCTGTCCTTCATCGGCTTCTTCCTCTTCCTCCCTTTGGTCCAGCTGCCACGCCGAGGTTTCTGCGAACACAAGAAAAGGAGAGCCGGCTGAAAGGTGCCGCTCCGCCCTGATGAGGAGTCAGGATTAAGAGCAAGTCGTGTAGTTAACCTCGTCTCCATTTCTCTGGATGCTGCTGTCTGCGTTGGCTGCAGGAGAGTCCGTCTGCTCATCCATCACTGTTCATCAATGCAGGAGGAACATAGAACAAAACAAGACATTAGTTGAATTATCTTGAATTAAACTCCTGAACACACTTTAATGTAACTTTAGGAACTACTCACTGGATGTAAATGTACAAGTGATGAACTTTTGGGGCCAGACAGATTCAACCGACGGACCTTAGAAAACACCCAGATGGCTAAAAATCAGTCATTCAACAGACACTGCACTAAAACTTACTGCCGTAACAGCTGAAAGAGTGCGACACCTTCCAATAACCACGAGACCGCACGGTCTTGTTTTTTTAAAGTTCGATCAAAGCGGCTGCAGCTCAGTCATTTCCTGCCACGTTAGTTTTAAAGTCTGGCACGAAACACGACGAGCGATGTGCTTTTCTATAACAAACCGTAGAAAGAAAAGTTTTACCGTTACTAGTCTTTACTGGAATAGCACTGAGTTAAACTGTGGTTCCTCTGAGTAAGTGCAGGCAAAGAGCCCCCAGGCTGACATCAGAAACAAGAGGAGCACCATCTGTTTTAACCTTTGACCTCAGAAATCACAGCATAAAAAGAAAGCAACCTCCTGGTGTGTGGTGTCAGCCTCCTGCCGCTGTCTTTCTACAAAAGATTTATAAAACCTCATCTTTACTAATGCGTTTACTTTCAGACTGAGCAGAAACTGTGAGACGATGATGCACGGATGGGACTTTAAATCACACACACAAAGAGTAAATTCCTTCTGAACGAGACGGGGCTCTCTGCAGACCCAAAGTGGGCGTTCCTGGAGAATAGGCGTTTCAAGAGGGCAAACACTGATTGGCTGTATTTGCTGCTCTTAGGTAAGTTACGTCAGCTCTTTTAAAAACTGAAGGTTTCTAAGAAACAGCGATATATCTGCTGTCAAACACAAGAAGATCCTCTTTAGTCCTTGGGTTGTAGGCTGCACCTGACACAGGTGAGTGTGGTCTGGGTACAATGAAGTGTGAAGCATCTGATGAGAAACCTGCTCCCATTTGTCAAAAAGTCTGGTCTCAGTTAAAGATCATGAGTCCTACGACGAGATAATGGCCCAAAACAAACACGAAAAACAAAAAGCGCTCTTCTATGAGATGTGATCAATGAAAGGAGCTGAAACACGGAGCAGGGTTGACCTTTAAAATGTGAGACAGCTGAGGAGCTGAACCAGTAAACAGTAAACCTGCTCCAGGTGCAGAAATCTGACAGAAACTGACAATCACTCATCTGCAGTGACTGATTTAAAAGGTTGAACAAGAAAATGTGAAGTTAAAGGAAACATCCTTTGTCCCAAAGACAGTTTAAATATCATTATTATTTTGGCTACTTTATTTTTCTTTCTTTCTTAATTGATTGTAACTATTTTCACATTATTCAACAACCAAAACTGATTTTGTTGTTTAATGTAATGGCTACGTATTAAAAACCAAACATTTAGCCCTCCCCACTACCCATTTACGTTGCTCTTATTTTGAAATGTAACCGGAAGTTCTGTGTTAAGCGAGCCGGAAAGATCGTCCAATCAGATGCGTCCCTCCAGATACGCCTTCTGTATTTGTCTGCAGATACCTGCTTGTTCTGAACACTGCTCATAATAACAAAGCAACAGCGCCCTCTGCTGGAGACAACCTCACAATGATTTGAAACTGGAAAAAAAAGTTCAATCTTACATAAAAAATAAAATAAAAATCTAATAAAATCCCACTGTGTGAGAGAATGAGATCATTCTTTCTCTGTTGGCATGATGAAGCTGTGCAGAGTTCACTTAGTTGTGTCAAATCACCCAACTTCAACTCTAAAGTCCTAAGTACATCCGTGTATCTTAAGTGTACATCTTGGATCCTCATTTACTGTTTCTTTTTACTCTTTGTATTTTTTCTATTATTGGGTGTAACTGGGACCCCGAGTACATAATTTCGTTCCACCTCATGAACCACATGTGATGAGAATGACAATAAACCTACTTGAACTTGAAAACCATCACAGCACAAGCTTTGGAATGGACCAACTTTAATTTAAATTAAACTAAAACGGCCACACCACGACATGTGTGCAAGCATGAATGCTTTCTGTAAATGGTTTATAAAACAACACATAAAGAAAGTTTGAAGATTTAAATTCATCGGTCAACAGTGTTGGCAATACAATGTTCAATATACCGGTAAAAAACTGTTTAAAATGTGTTCCAAATTTCAGGACAGAATTTTAAACCGGGATCCTCTTATGAGAAGAACCGGACGCTGCTCCAGTTTGGTGGTTCTTCTTTCAGCTGCTCCTTCTTCAGGGCTCGTCACAACAAACGAACGCACACGAAGACCTGGTGATTGTTTTTACGCCGGATGTCCTTCCTGACACAACCACAGACACCGAGCTACCACCGCCTCTGTGAGGAGCAGAGCTGCCATCCAGGATGCCCGGGTGAGCAGATGGTGGGGGTTAAGAGCCTTGCTCAAGGGCCCAGAGTGGGGCAAATGAGGGTGGAGGCAGGTGTGAGTGCTTCATCTTTCCCACCCACATTTTGATGTTGTCAGTGTTGAACCGGTAACCGTGTAACGAATCAACACAACACTTGTTTGCACTCAGAGCACGACTCGATGATGACATCAAACTTTGGCTCAGTTTTAGTAAGTTAGCCTGAATTAGAGCCATTGTTGGGTCTAAGGTCCATTAGCTGGGGCGGCCATCTTGAACTGGACTGACTCTAAAAGTTAATCAATTATCGATGTAAACTCAGTGATTACTTTATGAAAGTGTCATTAAAAAGTAGTAACAAAACCAAATATTCTGTGTTTATCATTCAAATTTACTCTTAGAGGATTTGTCTAATTGAGGCTGTAATAAAAATAAGAATACAGCACATGTGAAATGTTTATTTCATACATTTATATAAATTAAACTGATCCAAATTTTTGATTAGAAAACTATTTGAGCCACGAATGAACTCCAAATATTTAGTTCCATGTTGTTTATTGTTATATTAGATAAAAAACTGCATTTGTTCTTTATTAACAATAAAGCTGTGAGCGAAACAGACATTAAACACTTCATATTAAAATACAAATAAAACGTACAGTTTATTTTATGTACATACTAAAGTAAAAAAATGTAAACATCAATTTTAAAGTTTTGCACATTTAAGATTTAACAGTTTAACTATTCAGCAAAACAACAAAGCTTTTTTACAGATTGATGGATGTAATCGACTGAAAATTTGTTTAGTAAATAAAGCCCATTTGTTTTCCTAAATTAATAATTATAAATAATTATAAAACGTGTACTATTAAAAAATAATATATATTTTTTTGACATGCTACATCTAACAGTAAGTCAGTAAAAATTAAAATGTATCCTTAGCTAACTTATGAAAGCTAATGTTAAATTATTGTGATGAAACCCTGACACTCAGTGAGTGATGGGACTTATTTTAATTTACTTAAATTATTTATTCATCGATAACGACGAGTTGTCAAAATATTTTTATGGAAAACTAGCAAACCGCCGGTTAGCATCATCATGTAATATGATCATTTTAGGCGTTAATTTATTAAAAACAGCTCTGTTACTGTCTGATTCTCTTTGCAGTAAAGATTAAACATTATAATACCAGTAAAGTAGTAATTTATTGACACTAAATAGATTAAATTAGAGTTCGTTGTGCTCCTCCTGACTAGCATTAGCATTAGCGTTAGCCAGCTGCTGGTTAGCAGCGATAATAAAAAAAAATCAGTTTTATCTTTAGTGACACTGTTTGAAATGTGGATGAATTA
Source organism: Nematolebias whitei (assembly GCF_014905685.2). Taxonomy (NCBI): domain Eukaryota; kingdom Metazoa; phylum Chordata; class Actinopteri; order Cyprinodontiformes; family Rivulidae; genus Nematolebias; species Nematolebias whitei. The sequence goes on from NC_056507.1 coordinate 3,273,377, forward strand.
GCACAAACAAATAACTCCACGGATTAAATTACAGTCGAGAGACTGACCTGATTTAATCTCCTCCGCAGCTTTAGCTAGAAAAATGATTTCCTTTATCAAAACAATACAGCAGCTTCTTAGTAGAAATGCGTTTCATAGATGAGCTGTCGCTTCGTGTCTGAGCAATTTGTCTTTATGTATGGGTAAAAAAATAGTTTCACTGCCTGAATTTATATTCTAAAATGTAAATGCACACGATTTACTTTGATCCGCTTAAAAGTTTTGATTGATTTTATTTAGTTTACTTACCAAAACGTGTTCTATGTATTCTAGTTCTGTGTCCTCTTCTTCTTCGCTGTCTTTTTTCTTCGTGTCAAACAAACACACCAGCGACGTTTTACTCTGCTGCCCCCTAGTGGTCAGAAGTATTTAGCAGGAGAAAATAATTTTAATCAGGTCCTCTGAGATTATCAGAAGACCTGAAATGAGTAATTAGGCATTAAAGTAGGCTACAGTCATTAGTTAGTAAAAAAAAAACCCAACATAAATTAAAAATAATAATTTAACAGATGGAACAAAAATATCTGATCTGTTATGGACTTTTATGCAAATTGCATAAGAAAGAAAAAGCACAAGAAAAGTGTAACGTTGCATTTCTTTATGTTGTCGCCTGCCACCCAAGGTACAAGTGCAATCATTTTTGTGCCCATGCCTGTGAGTGAGTGTGTTCATTTGTTAGCAAAATATCTCATAAATCAAAAAACTGATTTCAATGAAATTCCTGGAAAGTAATCTGAAACTTTCTTCTAACAGTTAAGTCAGTCAAAAACCATGTTTCATTTATAATGACGACCTTGTTATTGGATGATGCACATCTACAACTAATTAACTTTTTAGAGTCAACCCCATTTAAAATGGCCACCACAGTTAGGCAAACTAAATGAGCACAAACATTGCTATAACTCAGTCAGTTTTATTATTATTGAACTGAAATTTCATTTCATTTATTTATTTCTATAGCGCTTTACACAGCAAAGGTGATGGTGACCAAAATACTTAACAAAAACAGTAATTAAAATGACACATTGGTGGGTGATCTGGGTGTCCTCTGCCTAAATTTTTTAAAAATAAAGTAGATGCCATTTTCTGCATTCTGGTGTATTTTAACGGGTTGTTAAACATCTCCGTTTACCTACATTTGTAAACGCTTGATTCAACAAGTATTTTCGAGAGTAACAAGAAGTAACCTGACCAACAGCTCTCCTTGTGTGAATAGAGCACGCTCCATTTCTCACCCCCCCCCACCCCCACCCCAGTCGACAACACTGCGGTGAAGCTTTCCCCAGATTCAGAAGCCTTACTCTCATTCAAATCCAGAGTGCACGATTACAGCTTTACGTGCACTATTGTGTATGGCTCCTGTTTAAAGGTGATTAACATACAAAAGCAGCATTTCACCTAGATGTCCTTTAATTCCACACATTTAAAGCATGTTTCTCACCAAGTTTGTGCAAGACATTTCAACTTTAATGCTCACTAACACACAGCGTCAGGTCAACAAAGTTCATACTCAACCCCCCAGGTATCAAATCCAATAATTCTCATTCAGGTCGGCACTATTTGTGTTTATAGAGAAATTAAATATTGAAAACAACATCACCATTAGAATTTTTTACTTGTGTTCAACACTACTCAACTAAAAGGATGTTTCATACACAACGGTGCAAATGCAGCGCAGCTGTAAAGGTTGTTGTAATCTAGCACTCTGGATTAAGGTTAAGTAAAGTTTCCAAATTCGGGGAAAGCTTTACCACATCGCTTTTCTCACACATCCTAAAAAGTCCACTAAAAGAGTGGACTTTTGAGTATTTATCACGTGGAATGGACGTTAGCTAACACAAAAAAGGATATAACTCGGTCAATTTTACATATATGGGCTTAAAATCTGGTGTGGTAGTAGTTGAGAGTCAGTAACAACTTATGTTATGAGTGCTACACATTGCACAACATTTTAGCTTCGGCCTGGTAGAACTGTTGCCTTGACGTGAAAGGAACACAGGTAGTCTGTAGATGAACGTAAGACCTGGTGTGGTCGATCCAAACAGAAGATTTAGTTTCTGACCTGACTTGTGAGATTAAACGTCAGAGTAAGACTAATACTCTAATTTGAAATGAACAGATAGCAAATCACCTATCAGGCAGGGAGCAAGATAACTGTAGCTCCATTCTAATTGAAACTTTGATTGCAGTCCCATTCCAATTATCCCAGTTAATCCAGCTGCGTTCCCAGGCTCATTAAGGATGGACACACCAAGAAGGATAACTGTAGCTGCAGCGTCCAGCAGCCTCCTGAAGTCAAGGTCACAAACAAAACAGAGACTTTTGCCTTGAAGTGATCGTTCCCCATGCTCTGAATACGACCAGGCCCAGTTTCTGCAGACACAAATGATAAAGAATAAAAACAATATACCAAGTAAAGAAGATTGTCTAGTTTGTCTTCAACTCCAGATCTGAGAAAGAGTTTGAGAAAACGTCAAGTCGCTTCTTAAAAATAATTGAATGGGTAGAAGGATTATGTCGTGTCAGTTCATATTATACCATGTTGTTGTCGTGTTCTACTTTTATGTGATTTTCCAGTATTATACCCACTGGTGCAAAAAGGTGTTTCAGTTTAAAAGAACAAAAAAAAACTGTCAGTTCCTTGAGCAGTTCTTAGTGAAGAGTTATAGACCTTAATTAAATGTCTCCTAGATTGGATCGTAATACAAAGCTGCTCTGCTGGAGGGGGGGGGGTTCCAGTAGCAGAATTTTCCTCATGAAAGAGTCATGCAATCGACGGGGGTTGTTAAACTGATATGCTCTGATAGAAACTGAAGCCGGTTTTGTTTAAACAGCAGCCTGATAAGACACGGAAAAATGCTAGAAACTGATTTTTATCCATCTTGGAGCTCAGACTGGACTTGTTTTTCTCAGGGGGATGTAAAACAATTACAAGAACAGGTACACAATTTAGATAGGAGACATTTTAGTAAAAAAAAAAAGAAAAACATAAAACATGGCAATCTCTGCGAGCGAAGATTTTACATTAAAATATACACAAGTCTTGAAAAGGCTGCGCCGCTGCTACGTGGAGGGTTTGTAACCAACTGGCTGGTTTGGTCAGACGCTCAGCTCCTGACTGGATCATGTTTGGCATCGTTTTCTACATTTTCTGTATTTTCTTCCATCCTTTTTATCACCTGCCACTGAAGGCAAAGGCAGAGTGATCATGTTTTGCCCTTGTCTGTGAGTGCGTGTCGTCATTAGCAACAAAGTATCTCATAAATCAGTGAACGAATTTAATGAAACTTTTGGGACGGCACCACTGGGTGCACATCTACAACTGATTAACTTTTGGAATCATCTCCACTGAAAATGGTTGTCTCTGCAAGGCGATCTTAGCCAACGAAAGTAGCTTGAACTCATTACATTTGACAGATAATGAGCTCAAATTTGGTGTGGTAGTAACTGAGCATAGTCCCCAACGCATACTTAGATTGCAACACATTGCACAGCACCCTTGGCTAAAACCTTTGCAATAATTGTTGGAGTCAACCCTGTTTACCTTTGAGCACAAAGATCTCACGAAGCACTGGATGTAATGTAATGAATGTAGTGAAAGGAGTCACTGAGTGCACGACTGCAACTAAACCTAAATGCCACGATGTGTGTGTTTTGGTTATTTATTGGTAGTGGAGTTTATTTTTCATGTTTATTCCCTTCATGGACGTGTTGCTGTAAGGGATTGTGTATTATTTGCGCTCACCATGCTCCAGAATTTTCACTGTTCTTTTATTGTTATTGTGAACGATATTAAAAATGTTCCATGATCCTTCAATTCAATTCAGTTGAACTCAAAAATACTTTGTTAATCCCAGAGGTAAATTAAGTGTTGTCATTATCCTGGTTTCATCCAAGAATTGTTATAGACACTGATAGCTGTGGGCAGGAAGGATCTCCTGCAGCAAATCCAAAGAAATGGCCACAGATACCAATCCGTCCACCCAGATCCAGTTTGCTGTCAGATCCGGCGGGCCTCTCGGTCCTCTTGGACAGCAGAGCTGCTAAAATGCCGAGCAGAATTCCTCCCAGAGCGATGGTCACTCCTCCCATCAGTCGGCCAAGCTCCTCATTGCCACGGACAGCTGAAGGTGCTGGGAGATGATCCCGGTCCTCCCGTTGTCACGAGCTGAGTTTCCCACTAGCTCCAGGATCTCAGTGGTCAGGTACTCGAGCACCACCACCAGGTTGACAGGAATTCGTCCACGGCACCTCCTTTTCAACTCGTTTGGTATTTGGGGCTGTAGTTGAGATATTTGAGCTTTTCATATGTTAATCAGCTGCTCCGGGTTGTTAAAAAAAACACCTTACTCTATGCAATAATCAGTCTTCATGTGACCAGGCAGTAAAGGGACAGCAAGAGATAATTCTATTACCTCAAGGTCTGATTGATACGATTACAGTGACGTGTTTCTTCGGGAGTGCTTGGCCTTCCAGATTCCCTCCTGCAACTGGTTCTGATAAGCTGGAAGGACGGGGAGGGCCTGACAGCTGGACGTTCTACAAAACTGATTTTTTCCTGTTCAGGAAGTCAGAACAGGTCAGAATCTTAGACAGGTGAAAGCATTGATCTTCTGTGATTGCTGGCTGTTCTCCAAAGCTTTGTAGATAAATATGACAAAGCGTACACCTGGTTGTTTTGGGAATCCCTTTTTTCCTAAGACATTTACCTTCCTGTGTTTTGGGCTCATGTTTTAGTTCTGTTACTTGTCATTCATCGGTTCAGCTCTTCTCAGTCACTTCCCGGCTCCTGCCCCATCGACTCTCACCTGATCCTTGTTGTCGCTCCCCAGGTGTTTTCCATTCCTCCCATGTTAGTGCTCCTTTATATTCTGTGCTTTCTTGTTGCCGCCTCTGTTCTGTGTTGCGCTGTTTTCTCCCAGCCAGTCGAGAGTTCCCTCTGAGTTCCTCCCTGTGTTTTTCCTTTGAGATATTTATTTAGTAGGTTTTGCTGCCTCAACAGCCTTTGATTTTTGTTAAGAAATAAGTTTATTGTGCATTTATTGTGCACATGCATTTTTTCTTCTGATGTTTGAGCCTTTGAGTCCTGTCTGCATCTGAGTTCACCATATTTTTGTAAATCGTGTCACTTAATGACATTAGTCAACAAATACCTGAGGGAAGTTTACAGATATTGAGCTAAAACTGTGGTCCTGGCTGACTGTGTGCCCACACACTCCATGCACTAACAGATTATATAAGAGATCACAATTTTTCATGAGATCATACAAAATGTTAAGTTGTGCTCAAACTGGCAAAAGCTCCATCACTTCAACTAAAGAAGATGATTTTAACTCAAAACTCTGACATGAAAAGCAACAGTATGACTTTTTAAAATCTTTCTACTTTTCATTTTCATTTTCTCTTTTTTAAGTTGAAGCATCGGTGGTCTGTGTGTTGTGGGCAGTGGCACGGCAAATAATGCACTGGAAATGGTGAGTCAGGTTCAATCAGCTCCTCAGATCCCAGCAGGCCTGCAGGGGACATCGTCTCCGCTGTCTTTTGAATCGATGTCCACCTGCTCTGCTACGCCACGTCATCCCATCCAAGCTTGAGAAGATCTGTGCTGAGGGAAAGGTTGCTCCGGTCCATCTGCAGGCTGCTCATATGCTCCTGTCTGCCATAGTCCAGCTCTAATGTTAAAAATCTTGGTGTTATTTTTGATCAGGACACGTCTTTTATCCCCCACATTAAAAATGTTACTAGAACATCCTTCTTCCACCTGCGTAATATCACCAGAGTCTTAACTGGAGTTAGTGGGAGATCTGGTTCTTCTCCAGTTCTGCTCTCTGCATCCACTGGGCACTGAAGCCACTGTAATAAGCGTCAAACTTTTTCTGATCACATCAAAACTTTCCCTCTAGTATTTCAGCAAAAAGAAATGGGCTTTTGGGCGGTGCCCTGTTGGCTTCTGGGAAATGTATTCATTATGAGCAGGCATACGTTGTAGGCTCATTGAGAGAAAACTACAAAATGGCAACACCTGTCCAAAGTATTTAATTTTTTCGTTAACCTATTTCACTGTATAGTATCCAGCACTGTCCCAATCATGTGAGTAATATTAAAGTTGATGCATCGTGTACAATAAAAAAAAGTCAATGTGCGTTGACAAACTTGAAATTCTTTCAACAAAGCGACAGAGTCCTGGAGAACCCTCATCTGCTCGGACAAGACGTGCAGCTGGATATATCTCGGGGGGTTTACACAAGTCACAGTCAACTACACGTATAACAGTTTATTTAATCTAATTTCACTTCCAGGCCAGTGCTGAAAGACGTGCCACCAGATATTATCTCTAATCAGATTCTTGACGTTTATTAACATTAAACTTCCTGATGTCAGGATCTGCCGACATCCACGTCAGGAGGAGAATGATCCAAATAAAAGTTAAACAAGGTTTATTTTCAAAAACAAAATCAAAAGACTGACAGGACAGCATACTTACTGAGAACGGACGGACAGGACGGGACGGGATGCAGACCACGACACCATGAAGGACAATCTGGAGACAAAGACAAGACACCAAGGAGCTGCATAAATACACAACACTGACGAGGACTAATGACGGGCACCTGCTGTGATTGATATTACGCACAGGTGAGACGGGCTGAGCACAGGGAGGGAAAAAACTGAGAGGCGTCTGAAAACAGGAGGAAACAGACAAAGACAGAACATAAACCAGAACCCCTACACCTGACCAGGAGACTCAGGGAGGGTCTCCTGACGGACAAACAGCACATTAACGTGGACACTAATACAAACATCATAAGAAATAAAGCTGTTACTCGTCCCACAGGTGCACCTGAGAGGCAAATAACTGTTTTCGATTTATCAACAGCTCCCTGCGGACACCTGGATGTTGATGAGAAGGAGCTCCCTTCATGCTTTCCAGGACAGGAAGTTGTTTCTACGACTGTGTGTTGGAAAACAAACGTGTCAAGATACGCAGTCGTTAGCTTAGTTAATGACCTAAGAGTTACTGCTGCCGCCTGGACGTGCCACGGTGTCTGTGGTTGCATACCGGACGGCTCTATTGCCTCATGCACAAACAAAACACTGCTGTGAGCTGCTCTCTTACTGTGCACAGTCAAAGCCCAACAGACACAAGGATGGATCATCTGGTTGCTATGCAACATGCTAATTGGTGGCTAATGTGAACGATCCAAAGAAAACGTTGAACACAAGGAGGACTCACTGAGAAAACACGGTGGAGTTCTCTCATCCGATCGGAAACAGAAGTAGGGATGGGCTGAATGTAGGATTTCTAACATCTTTCTTCTTCTTCTTCTTCTTTCGGCTGATCCGTTCTTCAGGGGGTCTCCATGGCGAACTAACTCACACAACGACTTGGCAATTGTTTTTTATGGCCAGATGCCCTTCCTGACACAAACACAGAGGATCACTACAGGGGCGACTGTAGCTGAGTGGTTAGAGCAGTCATCCTCCAGTGGGAGAGTTGGGGGTTCGATTCCACCAACAGTCACATGCTGAAGTGTCCCTGGGCAAGACATTGAACCCCTCATTGCCTCCGATGTGTGTCCCACTGGTGTAAGAATGTGATAACGCTCTGATTAGTCTTAGTATATACATAGTAGAGGGCTGTATGAATGGGTAAATGAAGCTCAGATTGTTGTGAAGAGCTTTGAGCATCTTGATAAGACAGAAAGGAGCTGTACAGGTACAGCCCATTTACCACCGAGCTACCACGGCCCTCTGTGTGGAGCAGAGAGCTGCCATCTAGGGTGCCCGGGGGAGGAGATGGTGGGGGCTGAGGGCCGTGCTCATGGGACCAGAGTGGGGCAAATGAGGGTGGAGGCAGGTGTGAGTGATCACTTTTCCCATTTTGATGTTGTAGGTCCAGGGAATCGAACTGGCGAACTTCTGATCACATGCTCGCCTTCTCTAATCGCTGCGCCACCGTTCCCCCACAGGATTTCTAACCAATCAAATAATAAAACACCAGACGAATTTAGATTTGGAGCAGCACGGTGGCTCAGATGGTAGAGCTGTTGCCTCTCGGCGAGAAGGTTGCCGGATCAAATCCCAGCTGGGACCTTCCTGGGTGGAGTTTGCAAGTTCTCTCCGTGCATGCGTGGGTTTTCTCCAGGTGTTTCGTCCCACAGACCAAAAACATGCATGTTAGGCTGATTGGTAACTCTAAATTGTCCCTAGGTGAGAGAGTGAATTGTTGTTTGTCTCATTTGTCTCCATGTGTCCCTGTGATGGACTGGAGACCTGTCCAGGGTGTCCCCCGCCTCTTGCACACTGCTGGACATGAGCACCAGTGACCCCCGCGACCTGAAAAGGAAGAAGCAGTTTTGACACAGAGCCAAAAGGGGGAAATGGAAATCCTGTCTGTCCGTCCATCCGTGCTCGTTGTGAGTGTACCTTGAACACAATGAGTGAGGTACCAACCCCCATTTCAGCGTGTCGCTACTTCTGGGCGTTAGAAAGGTTCCTTTCAAAAAGTGAGTTGCCACATCAAAATCCAAGATGGCTGACCACCGCCAAATACAAGTATGTAAACCAGTTACATCTTCAGAGTTACCAGTCAGTCTAACACGCATGTTTTTAGTCTGTGGGAGGAAACTGGAGTACCTGGAGAAAACCCACGCAGCACAGAGAGAACATGCAAACTCCACCCAGAAAGACCCCTGGCAAGGATTTGAACTGGCAACCTTCTCACTGAGGGGCAACAGCTCAACCGGCTGTGCCACCGTGCCTCTGTGACATGAAAAGTAAGGGTGATAAGGGCTCTAATCTTAAACATAAAAATCTTACGCAAAGCTTTAAATTATTTTACTTTCATACTTTGGCTCCTCTCGTCATCTTTTTAAATTTCCAACATACGTGAAGCTCCTACTCGGTTATCCTTTCCCTTAATTCAGTTCCCATCATTTCAACGCTTAATGGAAGTGGACCTCAGCCGGTGTAGGTGGACTGGATGACCAGCATCTCACCTAAACCACCCAACAAAGCAGGAGAACATTTAAAAAGATCAGGACCTGAGGAATAAAAATGACATGGTGTGTATTCACACCAGTACTCAGTAGCATTCGTGGTGTTTGGTGAGGTTCACACAACATGTGAATGAAGTTACAGCAGAAATGTCAGTCATCACAGTAGTTTGTGATACTGGAAGAAATTAGTGAGAATCAATCTTTAGGATTCCAGAGAGGATTTCAAACCGTGGGAGTGAGGTGAGCAGTAAGAGAGCTGCCTCCCACCAGCCATCAGTCTGGATGATCCCCAGCTCTTCCTCCAAAACTGGTTTAACTTCAAACAAGAAGTCCGTAGAAAAGAGCCTGGAAACAAACGTCATCTGTTGATAACTGCAGCAAAAATTTCTACCCACAGATGCTCTGGAGGCACAGAAGAGAAGGTGTGAATTAGAGACTGCAACACAATTTGAAAATAAAAAAGTTAGGATGGGAGACTCTTTGTCATGACTTGTCACAGCTACAGGATGCAGCGCGATCCCTACGAGTCTAAACACTTTCAGTTTTCATAGCAGTCACGTGGATTAACCTCCTGCTGCTCTTGGTTTAAAATGACCTCAGTTAAAACACGCCATTCTGACCCAGGGGCAGCAGGTGGATTTTAAAGGAATGCATCACCGCCCACCGTCTGGCGCATTTTAAAACACGTTTTAAACAAAGGTCTGACGTGATCTGTTACGGTGAAATCTTACTGGGCTGCAACCGTTGGGTGGTGCCTCAAAACCACAGGAAAAGCGAACAAAAACAGGCCGGTTTTCTTTTTCGTTCTTACAGCCTCAATAAATTATGTCTGGCTTCTTCTGCGAGGTCAGTTTTTTAAGTGCACGCTATTTTAGTGTGCACACTTGCAAAAATATATTCCAAGCCGTTCACGTCACTGTGCTGTCCCTCCCACACCGTAACCACCTCAACAGATTTTGAGTAGAGTTGGAGACCCCACAGTTCGTTAGATGATAGTCATGAAGTTTCACAAGTCTCAAACACTTATCAAGAGTGCTGGAGCTGTGCTTTGAAACGTATCGCTTCGGTGTTTGAGTCGCAGGACTGACAAATCTATGCAAAAAAAACCTGCGACTTATACGCCGGAAAATACGGTGCATGCTATTATTTTGTTTTCCAGCTTGTGAAAATGTTACAGATTGAAAAGTTGTCTTTAATATGATTCACTGCTCCGAATGACGCACTTTAATATTCCAGAACGTCCTGTTTTATGTCTGTTTTTGTAGTCGGTGAACCTTGATTTTCAAAGACAAAAAAAGAATGGCGCCTGACAAATTGCTGCTCGAATCAAATCAGCATTTGAAAGAAGGTGCGCGCGTGAAACAAACAAATAAAGTATTAAAATCATGCTGCACAAGAACAGCTAGAGAACGTCGGCAGCATTTCTTAGAAACCAGGAGCTTCTCAGAATTCAGAGAAGAGGAAAGCGAACCTCGACGGTAATTTGTCAAAATTAAAAAAATGCAAGAAGACATCTAGTAAATGCATTCTGGATGGAGGTTAATTATTAATTATTTTACAGATTTACCGTGACGGTAAAAACAGAAGATGTCTGAGTGCATGTGAACACTGCCCCAGCATGTGCAGTTATGTAAAAGTGTTGAAGGCACCAGAAATTCACAAAGGCCTGTTAAACAAACCAGATAAGACCTTTTCTGGGAAGCAACCCAGAATTCAAATGACGGCTCCAAAGCGACCAGGCTGCCCTTTGTGAGGAGCTAAAGAGGGGAGACGAGGTGACAATGGATAATAACTTGATATATGATGCTTCAGCTGTGAGCTTTAAACGTCTTATCTAAATTCATGCACAATGACAGCGCCTCTGCCCAGCCATGTCACGTTTATCTTTCTTTCTTTTTTTTTTTTGTTCACCGCCTGCCAGATAACGGACAAAAGAAAATCAATAAGTAAGAAAATCTTACCAAATGAACCGTGAGATGATGGCGGCGAGCGCTGATGAACGGGATGAATTCTCAGGCCTGGTGTGCAGAAGAGTGACCACGAGTGCTGCCCAGAGGACACGTTGGATTAAACGGATGCAAACGAAGAGGGTAAAATTTACTAAAGATACAAGAGTTTAAGACGTAGGGAAACTTAAAATCCTCATCACAGTAAATGAGCGCACATGGCCTGGATGAACGGATGAAAACTACAGTGATACGAGAAGTTTAATCATAGCATTGTAAAAAAAACAAGATATACGTGGTACGTCGATGTCGTGGAGGGATTTGAACAGTGACTGTTTGATTGGGAGACGAGTGTCTCTCTGGACTGGGACTCAGGAATCAGTCTCCCCACCAACACAGACATCTACACCTCCAGATGCAGAAAGAGGGCCACCTGCATCATGAAGGACCCCACCCACCCAGCACACACACTTTTTGCCCCACTCCCCTCAGGAAGGAGGTTAAGGAGCATTAAGTGTAGAACCACTAGACTGAGGAACAGCTTCTACCCTGAGGCTGTTAGACTCATGGATCTCTAACTAGAATAATCACTGTGAAAAACCATATCATGTTGCTGCTGATCTGTTTCATGTTGCTGCTGATCTGTTTCAATGTTGATGTGTTCATGCGTGCACATCTGCTCACAGAC
>NC_056507.1:3285058-3380498 GCF_014905685.2 Nematolebias whitei
GAGTGGGGTCCTTCATGATGCAGGTGGCCCTCTTCCTGCAGCTGGTGCGTTACTTATTTTTCAAGTTATCCAGGTCACAATGTTTACATATAAATGGTGGCGGCCATCATAGATTTTGACGTGGCAACCCACTTTTTGAAAGGAAAATTTCTTACCCCTAGATGCAGCCGCACATAACAATGGAAGTCATTACTTCACTTATATGTCGTTACCGTGCTCAACATGTATGGATGGACAGAAAGATGGAGGGTCTTTCCTGTCCCCTTCTTCACTTTACAACCGGGGACAAATTAATGAAATGAGGAGGAAATGAGGAAAAGCCTGAACTAAGCTGATATTCCAACAAATGTATGACTTTGAAGAAAGACTTCACATATACAGTCACTTCATTTATGTTTTCTTAAATATATTATAATAATATCTTGCTTTAAAGCTTGAATTAAAAGACTCAAACACTAGTGATTACATAATCCACACGTCTTTGAAAGAACGTAGAATAATAGACCTAAAGTGAGTTTTTCTCTTAAAAAGGACATGAATTTTGACTATATCTGGTGTTGCTTTTCTTCAGCATCGCTTGAGTAATTGGAGCAAACGTGCATGAGTATAAGTTAACTTCTGTAAAGTGCGACACGGGAACAGGAAGTATCAGTGACTTTATGCGATGGGGCATGTGTTCCATCCATTTTTCATCTAATTCCTGTTTTTCTCTCCATTCATGTGACCTCACAACCAGACTTCCTTTGTTTCTTCTGCAGCCCATCTCAGGTTCATCTGCTCCCTCCTTTTGCCTCGTTTTGCCCGCGGCAAAGTCTTGCTCGAGTGCAGTTATGGTGTTAGACTGGTTGGTTGGAGATGCAATTTAATTAGCAAGTCAGGCAATAAATTACTCTCGCAATTAAAAAGGCAGTTCCTCTCCTTTTTGCTTATTAGGGAGCACTCTCTAAACAAAACTCAGATATCTGTGCAGATGCTACACTCGCTTGGTGAGCAAACACGAGTTTGGAGTGTCTGAGCTCGCTGCCAAAACAATAGAAATACAGTCGTGAGTGGCCTTCTCCAAAGAGCCAAGCTCCATTTCCTCCTTTCTCTGGAAGAGGAGAGCTTAATCTGTTGTTGCAGCGCTCCGGCTTTGGCTGGGGCCCAACAAGCATCAAGGAGAAAACACTGCTGGCATCAAAAGTCCACTAGCACAAATGCAAAAAGAAAATTTGACGTGCAGAACTCACTTTGATGTAATAACAGTCCAAGAAGTCTTTGGTTCTGTTTGTTCCGGTTCCTGATCGGAGACTTTCAAATGAGGACAGTCCTTCACAGGATATATAATGTTTCTCATGGAATGCCTCTTTTATAAATTAAAATTAAAGTATGACAATGTAAAGTAAAGTAAAGTGCTATGTGTTGTCATCATGGTATGCTCCTATACAATGGTGAAATTAGTTTCTGCATTTAACCCATCACACGTGAGATACACCCAGGTGGAGCAGTGGGCAGCTAATGATTCAGAACAAATATGAAACAAATAAATACATACAATTTAAACGGTATGCCATGTTGGGGTCATATCTGAAGGATTTTGAGCTTTATTCGTGTTTATTCTGATGCACAGTTTGAAGGAGTTTGCAAGTTTAGCAACTGCTGCTGCTGAATACGAAAGAGATGGAGTGATGCGACACAACAGGGGAAATACTGTGGTAGACAAACCAAATGATGAAAGAGGGTTGTAGGCCACGTGTGTTACGTGATATCCAGAGAATATGGACAGAAATGATCAGACTTCAAGACCAGGTAAAAGTAACAGTGTTTTATTTACTGTGGAACAGTCAATTATGTGCACGGAGAGGGACTGGAACACTGGGGAGTAAGAAGAAGGTTCAGCATGGGTAAGTTGAGGTATGGTGAGTAATGATGGCTTCTTTTTTACAGGAGGAGTTGTGGATAGTCGAAGGAGCAGGGGATCCAATGGTTCTGGTAAGTGAAGGAAGACGTCCGAGGTAAGCCCCAGGTAGGGGTAGGCAAGTGGTTGGAAGGCAAGGAGACAGTTGAGGAAGTCCCACAGAAGCTAAAGGCCATACAGGGAGAGTCCAGGAACAGGTAGGGAGCAGAAGTCCATGCGGAAACACGTAAGAACTCCAGGAAAGTCTCATCTTTCACAGGATAATGCAGAGGTGGTTAGAAGCACAACTACTGGTAGGCATGTAATGCTCCAGTGGCAAAGGGAGGTCTTCTGCAGCCTTTTGTACTCCTGCAGATCATCAAGGAGATGGTCCACAGGTGTGGCTTGTTGGCGCCATCTTGTGACTGCAGGATGTTGAGAGAACCAAACTCCCACAACATGCCTCTAAACGCAATACGCCTTCCTCCAGCAATTGTGGGATTCCTAGTTTTTCCTGCCTTAACCATTTTCCCCCACAGCTGACAGTCATCCTATCAACCACACCTGCACCTGATAACCCCCACCATCTGCTCCTAAACAGGTCTCTCTTGAAAATGAGTTATCGTGGCTCAATGAGACTACCTGGATAAATAAAGGGTAAATTAAAAAAAAAAAATCCAACAACTTCTCTAGCACTACTTAAACCCCTGCCAGCCGTTCATCTGATGCTGGAACATTGGTTTAATGTGCTTCATTACCAAAACTTGATCCTTGATTATCTTGACTAACCATTTGATATTTTTTTCTCGTGTCTCCAAACACTGCTACTTCGTGTCTCCTTGACCTCCTCCTTGCTCCCCGTGACCTCGCCTGGACATCAACCTGAACTCCAAAAACATCAAAACTCAGCCTGAACCCAACACTGGACTTCACAACCAATCACCCTCTACAATGTTTCTCACCTCCAGATTCCACCTCCTTCACCATCGGCAAAACTAGGACCTCGTGCCTCCTCCCTCTCCAACACGGCCTGCAAACAAATATTCATAAGCACCATTTCAACAATCAATCCTCTCCAACTGAATAACTCTGGAAACATCATGTAAGTCATCCTGTTCCCTCCCACAGCTTAAACATCTTTTCTTGCACTGTAAATAAAAGCTTTTTTTTTGTCATCTGAGTCTGTGTCTCTTCAGTCTGCCAACTTGGGGTCTGTCCGTCCGTCCATCTATCCATCTTTATCCACTTCTTCGTTTTTGGGTCAAACTAATAATCATGTTAGCAACTGTACCATGTGTGAAATGACTAAAGCAGAATTCATTGTTTTTGGCAATCAGTGTATTATATTGTCTACTGATGGCACATCTGTCCATCCACATATCTGTCCATCCGTCTCTCCATCCATTTATCCAACTTAAAGCAAACATACAATACCTGCAATGATTTTAAGGTATACCTTGGCACAAGTTTTCAGTTTTGAGCTAAAAATAAAGGGATATAAATGTCCACTGTCCAGGAAAATTGGGAGTGTTGTGAAGAGGTGAAGAAGAGAGTCCAGGCAGGATGGAGTGGATGGAGAAAAGTTTCAGGAGTGATTTGTGACAAAAGGGTGTCAGCAAAGGTGAAAGGAAAAGTTTAAAGACAGTGGTGAGACCAGCTGTGTTGTATGGTCTGGAGACAGAGACATGGACAAAAAGACAGGAGACAGAACTGGAAGTGACAGAAATGAAGATGTTGAGGTTCTCCTTAGGAGAGACAAGGATGGCGAAGATCAGGAATGAGATCATCAGAGGTACAGCACAGGTTGAACAACTGGGAGATAAAGTTAAAGAGGACACACTGAAATGGTTTGGACATGCCCAGAGGAGGGACAGTGGGTATACTGGTAGAAGGATGTTAGAGATGCAGCTGCAAGGAAAAAGCCAAAGAGGAGATATTTGGATGCAGTTAGAGAGGACATGGAAGTAGTTGGAGTGAGGACAGAGGATGCAGAGGACAGAGTGAGACAGAGAAGGATGACTCGCACGTTGTTTGGAGTGCACAGATGTGGGACTAACATCTGTCACATTGCTGCTCCACAAAACTGTCACTTCTCACGTCTTGACCACATGATGCACAAACATGCAGATGCTAAAACACTAGCGATAGTATAAAGTAGTCCCATAAAGGAGTTAAGGTTTGTCGTAAAAGTGTCTCACATTACAGCAGGTGTTCACGTTACATAACCCTCGGTGTTAAATCAATAAAGCTGCTCACAAAACAGCCTTGAAGCGATTCTGACAGATGTCAGGACTGATGTAGAGATTACAGCTGTCACCTCATTGGGTCCTTAAACACTCCAATTCTTAACCATCTTAAACACTCTAATTTTCTTATTTGGCACCAGTTGGTAAAGTGGTACCACCGGAATCTCTGCGCAAACAGCGGAAACACGAACTAAAACCAAATTATTGAAAGCAAACATTTTCAAGTCTCCTGAAAAAGTTACAAGTAAGATTATTTCATCATATGTTGTTTGACATGGCGCCATGGTGGCTCGGTTGGTGGAGATGTTGCCTCGCAGTGAAAAGATTGACGGTTCAAATCCCGGGCTAGGATCTTTCTGGGTGGAGTTTGCATGTTCTCTCAGTGCTAAGTGGGTTTTCTCCAGGTAATCCGGTTTCCTCCCACAGACCAAAAACATGCATGTTAGACTGATTGGTAACTCTAAATTGCTAAATTGTCCCTAGGTGAGAGAGAGAGTGAATGGTTGTTTGTCTCAGTCTAGTTTGTCTCTGTGTGTCCCTGCGATGGACTGGAGGTCTGTCCAGGGTGTCCCCCGCCTCTTGCACAGTGACTGCTAGACATGGGCAACAGTGACCCCATGACCCAAAAAGGAAGAAGTGGGTAAAAGATGATGGATGGATGTTGTTTGACATAATAACTGTCATCAAATCAGAAAGCAAATATTAAACGTTCATGGGATCAGCAGTTTGTTACATTAATAATTCTGTTTGTAACAACAAAGTTCATGCTCAATCATCCAAGTATCAAATCCAATAATTCTCAGTCAGGTCATCTGGACTCATAAGTTGACACTTCCAAGTCAGAAAAGTAAACTGGAAATCACCTCAGAAGTCAAATTCACAGGCAGCAGTTCTGTGCGCTTGTGTTCACTGATCCTTCTGCAGCAGGCGATTTGTGCACACGTACATGACAATTTGTATATGCAAAATATTTCGACTTGTACAAACTGAAATGTGTACAATGGAAAAACTGTTTACGCATTTGTAGAGCTTGTGGCACACACACGGATCTTATTGTACACACATATTTGCAACACTTTTTGCACCACTCATGCAGGAGGTTGCAGAGCCTTAAATGTAGAACCACTAGACTGAGGTACAGCTTCTACCATGAGGCAGTTAGACTCATGAATCTCTAACCAGAATAATCAGTGTGGAAACAAAAACTATCACTGCAATGCCACTTTGATGGTTGATATGTGCTGCTGATTATCCATGCTGCTGATCTCACGCTGCAGATTATTTCATGCTGCTGTATTCATTCGTACTCATCTACTCACACAGACTCAGGTTTGTGCTGCTGTTGTTCAGCATATTGTTTTGCACTATTAGTGTTTAGCGCATTTCTTAGTTTATATCTTAGTTCCTTATTAGTGTTTAATTTTACAATTTATATATTTGCCATTTTTGGGTGTAACTGGGACCCTGTGTGCACAATTTTGTTCCATCTCATGTACCACATGTGATGTGAATGACAATAAAGAACCTTGAACCTTGAACATATCTTGTTGTAGACTTATGAGTGTCACGATTGGCTGGCGCTGGTGAAGCCAGTGGTTCAGGCAAGCAAGGACTCAGGATATATATATATAAAATAAAGGATTTATTAAGAAAACAAAGAGATGACAGTGCAGCAAAACAAACATAGAACAATCAGGTACTCACAATACAAACAGGTCATCACCAGTGAACAGAAAACAATGCCAGGACAAAGACTAACACAGAGACACAGACTTATACAAGAAACACAAATCAGACAAAGTGAAGGCACCTGTGAGTAATCACAGATGCCAAAGAAAAAGACAAGGGATGCAAGACATAAACACGACACAAGATGGGGTTAGATACTAAAGAAACATAAACCCTATAAAGATAGAAACAGAGGATCAGGGAAACATACATAAACACAACACCAGGGACAAAACCACAACTCTTACAATGAGACTAACTTATGTTCATACATGTCAGGATGCTGATATGTGCTAGAAGGTCATGGCATGCTTGCACACACCACCATGGGTGTCATACTCATGCTGGGTTGAGTCCATGATCTTGTCACTATCATGACGGCAGTTTAAACACGAGGCCAGTGTAGTCGATTTTGCTTCAAACTCCTGACAACCAAGCCACAGTGGTATGCTGGTGAAGATTCTCAGTCATCCAGGACATGATGAATTCAAAAAACGTTCAATACAAAAACAACTGGACTTTATTTGTAACAGAAGACGTTTCGCTCCTCATCCGAGGAGCTTTCTCAATTCAAAGAGCAGTGAAGTCCAGTTGTTTTTGTATTGAACGTTTTTTGAAGCCACAGTGGTGTGCAAAGACCTCACGTCATGGATGCCACCACTCTCAATCCAGACCCCCGAAATGCTGCCAAAATGACCTAGCTACAAAACTTTGTGCATCAAATCTCTCACAAACACATCGTGTAATGAGGAGCTTGCTGTATTTCTAATATGCTCCTGAAAACCTCACTGAGACACTGCACAGAGTGCTCACTAACTGGCTCATTCTTAACTCGAATAGCGGGGTTGTCATAGAGTGTCAAGGGTCTCTAATGGAAACTTCTAATTCTAATTAAGAGTTGTCATTTTTACACCTTTAGATGTAGATTTTGTTCTGGACAAAGATCTTTTCTTCAAAAGTTGAGCAGAGTAATTCTCAGCATTTCAAAGTGTCTAAAGATCCTTCAGCTTTGGATGGAGCTGAAGGATTAAAGTTTAAGATCTTCTACTTTATCTGTAACCAATGGGATCTCATGCCGCAGAGTAAAACAAGCTTTTTAAAGTTTTCTGCAAACGCATAGTCAGTCGTTGTGATTAACACTTAAGGGAGCTGTTAGGTCCAGTGTCATCACCGAGTGCTCACATTGTTTTCTTCTGTTGCTGGGGGATATTGCGTCAGCGTTATCGAAACGATTAATGAGCAAAAGGGACACGGTGCAGGCCCACACGATGGCAGCCCGACGAAGCTCTAAGAAGTCTGGCTTTAGTTCAACAGACTGAGGGAACTGAGGCTAGTGGAGGGCGAAAGTAAAAATTAGGCAGCTTTTGGAAAATAATTCTGGGTAATCCATCAGATGCCAGGGCTCATTATGCTGCTGGGTGCAGCATGAAAGAGATCCTTTTATCTGAGCTTCCTGTTCTTATTAGCAGCACTCATGCAAAGCGTAGCAGCAGTCCCTTCTTCGGCTGCTACCTCTGTGCTGGGGGGACAGCTGCTGCTGACACAGAGGAGCAAAGTCATTCTCCGGCTTCCGTTTTCTGGCCAGCGCAGCGGCAGTCCTGCCAAGTCATGAGGATCAGTGTGTCTGTGTTTGTTGTGTTGTCTTTGTGTACACGGCTGCATGTGTGCACACACACATATCCGGGGAGGCTGAATGTTCACAGTCACAAACCTTTTAGCCAGCTGCAGCACATCCTCCCCATCAGTGACGGTAGCCAAATCCAAAATGGTCAGAGCTATTTTAAGCTGCTTGTTCTCAAAATGGTGACACACAAAATGACTGGAGTGCCCTCAGTCTCCCAAATACAGACCGAGCCATCTGCTGAATACAAAGAAATGCTGTTTTCTGTTCATATTACAGCATTTTGAATCTGTTATACAACATTAATAACCCATTTGCAACAGCTAACATGAACTGCTGAGGATAGATGAAGAGGAGGATGCTGGTCCACGAGGACACTGAGCAAATGACACCTGGCGTATCACAAGGTTATTGGCCCCCTGAGAACCTTCTGCCTAATGATTGCTTTTCTGTGCCTCACAGAAGAGTCAATCAAGAAGTACACGGACAAACTTATAAGATCGACATTTTCAATATTGCAGCTGAGAGGAAACAAAACAGTTACTGCAACATCAAACATTAAATTTAATCTCCTTTTTATTGCTAGGCAGCATTCACCAGAGAGGATTCAAAGCAGCGCAATGCCTAATGCGGTCAGCAGAGGGCAGTGTGTAACAAGAGTGGCAGCAGCTCACTGCAAGCCCTGTCCAAATGAAGGCCAACCAGGGCTGTGAGACATCAAGGAATCCTCAAATATGGCAGGTGGAGCGAATAATACAATGAAAAGAGAGGAGAACAAAATGGTACAAAGACAGCAAATTAGCCCATCTCCAAAGATGAGGGCCTTCAATTACCACAGCCGGAGACTAGCCAACTGTGTGAGGTGAGCTGGATTGAACTTTTCAAAGAAGTGGAGGCACAGCGTTGGGGTCATTAAAAATCAGGGCTGCCACTGGGCAAAATAAAAGGTGTCAAATGGGCCTGAACTTGTAGCCTTTGGACACAGAGGACTCTTTAGGGACATGCAGGAAGACTGACGTAGACCGAAGCCCCTGCACGCTCTTCACTCTGAAGTCCCATACAGTTCCCTGTCAACGTTCTTTCCGGTCTCGTGGATTGCACTTTAATGAAAGGGGGCAGCCTGGAGAGACACATCTGATGATGCAGATACATTCAGCTTTCTGTATGTTCAGGAACAGCTGGAGGTTTCACCAAGAAAAAAAAGAACTAGAATAATCCATAAATATAAAGCCTAGTGTTCTGCATACGGTAATACAAGAGAGTTTTTCTTTTGGAGTGCAGATGTGTGTGTTGTGTTTACATTCAAACACAGTAAACACCTGCCATCAGTATGGTCTTATCATCTGCATGTCAAAAAGGACCAAACAAGCTCACGGCTGAGCGAGCAGCGGGATCAAACAGAGGAGAGCAGGAGGCAAATCGGTTGACTTTTTCCCCAGACAGGATGGCTACTGACAGCAGCTCACGGCCTCAGTACAGACACACAGAACACATGCTGACACACACACAGGCTCCTGAGTTGTACGCACACAGTCACACAAATGAATTCTATCTCCTCCTTCAGCATGCATACAGCTAATTGGAGTCTGATGAAGAGGTCCGATGAAGAAACAATGAAGCAGGCAGCCGAGGATATCGCCAGCCAACACAAGTGAAGCTGCAGAATGGCTCTGCAGATAAAATCTCTGCCCGAGCCTCCAAAACCCTACAGGAGCCTTTCTCCCTCTTTTTGTTTTTTGCTTCAGGTGCTAGCCAAGATGAATATGAAGAGGCCTAATTGAGGGTCGTTTCCTCAGGGAGTCGGTTAGAGCAGCTGTGTTATTTGCTCAGTGCACCGTGCGGCCGGGCTGCTGTTTTCTATTTCTCTCTTCAGTGCTTCTGGCCTTCGTGCATGCCCCACTTCGAGTCCACGAGGCGCTTTCAGGCTGGCTGAAAGTGGATGGGTAAGCCTGGGGTACACGAGGGACAGAGAGGGAGCCTCATGTTTTGCTTGACATTGGGAGCCCGTTCAAATTTAGCATTTCACACTTTGGGAACGGCAAGAGAAAAAAAAAAAACAGAAAAGAAATTCAATGCATTTGTAGGAGTTCATTATCTGTTCAGAGTCCTAAAATGTTCTTACACCCCACATTCATTGATGTTGTAGCAGTTGGACGGCCCTTTCAGCCCCTTGGCATCACATTGCAGCCCCAAATCAATCCAGATGAACTAATTAAACATGATTACACATCACTGGAAGAAAGGCTTTGTTATCTCTGTGCATTGCCCTCACAGCTCAGGCAGCGATATCCCAGCAACCCTGAATTTATCCCCCCACTATTCACTCCACTCTCGCCATTCTTCCAAGCACAAAGCCAATACGAGGCGGGCTTGACAGTGGCCACTGCAAGAGGAGGCATTTACATAAGCTTGTGTATACGACCATTGTGATGATAATGGGCGTGTGATCTCCTGTGTCAGCGAATGAGCAAAACATCTCATCCATTCAAACAGATATGTCAGCTGAAGCATTAGCCTCCCCAGTAATTGGCCACAGAGGTCAGTCTGGCAAAGCGGGGAGGCCACGTTTTCATGAGGCGCAAGTATTTGTCGCGCTCGCCCCGTGCCCTGCCTCGCCCCAACACACAAAGGCGCTTGCTGAAATGTGATGCTCAGCCCCGCTCGCTCGCTGCGAGCCACAGCTGCTCATCCAAGGCTTGTGTTTCTATGTAAGATTCCTCTAATGGTTTCCATTAATATCACTTATGTCTGCTGTCCCTGCAGAAGCATGCGAGCTGACTCGTTCTCCTAATGCATCATTTGTGCACTCGGTGACAGCCAGTTCAGAGGATTACAAACTAACATCGAAACCCGACCTTGCAGGGACGACGCTGCCATTTATTCATTCGCTCTTTATTTATTTATATAAATACTGTAGATATATGTCAGGAAGGAAAGCATGTGGTTTATCTTTCTCCAACGTTTGTTTGGAGGTGATCCGTCACGGAGGTGATATTGACAGAATGAAACAGAATCACAACGAGCACAAAACACATCAACAGTAACATCCTTGACGGGGACTTTAGACCACCAGGAAAATTACAAACAAGATCTGGACACTTTTATCGCCTTATTTTAGGCCAAATCATTTTTTTGTACCACATCTCACATCCTATCTGTAGTATTGGATAAAATATCACAAATATATATATTTTTTTAATCAATAAAAAGACAGATGAAGCCATCATTTGGCATCAATTTACATTAAAAAATGTTTCTTCCAAACCAAATCTGCCATTATAAATAGTATGTTGTATAAAGCCGTTCAGACAATCTATAAGTTGAATGAAAATATTGGAAGGAGGTCATATTAAGGGATAAGGGTAAAAACTAGGATGAAGAGGATGAGTGGTGTAAAAAGAGAGGAGTGAGGAAGAGTGGCAAAACAAAAGAAGTTTGATGAAAGAAAGACTGAGAAGAGAAGGTGCGTTCAAGAACACACACAAAAAAACTGTTCTGAACAGGTGAGCTTACCAGGGGATTAAATGTATAGAGTTAAACAACAACTCCTAAATGTGCTGCTTCCACTGCAACAAATGACACTGAACAAATTTAACAAATTCAAACTAATAATAATAATCTGTACGTCAATGTCCGCCATCACTGAACGATTTGAATAATGAACATTTGTAGACGAGTGAATTTCTGGACTGGAATTGAATTTCAAATGCAAGTAAACTGTAAGCAAGGTGTTCGAGTGTGTAGGAGTTACACTGTGGAGAAGAACAGACACGCGCTCAGTTATTTATTCTCGACTGAGGCGGTGCAGAGCGACAGAACCTGGTCAGTGGAAGGAACATCTTTATCCAAGACCACACCAGGTGGATAGCTTAGTTTTCTCAGATATGAGGGGTGGCTGGTTCACATGGACACTTGTTCAAGTTCAAGAATCTTTATTATCCCCAAGGGGCAATTTGTTTCACAGTCAGTAGACACACAAAACATCCAGACTGGACATTATAATAATAGAAATCATCACTGTTTGTTGAGAAGGCTGATCTCTACAGGGATGAATGAGCTCTCAGTCTGTTCATCCAACATCTGGGCAGCAGGAGCAACCTGAACTCACCATGAAGTGGGTGATCAGGATCTTGTTGTTGGCCGTTGATTTTGACATATCAACCCAGTGTTTGATAGGAACCTTTCTTAAGTATAGAAACAGACACACACCAACATGGACGTTGGCTCGTTGCTTGTTTTTCAAGTTACCGGGCTCCCAGGCGGGGCGGGCTGGACCTACGGAGGTTCGGGAGGATTCCCTAACGGTCGATCAGTTCCAGGCTGAACCGGCCAGTGGTGATGGGTACGTTTTTTGTTTGTTTTCTTATAAAATGCTGCATGGACCCATCATCCATCCCAGAGTTGGCGTATAGCGTGTTTGTGTTTCTGGACGTGTTCAGGGCACGCAGAACATTAAAGGAAGCCTCTCGGTGTTGTTACACCGTAAGTCCATAAATCTTTAATCTGCTTTAGCAACTAAAATTAAAGTCAGTTCATACGGACTGACCAGAAGAAGACACGTTTCTTTATTGCAAAAGAAAACACATTTCAGGAAAGAGTCTGTTTTCCTGTTCTGGTTCTACATTAATATATAAATCTTGTGCATTTGTCAGGTTGAAAAATAAACATTAAAAATGACGTCAACGTATTTTCCCCGTCAGGATTTGGGGTCATAATCCGGGCGATATTTGAGCTTTGCAGAGCTGAACAAGATGTGTACACACATAGAAACCAGCTTCCTGTTGAAACAATAGATTTATTTTAAATATAAAAAAACAAAAATAAAACTGATGTGACAGGAGCCATTCCAGCAGACTGCTGCAATCCAGACACCGTTTGGGAACATTTAGGAGGAACTGTTAACACAAATTGCGAATAACTGGGACAAAACTGAAGATGAACATTTTATGTGACGCATCATTTTCTTATAAAATTAATGCAGCATCCTTTTTGAGTCGCAACCAAACAGCCTCTGAGTTTCTCGTTGAGAGAAGGGGTGAACTGGGATTCGCCTCCTTGTGTGTCCGTGTCTCACCTCCTCTTTAGGCTTGGCTGGAGGCAACGACATGTTTTCTGCACAACACGATAAAAGGAGAATGCTGCTGATGCAGATGTGAGCTGCACACAGATCCTTCTCTACACAGCCATATTTCTGCTCACGGTAATTTTATTTATGTATAAAAATACCACATCAAGCTCTCCTACCATCCTCCATCATGTTATCTGTACAATTCACTCACAGGAATTATGCACCCAGGCTTGTTCTCATGCAGCTTTTCAACTAAAATTAGATTTGGTTTTTACAGTCTTTCAAACAGATGTTGAGAGTGGAATGGAAAAAGGAGCTAATGATCAGAAAAGAAGTATGACATTTCATAGAAACAGCTCCCTGAGACCAAACGTTGAGGATTCATTCTCTTTTTTAGCATTGAACTTGGTTTTAACCAAGCAAATTATTTATTTTGTTCTCAATTCAATGCAGTTTATGTATAAAGCGCCATATAACAACAAAGTTGTCTCAGGGCACTTTACAGGAACATTCACATACATAGAAAAGCCAATTAGTAAAGTTCTCTATCTAAGGAGCCAGCAGACTCGTTGAATCTTCACTTCGTCACAGTCTCCCATCGTTTTCAATGTTTCATTCTCACTAGTTTATTTTTGTTTATTGAATGAGGCAATTTTTAAAATGACAAGAGTGCTTTTAGTAAAACACTTCAAGCCAGCCATCTCTTGTCCCTCTTGTACTATTTATGATGGACTGAGCAAGTTGACTTCGGAAGTTGACTAAACCCGCTGGCGTGGCAAACAAAGTAAGTAACTGTTACCTCTCTGAGCCGCCAAGCAAGGTAGTGACAGAATCATAATGATCCGTGTGCTCGCCTTACAACCTGCCTGGTTTTTTAGTTATATTTTCTTTTTTTCATTCATTCAACCTTTATTTATACAGCTTAATTCCACTGAACCTTGGGGACTCATTTACAAGAGAGACTTGATTTCTTGAACAAAGAATGATGACAACAGCGAATAACAATGACAACAATAGACAGGCACAAATTTATTTATTTATTTTTAAACATTTTTACAAGTTATCATAAAATGGCAACTAAAGGACAGTCAAAGGGAAAAAGTAGCAACCCCCCCCCCCCCCCCCCAGCTAAAAGCCACTTAGAGAGGTCATGGTCGGGTGGTGGTGGGGTGGGGGGGAGTATGGGGGGGTCCTCCTCCATAAAATTTTGAATAAAGTACATGCTATTTCCTGCATTCTGGTGTGTTTTAACAGTTTTTTAAACATCTACGTTTACCTACACAAGTAAACATTTGATTCAACAACTATTTTAGAGAGCATGGCACAACAAGAAGCTAATATTAAGCTAATATTAGTAGCTGTGAAATACTTATTTATATTAATTCATCCTACTTGCACTATTATCATGTTTTTGTTTACTATATTTCTTATGGACCTTGTAAATATTATATTTCTTTTTCACTGTTTGGAACTTTATTTTGTACTTTTATTGCATGATTTAGAATTTCTTGTTTGTTTTTAGCAAGTCAAATTGGTTCTTCTCATCCTGAGCAGTTCATTGCATTGTTGACCTTGTGCTAACCTGAATATAAAAAATAAACACAACATAACAAGAAGTAGCCTGACCAACAGCTCTCCTTGTGTGAATAGAGCATGCTCCACTTCTCTCACACATCCTAACCCCCCGCCCCCAACAAGCTATTAGTTCAGAGTACTTTTGTGACATTGAATTTATTTGGTTTGCCTTTCATGATGTTTGGTCCTTCATTATTTATTGTTTAATTATTATTATTATTATTTTGCCTTTTATATTGAAGCTACTTTATTTGCGAAAGGTGCTGTACAAATACTTTCCCCATTTATTTACTATAACCCACTTGGCTGCCATTGTAGCACACATATTGAACCAAGTTGTGATGTCTCATTATTTTGACACATGAGTTGGTCACAACGGACCACCTGCGAGGTTTACATTTGAAGCTGTTTGGAAAAGGGCAGGAGCTTTTAAACACTGCAGGAAATTTAGAAAATGCCACTTCTGGCTGTTGTAACACCTAAACCCAAGATGTGGCTGCTGTTAGAAGACCTTTACTGGTCTTAAACTCTTTCTCTTGCCTATAAACACAGAACTTCCATTGCAAGATCATGTTCTTGCAAATCTTGTGGGAATCCAGTTGCCATGCAACATAAATGACTTTATTCTCAGGAGGGTTGGAGAAGTAGGGTGATGTTCGGAGGGAGTCGGGAAGCGCACAGATGGAGGATGTTGAGAGATTGGATTGGTAAACAACACATGGGTCTTTGACACAGGAGGAAACCGTTACATAATGGCAGTAAGCACCGTTGTTGTTCATCATTATCTCCATGCCCCAAACCAACATGCTCGTCTGATTCGAAATAAACTTGTTTTACCCAAAATCTCTTTTCTTGAACCCAGTCAGGTGGGTCTAATGTTCAACTCAACAAACACAAGCGCATTAAACATACGAATGGGAAAATGATTTCCCCATTTGTCAGAATGCTGGAAGAAAATCCCTCGTTGACCGAACTTTTGTCATGGTGGCAACCAACTTAAAGAAACGTTTTGAGCAACTGCACATTTTGAAACTCACCCTCCTTGCAGAAACATCTGCCAAAATGGCTGCCACATGCCAAAAATCAGTAAACAGCTGTCTTACCTTAAAAGCAATGTCCCACAGGGCGGAAAACTGTCAGGTTGTGTCAATTGCTCACATATTCATTGCATAGAATCGGAATATTTTTTATTGTCCAAGTCTGTGTGCACCGACAAAGAATTTGACCTGGTTTTCAAGTGCTCACAGTTTAAAGACATCATGTGCACCTTACTACACTTAGAAGACAAAAGAAACAGTATGTGCATGTATTAGTATGTGCAGTATTTTTTAATACACTGAAGGAAAAGAATAAGAAGGCAGCAGGTTGTGGTAGAGTAAATATGCTTACTAATTGTTTCACAGTGCTCATTGTGTCAGTCAGCCAAGTTAACACACAGACACAGTGTTGTCCACTTAGCAACTTTGTCACCATTTAGCTGGTATTAAAGTGACACTATTTTAAGCAACTCATGGAAAATGTACTGCCTTTTCTGGATAATACGCGATGGAAGCATCGCTGGCTGGACCCGCTCTCGTTTACCGGTTTAGAGCCAGACTAACTACCATCGTTTTCCTGCACTATATTCACAGTTAATTGTCTTGTCTCTTTTTGATCCATACTGTGGTCAAAAATGTTCTTGTTTAATTGTGACTTTATTTTTCTTACTAATTTACTTCTCTCTCCCACAACGTTATTTGTTTTCCAACATCTGACAATTTCTTCCATATTTTCAATTAAGAAATTTACACGAGGGCGTTATTTTTGCCATACTGGCTGTTTAAAGCTTCACCTCTTCTAAAAACAGTCAGTACACCGATACCAGGGGCAGATGTGTCTGAGTGGTTGGAGCAGTCGTCCTCTAATGGGAGAGTTGGGGGTTCGATTCCACCAGCAGAGTCACTTGTTGAAGTGTCCCTGGGCAAGACACTGAACCCCTCATTGTCTCCGATGTGTTTCACTTCAGTGTATGAATGTGATAAAGCTCTGAGCAGTCTTTCTAGGGATAGTGCTGTATGAATGGGTAAATGAGGCACAGATCGTGTTGTTAAGAGCTTTGAGTATCTTGATAAGATTTAAAAGTGTTATATAAGTACAGTCCATTTACAATTTACCAATGTAAAAAGAAGAACACATATACAATTAGAGGAACTGATGGAGGAGAGCCTGGACTCTCTGTGAATGAAAAACGAACAGAGTCAGACTGGGCAAGGGTGCATGAGGGAATAAACAGTTCTGGTGAATCATTTGGTAAATTTCCATTTTAGGTTGTGAGGAGAACATGGTGGATTCTGGGGAAAGGTAAGCAGTGATGGCAGGCGACACTGAAGAGAGTGGAGCGGGTGAACATCAGGCAGAGCTGACTTTTGACTTAAGCAGATGTTCCCGGAGCAGACAACGAGGTGGCGTCGAACAGACACAGAACTGGAGCTCCAGCAGGATAATACCCAGGAACTGGAGAGCCGCTAAGGACGGAAGAAGATCCGGAGATGAACAAAGTTAAGGGTTATTTTCCTTCTTTGGTTTCAAAATCATGTAGAATCTTCTCTGACAAACTTGAATTGGAACCTCATCGTGTGACTAACGGTCCAGTGAAGAATCCTGGTTCAGCTCAGCCTTAAGAGGCCTAGTGGTAATCAGCTCTAACAGGAAAACTAAACACAGCTCTCCTGCAAAACTAAGAAAACCAAACAGAAAAAACACAACAAAAGAACAGAATCCTCACACTAGCAACATTTAGGACAAACGAGAGCTACTTTGTAGATGTTGGCACGGCAACACATCACTGCCCTAATTTTATAACTGCCCGTACAGCTAGCTGTGTTGCAATGCTAATGTTAGCTTAAACATAAACAAGTGAAGATTCTTTGTCTTGTGACATAATTTTTATTTGTTTTCTGCTAAACGTGTGCTACAGCTGTTTTAGCATCTGCACTTAAATAAATGAATCTGTTTGAAATCATTGCTAGGCTGTGTTAGCAAAACTATTCTTTAGACAACACAACGTTTTGGTGGCTGAAGTGTCTAAACTAAACTCATCTCTAGTTTTGTTTACCAGTTAAAAGGTGTGGCCAACAATGGTTTACCATAATTGGTTTGTTCGGTTTACGTCCATCATATCTGAGATAATACTTGGAAGGATGCCAGTCGTCTGAACAATTTAGTCTTAAACATAACAGTGGGTAAACTTATCCTTTAGTTTTTCTCAACAGTCTAACAGTTCTGGTGAGATGTAAGTGCAAGAGTTTTGTACCAGGCAGAATTTGCCCTGGGGAGTTTGTGTTTAGAAGATGGGATGCAGAAAGGGTTCGGCTGCATGAGACAATGTGAGTAACCACGGCATCCTCGCATCCAATAATATGTGGAAGGAAAAGTAATCCAACTGTGGTAATGAGATTCCGGCAGCAACAGGGCGCGCCTGAATGTCAGACTGACATATTACTAAATGTTGGGGGGGGGGGGGGGGGTGATAGCCAATGAAGGTTACTGAATGCTAAACAAAAATTTTCAATGCTCAGCGTGGGTACTCATCAGGCTGGTACAGTTGTTCAGCTACATGCACAGGTAATCCAAGCAGAGTATCTGATGTTGTCGTCATGGCGACCGTCTCATGCCTATATACCAGGCATTGATACGTCGCCTTCATCTCAAATGTGCCGGGATGTAATTTATACAGATTATGTTGTACCTCACTTTAATATCTGCAGGACTCTCACCAGAATCAGATCGCCTTGGTTCCCATTACAAAATACTCACTGCTGCCCGTTCTTCTTCTCCTGCTTTATTTTGTTCATCTCATAATCAAATCTTTCACAGTGAGTTCTGTCACGGTGCACACTTTTCAAATGGCCATTATCATTGTTGCGTTGAGCCTGGATGTTCCAGCCTGAAAGAGATTGCCGTGATCAAAGCTCGGCAAAACAAAATTTTGTTTAGAAGTCGGCTTCCTTCCACTTCCTGGTGTTGTACGTACAAATTCTGAAGACGAACTGTTACGTTCATAAAAATCATCCTGTGTTCGGCATTATTACGAGCCCCTTTTCTTGTGAGCACTTTCTAAAATTCCTCGGCTCGTAGTGCGGCAGCTTCATAAACCACTTCACAAAAGAAAAACAATCTTGGGCATTTTAACTGAAGCTTTATTAAAAGTAAAAAAAGCATCCGTGGGCCATTTTTTCTGTCTCTATGAAGAGAAGATGCCTTCACACACACACCGTTTCCTTTCCAGTAGAATTATTTGACAGAAAACGCTAGATTTACGCCCCAAACCCTCTGTCATTCTAAGAGTTTCAACAGTGGACACCATTTATTGGGATGTATTTACTGCATGGGGGACGAGGAACAAGAGGGAGCAGGTTTTTATAGGCAAATCAAAGAGCACTTCTTGTTTTCCACAGCGCGAGCCTGAAACTAACAACGAAAAATACACAGAGCTGAACTTCTCCTGGCGTGATAAAAGTTGACAGGAATACAACACGTGCCTCGTGTTGTTTTCCAGTTCAAAGACGACACAGAGTCAGGACAAAGAGGGCAGGGGAACAAAACACACACGTTGCAAACCTGTCGAGGTTTAAAAACAACTAAACTCAGCGACAGGCTGAGGAAACCGCCGTCGAAGGCAAAAAGCAGAAGGAATTGGGAAATTAAACGAGTGAGTTGAAACCCCAGCACAAGCTTCAGTGGCTTTTCCGTCAGGAGTCTGTATTTCTTACACGAACACAGAAAGCGACGCGTCTTTGTTTGCTTCTTTGTCGACTTAAATGTTGAAAATAACAGAAGCAGAGAGCGAGGCAGAAGCAAAATGGGGAAAACGCACACACACATTTAATTTTGTGCTTCAAATCATTTCCTCCAGCACCAGCAAGCACATGCATGACTTGGCATCAAATAGCCTAAACAAATGCGTGCAACCCGATTATTTAATTACATATTCTTTTTTCCATACGGATCACAGCATGCAGATGCAAAGCAAGGCCTCACGAGCACAAACTCTTCTGATAAAGAAAAGCCATTCAGAAGTTAATGAGTTGAGCAGAGTTAATTAATCTCTCTAAACACACACACACATAGAACGACGTGCAAGCACCCAGGCTCAGCAAACCGACACTTTTTTCAGTTTTAGCTGCTAACATTTATGTAAACAGCCATAAACGTGAGGGCTTCCAAAGAGCGCTGGCATTTAATGCAAAGCAGAAGACGGGAAACTCAGCACCCGCAAGATTTAGGATCATTACTGATGGTTTAGTGGAGCAGAGATAAGCAGAAGTGCAGGTTGAGCAGGAGATGAACAGAAGGTAGCGGGAATCTAACATGCAGATATAAGCGCTTTGAGCTCTTTGCTCTTCCTCAGGCAGCCTTCTGCCTCTCTGCTGCATGGGATTATTTTCAGAAATCCAGAATCAACAAGAGACGATTATATTGCAAAGGTGTACAAACAATCTTCATGCTTTTTACTGGCACACAAACAGACAAAAAACATGGATGACTGAACAAAACAAACGTGTACAGAATATAAAACAGGTGCACTGCTCGGTACAACGAAGGTACACATAATTAAATCTCCCTGGAATAATAATCCAGAGTTGGACCAGCTGAGGATCATCAAACTGACAAGAGAGAAAGATTGTGGGGTGTAAGAAGCAACAGCTAGCAGTCTGGATTGGGCTGCAACAGGAACAGAGATTGAGATATTAGACAAAAGCAGCTGATGCCCCTCCATCGCCGAAGGATTTGAAATGTGAATCTTTGCAGTTTTTAAGAAAAATGTTTTTCTGGACTGGACTTGATTAGAAATGAAAATAAACCACACAGTTTTTGCTGTTATTCAAGTATTCAAGGTAGATAAGAATATAGGTGGTTTTATTTTTTGGTTTGTCCAAGGCAGCACAGAGTGACGGGTCCTGGCGAGTGGAGGACGCAACTTTATCCACAACCAAACACAAATGTGGAGCCAGCGGGGGACCAATGGAGGCCCTGACCACCATAATCATAGACCACCCCAATCATAGACCACCCCAACAATAGACCACCCGAATCATAGACCACCCCAATCATAGACCACCCCAATCATAGACCACCCCAATCATTTGAGGAAACTACACATTAAACATTACAAAAACTAGAAGGAATAGTTTCTTCAAAATGATACGGGTGGGAACAACAAAAAATGTTAAATTGTGTCATCTGGACCAGTTTCTTTAAGTGAGAAACGTTTTGTCTCCCATCCAGAGGACTTCTTCAGTCTATGGCCTGCCAACTAGATTCAAGGATTTTTTTATTGTCATTCCAGCTCACACCTGCATGTTTAGCTCAGGTCCCAGATCAATAAGCTTAACAATTAATAAATAAATAAATACAAAATAGTATAAATATATATACATATAGACATATACATACAACAAATCATATGTCATTGACATAAATGCATGTTTGAAAGTTCAGTGAGGTAAAACAGAAACAATGGTCTTCAAAGATGCAGAAAATTGTATTTTTAAAACATTTTCACAAGTTTTATTTATATAGAAATAAACTTAGTGTTTATAATTGAAAGGATTTCTTTAAACACACGACACAACAAACTTTCCTGAATAAAGGACTTCAGGTGTAAGAGCAGTTTGAACTCCAGCTTTCAGCAGCAAAATAAAAAGGAGAGTTTAAAAAAACAACACTTGTTAAGTCTTTACTCAGTGTTTGTAAAATGTGGCTGCCTCCAGCCCCCTGATGTTTTTCCATTACGGCTGCATTGTTACCGTCAAACACAGGATTTTCTTAAATCGCTCCTCCTTTTATGGTGCCGTGTATGTGAGCGGTACCGTCATGAAAACCTTCGTTTTGTTGGTCTTCAGCCACTTTGTTTGGCCGTCATTTGTACGTTCACCTGCTGAGAGCACGACAGACTGATGTCCTTCAACTGAACGCCGCAGGTGTCTCGTGGAAAACAGTGAACAGCCCAACCTCTCCCTCAGAGCCAGTTTCCTGACTCAGCAAATAAACCTGGACTTTGTAACATGTTTGGAACACATCAGAACCGTTATAAACATTATATCATTTAAGAAGCAGTAAAACAAATGAATGAACAGCTAGCTAGCACACATTATGATCATATCAAGGGTAAATTGTTATGTTGTCTTTTATATTGTTTAATATTTATAATTTTATTTCCCTGCTTTTGATTTTAAATATTTGGCCTCAGTGGTTTGATATGTCTTTGTTTTACCTTTGACCTACAGCTAGTTCAAGTGCACCAGAGGGATGTATGAGATTATTGAGATTATTGATTATTATTAAATGAGATTATTGGCCCAAGTTGAAGTAAAAGGGCAAGTTTTCAGTATAATCCTTTTAAACCTGGACTGGAGTTTATCACAACACATGCATAATTTATAACCTAAGCCAGAACAGGTTATAAATCAGGAGTTTGTAAAACAACAAAAACACACCAGTAAGTTGGTTTTGAGAAAGAAGCGGCCTGAAAAATGATACACAGTAAATGCAGCCCTTGTTGCTACCCATTAGCTTCACCTGGATGAAGACTTTTGCAATTTCCCTGTCCTCCATGCTCGATGATGTCATGGCTGATTGTTAGAATCTGTGAGTTTTGTTCAGTCTGTCACTGCAGAAGCTGCGAGCAGTCAGAGCTGGTGAGAACAGCTGTCTGCAATGACAGCTAATTATCTTCCAGTAAAAGGCTGCGTTTGTCCACAAGTCTTCGTTGGACCATTAATCAATAACGGTGATGAATCTACAACCTCTAACTTGCTTTATGTGTTCTTAAGTTACTAACTTTGTATTTCACAGAACTAGAAAACATACTTCCTTAAAATTATTGGTGGGTCTAGTTTATAGGCCCCGCATATACACATATATATATATATATATATATGTGTGTGTGTGTGTGTGTGTGGGTGGGGGGGGGGGGGGGGGTAAATGTATATATGCAACTATCTTAGATTTTTGTGTGGCAACCCAACTTTTTAAATGGAAATTTTCTTACAACTAGCTGTAGCCACACACCAAACTGGAAGTCACCACCCCACTTCGTTTTAAAGTATCATGCTCACAACAAGCACAGACGGACAGTATTTGCAATTCCCCTTCTTTGCTCCACGAGAGGGCAACTCTGACGCTGCATTCTGTGCCTGGTTGTGAATTAATTTGCTCCCTCCACTCTCCGGGATCAGTCACTCTGCACTTCCTTTGAAAAGCAAAAGCAAAAACAAAAAGCTACCTCTATTCTGATAGAGTACCGTACTGTGTCCTCACTTGTCTTCCTTGTTCAATTCTAGTCCAGAAAAATAAACATCCACATTTCAAATCTTATTATCTTTTTCATCTGCTTGGTCTTTTTTGAAAGGGTCGGAAAAAGGGTGGATTGTTCTCTTCAGGTCGTGGGTGAGGTTCTGCCTGAAGTGGAGGAGTTCAAGTATCTCAGGGTTTTGTTCATGAGTGAGGGAAGAATGGAGCGTGAGATTGACAGACAGATTGATGCAGCATCTGCAGTATTGTGAACTCTGTTCCGGTCCATTGTGGTGAAGAGGGAGCTGAGTTGTAAGGTGAAGCTCTCTGTTTACCGGTCGGTCTACGTTCCTCCCCTCACCTCTGGTCATGAACTCTGGGTAGAGACTGAAAGAATGAGATCGTGGATCCAGGAGGTTGAAATGAGTTTCCTCTGCAGGGTAGCTGGACTCTCCCTTAGAGACAGGGTGAGAAGTTCAGTTATCAGGAGAGACTCGGAGTAGAACCACTGCTCCTCCACACCGAGAGGAGCCTGTTGAGGTGGTTCAGGCATGTCTGACTGAGCGAAGACCCCGGGGACGACCCAGGACACGCTGGAGAGACTCCGTCACTCAGTTGGCTTGGGAACGCCTTGGAGTCCCATAAGAGCTGGAAGAGGCTGTGGAAAGAGATGTCTGGACCTCCCTGCTCATGATGCTGCCCCTGAGGCCTGACTTTGGACCAAGCGGAAGATGATGGATGGATGGTCCTTTTTAATAGTCAGTACTTTGGATTCTGTTGCAAAAATACAACTAGAAAATATGACATGATAATAATTTCTGCCAGAAGTTGCATGGACTTTTGCACTGATTAGACGCACTGACCAGGTAGGCTGATACATCTGTAAACTCATCAGTATTGTTGTAACCTCAGTCTACACTCAGCACACATTCACTAACAGGAACGTGGTTGGGTTGAAAAAGGCCAGGCTAAGTCACAGAACTAGAGGCTATCTGAACCTTTCCTGCAAGCACCTGCTATTCCCAGGAGGTCCAGCAAACTGGTGCAATCATCAGAGGTTCCTCACCCATCTGTGGGAGTTCACCTCATCCAGGGACAATGCTCAGCAGCCTCCTAAAACCTGGAGCGGTCTGACTGCATGAACCAGTGGAAAACTTGCAGACCTGTCTTACCGGTCTCATCCCAGTTATTGTTCGAACATCATTTTATTTACAGTTGATGTATCTAAACACCTTTTTCACAATTTGACAATTCAATACATTTATAATTCATAGGGTAAGTGTGTAGATAAATGATTTTATACCCTACATTGTTCTTCAAACTGTTTCATGTTCATGTCATGAATTTTAACGAGCTTTAACCCCTGCGAATAATAAACAAGTTTGAGCTCATCATAACTCCTAGTCAGAGAAAAAACAGAACTAAAATATGTTCAGGTAAAAGTACAGTTACTTGACTGAAATTTACTGAAGTACAAGTAATGTTACTTGTATAAAAATCTACAAAAATAAAAAAATAATAATAATTAAAAGTTCTGAGTAAAATGTTTTTAGGCTTATAGCCTACAATAATCAAAGGACAGGAGGATTTTGTTTTGTGAAATGACCACTTAAAATAAAAAGCTTCATGATTTAATATGCTATTACAAAACGAAACACGGTTACACATCATATTTAAAATTTAGAGAGAATAAACTGTTTCAGTACAGCCCATTCCACAGTGATCAATTTGTTCAATAACAAAACATGCTGAACAAATTGCAAAGCAGCTGGTAGAAAAACTGCCCTGTGCTAAAATTTAATCACAGTTCATTCTTATGGATACAGCTCCTGCTCACAGAAATAATAAAAAACATTATAAACACAACTTTTAATAAGGGTGGAGGTATGTCATACTTTAAATAAAAAGTGGTGCCAGGTCAGTGGATAATCAGACGACTGGAATATGAAGTCAAGGAAACAGTTTAGCTGCAATCATGAACTCAAATTCTGATTTTTTTAGATTTATTTGAGCCTGGTTAGATCGCCATGTAACAAAGACCGAGTTAACTCCATGTGCTCTTTGCTGGTTAGATCACCACAGATTATTTTACAATAACACCACAATTTTTGATTCAATAAACTTAATTTTTAATTTGCATTTATGTAGCCATTGACTAACTTCCAACGAAGCTTGCAAGGAAGGAAATCATGGGTGGTATCACATTCAGAGTAGTTTTAATCCCAGAATAGGTAACCTGACAAAGAGTCCAATACGGAGATAAAAAGGTGAGTATAATTTATAGTAAGAGGAGTGGTATTTACACAGGAGGATTATCTGAATGGAAGAGTGACATAAGGTAAGTATAAGGATCTGTCAGAAGCAAAAGGCCTTCACTGATAATGTTTGTATCTTTTTCTTACAGAGCTTGAAGTGGAGAACAGCTTGGAGATGTGGGAGTTCTGGATTCTGCCAGTCACTCACTTTCTCCCACAGCTGCAGCCGATCCCAGTCAGCCACCACTCCACACCTGATCCTGATGTCGAGGACTTCTCTGCAGGAGCATAAAAGCCTCTGCCAGACACTCCTTCAGTGCCAGCTAGCTAGCCAGCTAACTTTCTCTCTCTCCGTCAGCCACATGGATTCTCCTTCTCCGTTTTGCTCTGTTTCGTGTATTGTCTGTTGTGAGATGGAGTGTCTTCATATCCTGCTGGATCATATCCATCCACCTCAATCCCCTGCTTCGTTGACTGAAAACTCCTGCGTTTAATAGCATTTTTACCTTGTTTTCATCTTCCCTTTGCTCCACATGCCCATACAATCTCATTCTTGATTCCTGTATCTTATCCATGATGCATGCCACGCCAAGCGTTTTTCTGATATCGTCATTTCGCCGTCTATCCTTGAGGGGTACTCCAAGAATCCCTTGTAGTATTCACATTTCTGTTCTTTCCAGGAGTTCATCTTCCTTTCTCTTTATGTTACCATTCCTATGGTAAAGGCAATGGACAGCCATTAAAGTGTCTCCTGACATTTTGTCTTTAAAAGCACTTCTTTGTGATCTCCTGCAGAGACCCCCCAAGTCCTAGATTCATCTAGCCTTCCAAGGCCTTCTTGCTCCTCGATATCTCGACTCGTTCTAATTGTGTCCCACATTTAAACAAAGCCTTCAGCCTGAAGAACCAGTCTTCACCCGCTAAACAACCTGTTCCTCTCTCCAAAGGTACTCGTCTCTTTCTACGACCAAGGATCTCCTGGAACATGGGATCTCACAGCTCTCCACTCTGGCTCCAACTACAAGAAAGACTTCTTCAGTAAGATAAACTTACTCCACTCCAATTACCTAAAGAGTCTTCCATATATTCACCTTGTCCCTTCTTCATTTACAACCCAAAAACTTGCAGCTGTAAATAAAGACACTTATTTTTGTACTTCTGTCTCAGTCCTTTATTTCAGTCTGCCACTTGGGGTCAACAGGAGAAGAGGGTAGAGATACCCGGTGAGTGGTGATACAGGTATGTGGTTTGGAAGAGAGTGGTAGGACGGAAGCCAGGAGAACTTATCCAATGTTAAGTGGTATTCTTGGTCACAGGTGATTCTTATCCAATGTTAAGGTGTATTCTTGGTCAAAGGTGATTCTTTTCAATGTTAAGGTGTATTTTTGGTCAAATGTGATTCTTGTTCAATGTTAAGGTGTATTCTTGGTCAAATGTGATTCTTGTTCAATGTTAAGGTGTATTCTTGGTCAAAGATGATTCTTGTTCAATGTTAAGGTGTATTATTGGTCAAATGTGATTCTTGTTCAATGTTAAGGTGTATTTTTGGTCAAATGTGATTCTTGTTCAATGTTAAGGTGTATTCTTGGTCAAAGGTGATTTTTGTTCAATGTTAAGGTGTATTCTTGGTCAAAGGTGATTCTTATCCAATGTTAAGGTGTATTCTTGGTCGAAGGTGATTCTTATCCAATGTTAAGGTGTATTCTTGGTCAAAGGTGATTTTTGTTCAATGTTAAGGTGTATTCTTGGTCAAAGGTGATTCTTGTTCAATGTTACGGTGTATTCTTGGTCAAAGGTGATTCCGGAGGCTCAGAAAGTGGTTCCAGGTAGAGCTCTTCACAATAGACAATCACAAGGAGACTCAATTGAAGGTGTTTTCATAATAAGTAAAATCCAAACAGGTCTGGACTCAAGAAAATACAATGAATAAAACACAGGTAAGTAACGCAAAGAAACTTCGTCACTCAGCAGGGGTTGTTCTGTTAGCCTGAGGGTTCAATGATCCAGAGTTGAACTACTGTCCCACAGGAGTTTAAGAAGAGCAGTCCTCATCAGAACTGGATTAGGAGCAGGTGTGAGAGACTGGCTCTGCCCTGCCACTCAGGAGCTGCAGAAACCAGGTAAAAGCAAAAAACAACAGGATCTCCACAGGTGGGTGAAGACCAGTATGCTTCAAAGTCTTTCCAAAAACACATCTCCACGTGCACGTCAGAAATGTTGAACCTTAATGTCTGAGCTACAATGATTTTTGTATATCTTTTCATCTCTTAAATTAATTGCAAATCTTGAACATTTACAGTCTTACACTCTCAAAGCAGGATGTTTATTGTAGAAGTGGTCTTTATGACATTTAATAAAGTACTTAAAAAAATTTGACATATGTTACAACAGAAAACCACATCGCCTTCAGTTAATGTCTCACAAACTAAATCATATTTATTTTTATCCATAGTTATTATGTTTCTGTGTAAATACTTTGTGTTTTAAATCTGGTCCCATAAAGGAAGTTGTCAGGTTCCTCCAACTTTTTCATGTTTTTTTTTTTTTTTAAATCAAGCAAGATAGGAAATAGCAACAGTCGCCTATTGAAATACAATCTTATTTTGAAATAAATGTTGTTTTTACCTTGTGAGGCTGTAGAGCCTTTTTTATATCCGTAAATACAGAATCCAATGAATAAATGAATACAACACATGAAAACATGTTTTGCTCTTGTGTTGTAGGAAATGAAAATACTTGGCTATTTTCTGTGAGAGAGAAAAAAAATAAATCTAGCCTTTAGATTTGAAGTCTGAGAACAAATTAAGAAAAGTCCGTGTCTAATTTGTAAGGTCTGAATTGGGAGCCAAAAGTGAAATGGAATTACTACATCGACCTGAATGAGCCATTGAGATCTTCATAGCAATAATTCATAAGGAGCAGCCACAAACTTTGATGCACTCGGTGTTCCCTGGTCTCATTTCTGCAGCAGGCTTGACAAATATGGAGTCGAGTCTTTCTCTTTTAAAATGTCCCTTGCTTCTAATACCCTGCAGCCAGATGCTGCTGACTCTGGCACGGAGTTGGCGACTTGCTCCATATCTGCACATAATGACTTCCCCACAAGCGCTGCCGCCATCATCTCAGCAGAATGCTGCTCCAAGTCCATAATAACTGGACTGCAAACCTAGTTCAAGAAAAGTGGATGACAGGAGTGAGAGCAATACTGAAAATGATGAGATGGGAGAATAGGACTGAGCATTAGATGTGTGAAGAATATGGAAAAAAAATTAAAAGCCTGGCATTTTTTGAGGAATGCCCGCTAATCTTTTATGCCAGAGTTTTAAACTGATAACCACTTATGCTCATAGCACACTACATTAAAGCCATTTTGGTTAAACCTTGTCAAAATTGTTATAAACAGTTTCGTGCAATTTTGCAAGAACTTGCAAGATGTGTTGGCATTTGGAGCATGTGTTGAGGATGACTGTAAGCTACTACCACATCAAGTTTTAGCTCCATATCTATAAATTATACAAAGTTATGGTCACTGTTGCGTTGGCTACGGTTATTTAGCTGTAATGGCTATGTTGAATAGAGTTTACTCCAAACACTGAACGGATGCTGATGAACTTTCAGTGATTGCTTTCTGACAGTTTCACCAGGATGATTGAGCTTACAAAGCTTTTTTCTGAACCATTTTGGCGTTGGTTGTCCTCAGGCTGTTTCTGTGAGTAGCAAATTGGCCATTAGGCCTAAAACATTTGATTGTTATTCACTGATGATCAATTGTTTTGGATGGATGGTCTCTTTTTGTATGTGTAAAGCCAGGTTCTGGGAATTCCACAGCAGGCTGGCTTGAAACACCAGTGTGGGGCTATTTATGACAGATCTTGTGGGCAGGCTTGAGACTGATGAAGTCTTTCGGATAAAAGACAAAACGTTTCTTCCAAAAAGAAACTGTCAGATGACCTGATTTAACTTTTTCTGTAATTTATTTACCTGGATGATTGAGCTTACGGACCTTTTTCATTAAATAACATTGAGTGGTCCACTGAATGTTACTAATGTACAGACAAACACACACATACTGAGAGATATGAGCAAAAACATCATTGCACTTTCACTTTTGGCAGCGGGTAATAAGGGTTAAATTAAATAGCAATCGTTATAGAGCGTAAGGAGAGCGGTCAAAGGGTTAAAAGGAACTGAGAAGAGAGAACAGGAAGTGAGGGGTGATGTGAGAGTGAAGGAGCGAAGTCTGTGAATTGATCTGGAATTTAGAGATGAGTCTCTGTTCTAAACTCGAACACACACTGACGTCTCAGTCTGAACCATGACAGAGGCCTTTCTCTGCAGGCGTAAAGACCGGCCAGCTGTGAGGAAGGAGGACAGAAACAGGAAGAGGGGGAGAGGATGAAGGAGAGGGTAGAACGATATGAGTTGGATACTGGACTCAGAGTTGGCACTTGTCCTTTCCTGGCCCTCCCTTTGCCACCAGACTCTGCCCTCTCTCCTTAAAAGCCCCCTTTTCCTCTTCTTCTTCTTCTTCTTCCTCTGTACTAACGCTGAGGCTGATCTAATACGTTGGTAAAGGCATCTCATTAATAAACAGCTTTGGCTCCATCCACATGGGAAAGGTGTTAGTTAATATGTACTTTTTTTTATTGTTTCAGCTTTTTGTTCATCTGAATGCAGCATTTTACGGGATGCTTAAAGATATATTTTAGAAAATGTTTTTTAAAGTGAAACCTTGAAATGCAACCCTTCACTTTTACTGTGGACAACATTAATGCGTCTTCTTTGAAACTGTAATGTCATAGATCTGCTTCTGATCTAACCTATGACTCCAAGGATGACGGATGTAAAAATAACAATAGTGAGAGATTACATGTTTGAATTTGTGCTATGGACAGTGGTTTATCAACTACAGCCAAACCTTAGTATTTTTTCATTTATCCTTTAGTTATACAGTTAGTCTCATTGAGCCATGAAAACTCATTCTCAAGAGAGACCTGTTTTTGGGAGCAAATGGTAGAGGTAAGAGCCTCGAATCTCTAATTATTACACCAAATTATCTAAAGCCATATTTTTATTTCTTGAACGATCAGCAATACAAACAAACAAAACAAACAAAAAATACAAAATACATTATGTATACATTTAGAAACACAGAAAATGAGAATGGTTTCAAAGGACTGATACTTGTGTATAAATAATTTACCTTGATATGAAGTGAACATTGTAAAGAAACCCTTTTCTGCAGGCATCACTTGCTGGAAACTGTGCCTAAAAAGCCACATATTTGGACTGACATGACAGTCTGTGATACTATTTGCTCAAAAGAACCACTCTGAATGGCAGGAGAAGATTTTAAACCCATATTTTATACTTGCATGGTTAGATATAAGGACAGGTTACATACATAATGTAGGATAATAATATCCTCTATTCATCTTACTTACTCAAAAGGAGCCACACTCAATGACAGGAGAAGATTTTTAACTGGTTTTACTTGCAAGGACAGTTCATCACAACAGGTTACACAGATATACAGAACGTATACACATGAAGCTCAGTTATGAGAATCTGCCACAGGCAGTGTGCGAGGCTTGTTTCTATATGCTGATCAGCTGATCAGCGACTTTGGACTGCCAGCTGCACCTGCAGTATCAAATCAGCTCCTCATCCAGCTGTCTGCTAACTCAAACACCTGGTTCATGGACAGTTAACAGCAGTCATAGTAGTTAAAAACATGTATAAACCTTAACCAAAATCCTGTATCATATAACCTACATATGAACATACATAGATGTATACGCATGGAAGGCAGTCACAGAAAAAAGCCACGAGTTGCATTATCTGCTCGTTTTTTATACTCGTCTCAGCTCAGCAGAGTTCAAGGCTGTCCTTGAAGCCAGCTGCAGTCTCCTTACACAGCACTCTCCGTTTACAGAAACATATGGTTCATGGGCCGAGATAAGATAGTGTCTTGGGGGACGGTTTTGGCTCTTTTTAGGCTTCTTGTTCTCAGGGCAGAGGGGAAGAATATTCTCAGACATAGTAATAAAACATCCACAACCATGGACCAAAAATTTCCTGACACGATTAACATTATGACGTACAACGTAAAGGCCATACCATGTTACTTGTCA
Organism: Nematolebias whitei; assembly: GCF_014905685.2. NCBI lineage: Eukaryota > Metazoa > Chordata > Actinopteri > Cyprinodontiformes > Rivulidae > Nematolebias > Nematolebias whitei. The sequence goes on from NC_056507.1 coordinate 3,315,836, forward strand.
AGAGTGCAACCACTCCTCTCCCCCTGAGCGCAGGTTTTCCATATACAACTGCTCTCCTTTGCCTGTTCTTCACCTAAGTGGAAAAAGCAAAGGGGAGTGTGTGTGTCTGCATGAGAAGAAAAATGTTAGGAAATCCCAAAGAGGAAAAATAATGAATGGCTCTCATTTGTCTGTGACTCGGATCATATCATTCAAAGGATTTGGATTGTTTGGTAACATCACATCATCTTCAAGTTCTGGTGTGCTTTCTTGGAAGCGTTCAGTGCCACATACAGGCCTATGACTCTTTTGGGTCATTTTTTTCATCTCTGTGTGGATAGAAACATTTCTAGAAACTGACGTTTACAAGGATACTTTTTAGGAAGGATAAATCCATCCATCATTCTATTCATCCTTTATCTTTAACCCGCTTCTTCCTTTATGGGGCCGCAGGGGTCACTGGTGCCCATGTCCAACTATTACTGTGCAAGAGGTGAGGGACACCCTAGACTGGTTTCCAGTCCATCACAGGGACACATAGAGTCAAACAAGACAACTATTCACTCTCTCACACTTATCTATGTGTTAGCTATGGCTGAATGGCTGAATGGTGAGAGCAGTCGTCCTCCAATGCAAGAGTTGGGGGTTCGGATCCACCAGCAGTCACATGCTGAAGTGTCTCTGGGCAGGACACTGAACCCCTCATTGCCTCCGATGTGTGTCCCATCGGTGTATGAATGTGATCTAAAGCACTGATAAGTTTCTTTAAAAGATTTGTTCAATTAGTTTTGTAGAGATCTAGTAGAGTGCTGTGTGAATGGGTAAATGAGAACACAGATTGTAGTGTAAAGCGCTTTGAGTGTCTTGATAGAAAGGCGCTATATAAGAACAGTCCATTTACACTTTCATTCATACAGCACTTCTTAGTCCATAGTTAGACTCCAGTGCTTTGTTAGAAACTTTTCAATACCAACAAACAGATTGAGACAAATTGGGGTTGAGTGTTCTCCTGACCACATAATTAGCATTTACCTGAAAACAACAAAAAAGGATAAATCATGTTATCTGGACCATTTACCTAAAACCCTTTTTGTTGTGTAGATGAAGGTCTAAAGTTGAGTTCTTGATATGAGGAACTTGTTGGGCTTGTTTGGGTTAAGTATATTGTATTTTTAATAACCTATACTTATGAAATTACATGTCAGAAACCTTGCATCAGCTGTCAAGCCTGCAGTTTAAATCTCACAGTATTTCTTTTGGCAGCTTGCACATTCGATCTTTCTGGTTTTGTATTAGGCCACGTCTACAATTATCACAAAATAACCCTTGTACATATTTCGTACGGTGTCTTGAGCATAAGAAAGGTTATGTCATGGTTTAATTTAGAAGTCGGCTGGAACAAATGGGATGGAAAACTTACTCACCCTCAAACTAAAAATGTAATATTTACAAGGCTTGTGTACAGGGATTCAGCTTTCAGTGATGAAAACGGGTTATACCAGGACAAGGGGTGCAGTGGTGATCTATACGAGTCTGTTTGAAAGACTTGAATACCCCAGACAAGTACATTTAAAACGTATCTAATCATGAATGTCAATGACTATGCATGTACAAAAGTATTTTAATGTTAAAAATATAATAAAATTAATTGTTTGCTATGACTTTTGGCAACAGTTAGGGATGAAATGGAACACACATGTTGTGTCATGGGTCAAAACAAACCTCTAGGTCCACGAAGAAGAGAGGAAGATCCACACATCCATTATCTTTACCCACTTCTTCCTTTCTGGGTCGTGGGGGTCACTGGTGCTCATGTCCAGCAGTCACTGAGTGAGAGGCAGGGGACACCAGGGGCAGGTCTCCAGTCCATCACAGGGACACTTAGAGACAAATGAGACAAACAGCCATTCACTCTCTCATTTACACCTAATGACAATTTAGAGTTGTCAATCAGCCTAACATGCATGTTGTTGCACTCAGTGCAGGATGTAGAGCTCATGAAGCTCAGCTTTGCTTCTTGGTCTTCTTTGTTGCAGTTTTTTGGTGCCAGTTTTCTTAACTGCAGCCTTCTTGACAGTCTTTGGCTTCTTAGGAACAACCTTCTTGGGGCTCTTGGCCACCTTCTTTACAGCCTTCCTGGGGGACTTCTTGACGATCTCTGGCTTCTTAGCAGCAGGTTTCTTGGTTGCTGTGGTCTTCTTGGAGGTGGGTTTCTTGGCTTTGGCGGGAGCCTTCTTCTTCACCACCTTTTGGCTTGTTGTTGGCTTCAGGATCTTTCTTGGGAGAGCTTGAAGGATCTGGACACCCCGGTGCCTTTAGTCTGGCTCAGGGTGCCGTTGGTAACCAGCTTGGTGACGGTGGTGTTGATGCGTTTGTTGGCCTTGCTCATGTCCACTCCTTTCCCTGCCAGCACCTTCTTGAGCGCTGCCAGAAACACTCCCTTCTGCTTCTTGCAATCAACCATGGTGGACACAATGAATTTCAGGAGGCTAGGTCCTTCCTTTGCTTTCGGGACTGACTTCTTCCTTGGGGCTTTGGCCGGGGATTTAGCCAGCACAGCAGCTGGAGCTTCTTCTGCCACGTTGCTGTTATCTTTGTGCTGTTCCTTCTTTTGATCTGTGGGAGGATACTGGAGTACCCAGAGAAAACCCACGCTGCACGGAGAGAAGATGCAAACTCCATTCAGAAATAACTCCTGACTGGGATTCAATCCTGCAACCTTCTTCCTGAAATCCACCTCCATCTGTTCTTCCTGGTTTCTTTCGTTGACACCAAACTTACCCATTGCTTCTTCATCCCCTCTGTTTCCTTGACAAATATGTCCATTCAGGTCTGCTCCCATCACCACTCTCTCCTTCCTGGGAACACTATCACTTCATCCAGATCTTTCCAAAATTTATCTTTCTCCTCCCCATCACATCCAACCTGTGGAGCATAGCCACTGACAACATTTAGCATCAGACCTTCTACTTCTACCTTCGGACACATCACCCTATCTGACACTCTTTTCACCTCTACTACATTATTTGCCAGCTCTTCCTTCAGGACCACCCCTACTCAATTTATCTTTCTATCCACACCAATGGTAGAACAGTTTGAACCCTGCTCCAAAGATGCAAACCTTGCTGCCCTTACACTTGGTCTCTTGGGCACATAGAACATCTACCTTCCTTCTCAGCATCATGTCAGCCAGCTCGCTACCTTTACCTGTCAATGTCCCCACATTTAAAGCTGCAACCCTCAGTCCTACATTCTTGACTTTCCTCTTCTCCCTCTGTCTCCTGACACGTTTCCCTTGTTGTTTTCGACTTTGTCGGCCTAAATAAGTAAAAAGAAAAAAACATAAATTTACATACATGATCTAAAAAAGTTTTATCTAATATTTATCTAAAGGTTTTCAATTTATTTGTCCAAGATGTTTGATTTAGACTTTCTCAAGTTTCACTGGTAGATTGCATGTTTTCATCAACTTCTTTAAAAGTTGTTTTCTTTTCCATTAAGGGGCCCAGATGGAGATCATCCAAGGGCCGTTTTTGGCCCCTGGGCCATATATTACCCACGTCTGGTATAGAGAGAAGCACTCCAATGCTAGTAAGTTTTCATACAATCATTGACAAAATAATCGGATTGTAGAAATGCTCTGTAAGTCACCAGACATCACCATGCAGTCACTGAGCAACCACATGTTCACTCAGTGAATGTGTCAGAGAAAAGGATATTTTTCATGTTCCAAATCGGTCAGTCGCTGCTGCTAAAGCTGAATGCACATAAATCCTCCCTTAAACTGGCAAGAGGTATTATGCATAATGGATTCTCCATCTGTAGGTAGGATGCAACAAAATGAGAAAAACATCAATTGATTTCCTGTTTTCAAAACAGCGTTGTTATGCTGAAAAGGTTTCCGGCCACCTACTGAGCTGAAAATGTCAAGAATGAGCAAGTGGAGAGAAATTCATAAATCTCTCTCTCTCTCTTGCAGCAGCAGCATTACAGTGCCATTTTTGACACACACACACAAAAAAAAATGCAGATCTCCTCGAGGCCTGACCTTTTTATCATTGTGCTGGGCTGTAATGGATGCCACGTATTGTGCTGTGTACAATAAGTCATCGTATGTATGCCCAAATTGTGTTAATGTCACAGAAAACAAATTCATTCTTACAAGAGCACATCTACAGCTGTGGCAGTATCCCCCAAAATAATACCTTTAGAGTCATGCTGCTGTCTCAGAGGACTGTGTGCGTGTTTGTGTGCACAAGATGACAGCGCAGCGGCTCTCAAGGGAAGAGGAACACCAATAGTCATCACTGCAGAGGAATCCGAGGGGACACAGACATTTCACTGTCTCTGTCTCACTCTGCCTGACAGCTGGGCTGGAGACACACCAGCACACACTTCATGAACCTGTCTCACTCTCTCCACCCCATCCTCTCTTCTTACATCTCTCTCTCTTTGCCAAGCAAAGTCTTGCCACAGTCTTTCCACATCACACTCACTCATTTTCAATTACCGGGCAGGTAGCTGCCGTTCCAAGACAATAGCTCACCAAACTTGATTAGCTGTTCCCATGGAGCCGCCGGGACAACGGATGAAGTCGGAGGGATCGAACGCACTGACGGCATGGGCTCATGTTGCTTAGAGACCGACTCATTTATCAAGACGGGCGCAAGCAAGTTAGCGAGGAGAGGGTTTTTAATAAAATGCAATTTGGATCAGCTGGAACTAATGCCATTCTAAAAACAGGCCTGTAGGACAAGACTATAAAACAAACAAATTATGAACACAAAGATGCGTTGCCTGTAAAAAGTCTCTTTTGTTGATGGTCCGTAAGTAAAATAAGCACTTTCTGAACTTTGAATTATGGAAGGAAAAACTGGGTTCCCTAACAGTGGCACACTTTGCACTGGCTGTTTGAAATTGTCTAAAATTGCTATAAATATATAAACTTATGTATTTTCAGCTTGTTTGTGGTTAGTTTATTTTATTGCAGTTCCTTTGGGTCTTGTTCATTTAAGGTCTCATATTGTCCACGTTGTGTTTGGCTACGTTCACACTGCAGGCAAATGTGGCCCATATTGGATTTTTTCATGACAGTCTGAACATGACAAATCCGACCCAGGTCAATATGTGGTACTGAATCGGATTCAAACCCGATGCTTGTCAAAACGACTGCAGTCTGAAACATGTTGCACGTCATCAGACGTTTATGTCAGTGAGGTGGGGGTGAGCGGCTTGATCCAAGTCCCTCGCTACTTCGCGGTTTGTTTTTTGCGGACTCGCTCTATCGCTATTTTTCAAAATAAGATTGGACATGACACGCAATTGGCTGATTGATGGATGAGCCGCACGATCGGCATGGCATTTTTATTTAAAATTAATTATTTTAAATTATTTAGCACCTGCTGCACCTTTGTGCAGCCCAGAGCTGGAGAAGTGGGCGTGGCCAAGAGCGCAAAGTGCAGCTGTGGCAGAGAGCGGACTTCATGATATTCTGTGTCTTTTCGAGCGTTCAGAGTTTAGAAACATTGTTTAGAAAATTGCAAGAGTGTGGGAAGGGTTTCTATTCCTACTTCTCGGTTTTTCACTTATCGCAGGGCTTCAGGGTACAGATCTCCCACGGTAAACGAGGGACTACTGTATTACTAATAATGATACTAACCTTGTAAAGTTAAACCTTGTAACTCATGTCTTCAGATACAGAACAGAAGTCCAGAGGCCTCATGTATCAACGCACATCAGGATGTATCGGAACAAACGTTGCGTTGAAGTGCACACAAATGCTTCACTTCAAATATATTGCCTAGCCTGCCGTGAGAATGTGCTTACCTCCACACAAACTTAAAAACAAAATTAGTCTCAGTCTTATAGGAACCTTCTCTGCTGTCTGCTATGACATCCAGAACTAGCTGTTCACATTGAGCATGCATCAGGACATTCTCATGCATGAAGCTAGTCAAACTGATTTCTCCAGTTAGTTTCAAACATCAAATCAAACCTTAATAATTTCAAAGGGGTTCCATTTGGAACATGCTACTTTGAACTTTTAGCTAGCGTTTAGCTACTTTTAGCTAATGTTCTGCTTCTTTTAACTTGAACAACTCAGTTTCAGCACTCAGCACACACACACTGGATTTTTACAAAGAATATTTTCTGCAGTTTAACACATTTGTTTCTGTTCTATTTAAGCTGTTTTATGTGTTTTTTATGACTTATTTGTTTCGGAGCAGAACAGGGGGTCTGTTTACCTGTTTACCCAGTGTACCTGTGGTCGGTAATGATCCAACCATGCGTGCACTTCCTTTTCCAAGGTGCATTGCCTATTCACAAGATGTGAATGATGATGTCAAAATGCAGTCAGCAGACAGACAGCATAAAGTATAAATTCAGCTTCACTGTATGAATGACACCAGAAAATCCCTACCCGAAGCATTTCTGATCCCAGCGGTAAAATTGACGGCGTCTTCGAGCAGATGCGACATAAAGGTAAGCTTTTTCGAAATGCTGGAAATATTTTCATAAACAGATTAAAAGCAACTCAGTATCAGAAGCTGTAAGGCTGAGGGAAAATGTTTCTATAGCAACCTGTAGCACTTTGATGGATTGCAAAACTCCTGCATGCTACCGCATACAAACAGTTTCACAAACACACACACACACACACACACACACACACAGAAATCTCATATTCATCTAACTATAAAAGGTAGAAAATAGCGCACAGGTAGGGGCAAAATCTACTAATTACCACACACCAGCAGGATCTGTTGCCACCAGGAGATGTGGCTCACATTCCACCAGACAGTTTGTGGGTGGAGGGAGAGATAGACAGAAGGTGAATTCTCTTTCACCTCATTTGAAAAAAGCTTAACACGAGCCAACAGCTGAGGTTTGTACAGAAGCAAATAACACCATCTGCATCTGAGAAATACACGGCTGCCTTCTGCGCGCTATAATCAATCCTCTTGCCGATGCAGACACCAAAGGATGCTCAGTTACGACCAGTAAACAGAGGCTGTAGATTACCGCGTTAAAAAAAGAAGACGTTCGTGGTTGAGCGTAGACCTGCTGATCCGCTTCATTAATATTGATGCCAGCAATTCCACACGGGTTCACAGGGAGCACGAATATCAAGGATATTCTGCCTTTACCAGCCCCATCAAGTCAAATGCAGTTTGCCTGCCTGTCAAAGCACACACACAAAACAAACACTCTTATCTCTAGAATATGGCACAAATCCCATGATTACAATGCTCATCACAGTTTGTCTGTGATCCTACCTGTTAATCATATGAATTATAATCGCTTCATGAATATTTTAAGAGGAGGGAAATGGAGCCCATTTAAATCTCAGGTGAACTCTGTTGCTATTTTGAGGCAAACTGATGGAACAATACCTCCTCACTCTGCTTTCTGGGCCCTCTTGTCTGTCTTAGTAACTGTGTCAGCAATACACAAAAAACAGACACTATCATAGCATGAATTATATGTGCAGGGGAGGTGTCCCCCTCACATTAAAATTAAATATTCATTTTAAACCCCCCCCCCCCCACACACACACACACACATGAAACCATGAAATATTACTTCACTCAGCACTGTTTCTATTTCTTCGTGAACAAATCCATTGCACTTGATTAATAAGAGAATTCTCACGCCACTAAAAGTCCACTCCGGGTTTTCCTGGTTACCCACAACAACTCACCACACTGCTTGTCAGTGGGGCGGAGGGGGGGACACCTCTGTGTTGCGCGCTAGCTTAGCGCTACATTAGTGCCGGCAGTTGTCGACCAGGGTGGGGGGTATTAGGATGCGTGAGAGAAGCAGAGTGTGCTCTATTCACACAAGGAGAGCTGTTGGTCAGGCTACATCTTGTTGCTTTCTCAAATAGTTATTGAATCAAGTGTTTATTCATGTAGGTAAACTTAGATGTTTAAAAACATCTAAAATACACCAGAATGCAGGAAATGGCATCTACTTTATTAATTTTTTTGTTACATCTATATATAATTACTATGTTGTATGTAATAAAGCTAAGAATACAACACTAAGGAGAAATTAAAGTTCAAGAATGAAGAAACTGTGATTTTCTGTTGCAGTCAGAAAAACATGGTCAATCGGTGTTTGAGGTGACTTTGGTTTCAGGCGGACACTCATTGTGCAGAGAAAGAAAGAAATAGGATGCATTTGCCGAAATGCAAGATTAAAATCACTGGTTGCAGTCTGACCGCGATTCACATTTTATAACTTTTTTTTTACCCAACTTTAAATATGGACTGATGTACAGGGAGGAATCATGACCAGATTGTTTGACATCCACATTTTCATTCATTATCCCAAAGGCCAAAAACACTGTTGCTCTAAAATGGCCATGTAAACAGAAGATGGACATGGGTGCAACAGTGGATGGTATTTGCATTTGGGGTCCCACTTCATGAACTCTGACAGTGTGGAAAGATGATTTTGTGTTTCTTTGTAAAGACTTTTAACTACGTCCATTTCACTAATTGGAGTTATTTGTCTTTCTTTTTTTGACATAAAACGGCCATTTTATGGATGGAAAAATAAGCTCTAAATACTTTGTTGGCTTAAATTATATTAATTGCAGGCATAGCTGGTCATTTGTCAGTAAAAAATCTATCCCCATCTCCCAAAGAAACCGATTAAAGATAAGTTGGAGTCAAAGTTGAACTGAAGATTGAGTGTAATTAGTTCATTGTTGGGTCTGATGTCAGGGAATATTTAGAGTTGAAACTGTTGACATTTTAATTAATTCTGCAGAGACGTAAGAACCCATCTGCTTGGCACTTAGTGAGACACCTCTTTTTTGTTGTTGACGTTTATAACAGGACAATAACCCAAAGAACGTGTTTAAGAAAACCAAGAAGCTGAGAGGTTCACTGAAACCTGACATTCAAGTTGGAGGCCGGCTTTGTTTTTATCAGTTGTGCTTTTATTCTTTATATCAAACTGGTCAAAACCAAACTCCATCGTGTTAACAATAATTCAGCGCAATGAAAAGGACCACAACTACTTGAAATCAAGTTTTGTTATCTGTAAACTGACCTTAAAAAAGTTTTACAGTAGGAAAAATCTTGTTCAGTCCTGTCACATTTATTTTAAGAGAGCTAAGGTCATAACCACAACCAAAAAGACCGTAAAAGAAGTTAACAGGTTCAATTCAGTTCCAAACATAATCCAATCCTAAAATGAGTTAAAACTTCTTGAAAGTTGATGTTTTGCAAAATGCATGCTCCTTTGCCAAGTTCTGCTCGTCGTATGCACTTTAAACATCTTACTGTGAAGCGTCTCAGCCATCAGAACTGCTTTAAGACATAAACTAATTCATAGAAGTGGAGTTAGTGTAAAAGTTATAGTTGGGTGGGATTCCAGGGTTTCCTAGAAAAACAACACATAATATAGTATGACTTCCTCGGATGAGGAGTGAAACGTCTTCTATTACAAATAAAGTCCAGTTGTTTTTGTATTGAACACTTTTTGAATTCATCATGTTCTGGATGACTGAGAATCTTCACCAGCAGATTCCTAGGTTTCCAGTCACAATCATTTTCTCCACAGCTTCCACTCATTGCAATCATCCACCACGCCTCACCTGCACCTGATCTGGAAGACTACTCTGCAGACTAAGCTCCTGTCAGAGGTTCTTCTGACGCTGGACCATTATGATACCTTCTGTGACTTCCAAGTCCTGCTTCCTCATGTCTTCCAAGACCTCCTTGCCCTCTGTGACTTCGTCCTGGTATCATCTTGTTCCTACAATCATCAGACATCGACCTGGATCAGAACACCACCAACCTGATCATATCTCCAACATCATTCACCTTCTCTGGATCACCTTAGCAGAGATCATGCTCAAAACTAACATTCATTGTTCAAACAACCTGCCAGTCTACAACATACTCACCTTGTCCCTTTAAGTCTGTAAATAGCTTCACTTGTAAATAAAAGCTTTCACATAGTCGGGTGTACTTCACTCCGCGGAGGTCCATGCGTACCGGATTAAAGTCAATGCGGATGCCTGCAAGCCATGTCCGCGCAAAGCTCAATTTTACGACTGCGTACACGTATTCAGTGTCGCACAATAAACTGCCCGGCGACTGACAGTTTATTGTGCGACACCAATGTATTAAATTCCCCTTCTTCATCCCTGGTTTGGTTTAATGGTCTTTTCTTTTGTTTTTTTTTCCAAGAGGCCATCGATCTTTTCCTCCTCGTCCGTTGACGCCATGACTGAACTTGTGAGAAATTAGGGAATTTGTCACGAGAGAATTAAAATCAGGCCCGACGTGGCTGCGGGAGGGTCTGATTTTCCAGTGGGCCGGTCTGATGTGTGGGCTGCAGGGCCAGTGCTCCCTGTTTTATTTTTTATTTTTAAAGAACTTTTTATTAACAACATATAAACATAGAACACTGCTGCTCCTGGGCTGCAACCTGTCAATCAGTCCAGTAGGCGTGTCAGCAAATGACCAATCGGCGGACTCAATTTGTCCCGAAGGTAAACGCCCCTTGCCTGCGGAGCTGGTCTGCAGCCCATCAGGGTGTATGCTCAAGTATGAAGTCTGAACTGTCTGCTCAGTATCCGTGTGGCTCATGGAGTACACACAGAACACCCGAGTCCGTGGGAGCCTTAAGTGTGAATCGTAAGTCAAATCAAATTGCAAATTTGCCTCGAGATGAAAGTGACGTTGAGACCAACAACGAAAGAGAAACTGAGGACGTGTGTGTGATGACGTTTTTCTGAGGCTCTTCAATTCTGACACTGAAGAAGGCGACTTTAGTGGTTTTAGTGCACAGGAGGAAGATGACGATAGTGATCAAGGACTTCCTGGTAGACTACTGTATTCATTTAAATTTTTTTTAACCAGCCGTGTGGCCCTTCATCCATCCATTATTTTTTACCTGCTTCTTCCAGTTTGGGTCACGGGGGTCGCCGGAGCCCATGTCCAGCAATCACTGTGCGATGGGCTGGACGGCGCGAAATCCCTCCCAGGGCCTTGGCACTGTTCAGAAAGAAAAAAAACAACATTTACTGTATGTATTTGGATATGTTACTGCTACAAATTTAATTAAATGTTTTTAAAATCTTTCTATGTAAATATCTCATGTTACAACGTGGACACCTGGGGCTTATAGACAAGGGCAGCTTATATATGTGCAAAATTGTTTTTCTGTTTAAAATTAGTGGGTGCGGCTTATATTCAGGTGCACTCAATAGTCCGGAAATTACGGTAACTTTTGTACGCCTGCCTTTGCCTCTTCCTCAGTCTGCTAACTTGGAGTCAACTACTACATAAGACATGTTAAGTTGTCAGCTTTTAAATCTGGTCAGAATAAAATGGTTTCTTCCAGCTGAGCCAATTTAAAAAGCTATTTACAACAGGTAAGATGCTAATTGTTCATAATCTTTCCACAGAACCCTACTTCAAAATATTTTAAGTATCTCTTTCATTCTGCCCTGCATGACACATTAGAATGAAACACTTTCTAGCCTTTTTAAATATTCACTGTAGGTGCCCAGCCTTATGTCAGGTAGGAATAAGTTGCTCATAACACCATCCTTGTATGGGCATTGGTTTTGTTTCTTCGCATGACGTCTTGCTGAAGCAACAGCGTGTAACTCATTATTTCAGCAGAGCCACTTTGAAACCTCGGACAGCTTCACTTAAAACTTAAATGAACAGCATGAGCTCTTGACACGTAAAACCGTGTGTGAAGGGCACGAGAGGTAAAAGGGAATCACGCTCCCTGATTATCCTGACATTCTCCGGATGACAGAAATAAATGTGCATAAACGGGGCGCTGCGGACGTCTCCGTTCTGCATGTGGAGGGGGGATCTGCAGGAGGCCTTTGAGTATTCAACACACCTCCTCACAATCAGTCAGCCACACAGCACTCCGAGATGCTCATCTGATAGTTCGACGGGAGACGTAAGCACTCATGCAAGTTTTGCCTCTGCTTTGACGGTATCCTGCACAGACCACTCCCAAACGCCAGGAGCTACTCAACCTGACAGTTCTTCTCACAAACTTTGCACCTCAGCTTGTGTGAAGCAGCTATGTGAGAGGTTAAAAGCAAGCTTTTCTCCTCCTTGGCATCTGGAAGTATAGCACGTGTGAATACATGCACAAATTCATGGAAACTCATACAATGGGATGACTTTGTATATGGGCAACTGGATGGAAATGCACTGCGCAAAGAAAAGTGTTTATTTATACTATACCTTTAAAAGACGTAGTTCCAAAGTACTTCAAATCAAATAAAACACAATAAATAAAAATAACCATGAAATAAGAATTACTAAAGTAATGCAAAAACACCTTGAAAAAAGGCAGGTTTTAAATTATCATTTAAAGTCCTTCAAGAGGAAGACTGTTCCAGATTCTGGGATTCTGCACAGAAAACACACAGAGACTCTTTTCCTCAGACAAGCTGGAGGAATTTTAGGGTCTTCAGTTCTTCCTCCAGGTTCCAGAGTGATACCAATGAGCAGCAGCTAGATGTCTTTCCACTAATTGGCTCCAGGGGTATAAGAGTCCACAGATGAGCTCCATTCCCTGCTGGAGCTTTACCTACTAACTGGTACTTGTGCCTCCAGTCTTTTAGTGAGAGGATTACCAAAGTGTACTTACCTCCGTTGCCTTCGTACTTTACTTGCTGCCCGTGTCTAATCCCTTGGACCGTTCACCTATCAGTCTGAACTCTGTGTGCTGATACTTACCTGTGAAGTTCCTGTTTCAGCTGCTCCTGCACCATCCAACCACCTGCCTCCTGCATTCCCTTGCCACCGCTGCATCTACAAACCTGGACCTTCCCTGCTGGAGATCCTCTGCCTTCTCCTGCATGCCACAATCGGCTAACCCGACTGTAAGGCATCAGGAACTAAAATACAGTATCTTAATCTATCTTCATCCCAGGAATTAATCTGTTCTCCTCCATTTCCAGGTTCCCTGATCCCTGTCCTGTAAATGGTAGCCGTATAACTGTAAATAAATCACTTTAATTATATTTGAGTTTGAGATTTGCTCCTATCTCTGTACTTATCCTCTGGGTTCTTGTCCTCGTGACAGGAATGAACAAACACCTAGGTCAGAACAAGACCTTAGAGGTCTCGAGTGAATGTAAAGAGTTCACTGATGTAAAGAGGAAACAGATTGTTTAAAGCTTTGTAGACCAAAGGGAGACCTTAAATTGAGACCTGGACTTCACAGGAAGTCAGTGTAGAGAGATGAGTGCAGGGGTGATAAAGGGAAAAGAGGACTTAATGAGAAGTCTAACTGCTGAGTTTTGGACTAACTGTAGTTGAGAAAGGGAGTCTTGGTTTAGACAGGATAGAAGAAGTTACAAACATTTAGATATGATGACACAATGCACGAATTACAGCATCTGACTGTTTGAAAAAACAACAGAGGGTGTTTTTGGCAATGTTTCTCAAGTGGAGTTAATTGGACTGAACTGCAGCTAATCCATCCATCCATCCATCCATCCATCCATCCATCCATCCATCCATCCATCATCTTTATCCGCATCTTCCTTTTGGGTCATGAGGGTCATAGGTGTCTATATCCAGGAATCATTGTGCGAGAGGCGGGGGACACCCTGCACAGGTCACGAGTTCATCACAGGGACACATAATGAGACAAACAACCATTCACACTCTTCCTCACACCTAGGGACAGTTTATAGATACCAGTCAGCTTAACATGCATGTTTTTGGTCTGTGGGAGGAAACCGGTGTACCTGGAGAAAACCCATGCATGCATAGAGAGAACATGCAAACGCCACCCAGAAAGGCCCCCAGCCGTGATTAGATCCAGTGAGCTTCTCACTGAGAGGCAACAGCTCAACAAACTGTGCCACCTTGCTGCCAGCAGATTTTCTGTGATTGACAAATTTGAGACTTTGGTCCAAAATTATCCATTAGTTTTAGCGTGGACAGCTAAAGAAGCAAAGGTCTGCAGAATGTTTTCAGGAACATTTGTTGGGCCAAAAATTCAAACCTCAGTTTTACTCTGATTTAGCTGAAGACAATTTGTTGCCATCGTTTGTCTTTTTTTCAGCTAAACAGATGTGAAGAATCGGAACCTTTCTTTTACAAACACCAGGATTTATAGGCTTGGGATTTGTGTCATCGACATAGCATTGAAATAACACACAACATAATCTCTGCGTCAACTGGCCCAGAGGAAGTATACATTATATAAAGAAATAAAACAGGTCCAAGATCAGACCCCTGAGGCACTCCATGTCAGGGATACCAAAAAGAAAGCACCAAATTTAGTCACAATATAAAACTTTCCATTTGAAAGGTAAGAAGTAAACCACTTAACAACAAAATCCTAATCCATGTTTGTAGCTCATCAATAAGAACAGGTTGATCATTTGTGTGAAAAAAATCCAAATTGAAACTGGTCCAATGTGTTGTTTTCTTCACTTGCATCCAGGAGCTAATTGCACACATTTTATTTCCAAATTTTTGACATTAAATGCAACGTTGAGATGAGTCAGTTGTTTATTTGTTTAGTTGGAGGTGCTTTAGTGAAGCCCGTTTAAAAAATGTTGTTACAATGTCAGTAGAGAGGGACATGGACAAAAGTATTATGCAGTATAACCACATTGCATTTTGTTTTTTTAACGATACAAACAAAAAAACTGCTTAAGTCATGAATATTGCATATCTGCAGTCAACATGTTTCAAGGGTTCAGCTGTGAAAAGAATGAAACAAAATAAACACATAAATATGCACCACACATACGTGTGCCCACCCCCAACACACACACACATCAGGTTATGTTCATATGCTAATTAAAAATAACATTGTTCAACTCGGAACTAAAATCACAGAATTATAGCAGTGATAATTGCGTTTCCTAACGTCGACTGAAACTCGTCCCATAGGACCAGCACCATTGCCTTCCACATGGCAGCAGAGTGTGACAGTGCATGCAGGCAAAAGTCAAACTCCAGCTTTGCCAGGTCATGCTGTCAGATGCTCAGTTGGGTATAAGCGCTTATTCCAAACCTGCATTTATTCGTTTCCCCACAGATACTGTCTTTCTTACCAAGTGCGACCTTCACATTCCTGCAGCAAAAAATCTGAGGCTGCCCTGCAAAAACTCTGGGGTCTTTTCCTCCACGGCGCTGAGTCAGGCTGGGTTAACAGCATGATAATCAAGGGCACCTATATGTGGTCATTTTTTCTGAAAGTAAAAGTCTGAATTCTTTGTGAAAATTAACTGGGCACAGTTTTAAACCCCTTAGGACTCTCTGCATGAGATTAGGCAGCAGTATGTCACCAGAGATCAGTGTTATACAAGGCCCAGATGTTCAACTGAGTGCAAAAAGTCCCTTAAAGGACAACAGATGACATGGAAGACTCGGTTAGCACACGTTACTGAAAACTGAACACATTCTGTTGTTTTCATGTCCAGGTGGTCTAAAACTTGAAAGCAGATAGTTACTTTGTAAAAAAAAAAAAAAGGCATGTTCGCTTGTCAGTATAGCAGGGGATCAAGTGCTTCGACACAGTATTTGATTTGAAATATTTACAGATAGAATCATTTAGCAAACACTAAAAAATTTAAATACCAATACATCATTGATTTGTACACAGACGAGCACGAGTAATGAGTGATGAGGAATGCTTAATGCTCGGCTGATGCGTGAGGTGAAACAGAAGTGTTACAAAGACCGGGTCTAATAAGGTGTTGCAGCTGTGACAGGTGAAACACGGAGAAGGTGTAGATGGATATGGCAGACTGACTGAGGGAACAGAAAGTGACTGATGAGAAGTAAGTAATGGCACAGTTATTAAACAAATGAAGATGCACAGAGCAGAACCAATTCCGACAACATAACACAAAAGATGTAGTTTTAACTATAATTTGTAAACCCAGAATAGTAAACTGAGAAGCAAAAGACTCTAGACACTCAAGTAAAAGGTAAGTGGTTTACTTATAAAGGGACAGTCTTCAGGGGAGTGGAGAGAACCTGTAGGAGACACAAAATGGCGAGTATTGTCTTTTAGAGTTGTAGATATATTAATTAGAGAATGGAGAGTTTGTTTTTTGCAGGCTTGGAGAGTAGGGCAGAGGATTCCAGGATCAAGAGAACTGCAGCGGGGGACAGGTTAGTGGGTGAAGAGGCAGGATGGACACGAAGACTGGCTGTTTGATGCTCAGTTGTTTGGTTGTTGCAGTGGAGGTTCCAGGATGGGAGTCCACGAGGGTTCCTGACTTCTGGTAAACACTGGGAGGCAGATGGAGATCAGACACTCGGAGGAAGGAGACTCAAGGATCCAGGACTGGAAAAGTGCCCTACAAGAACTACAAGGTTAGACTTACTCTTATCAGTCTCTTTTCTTGAGGCTGTTTGTACCGTGAGGTAACAAAATGTTCCAGCATGGAATTGTGGTTCCACACAACCTTATACACCCAGGAGCTCATCAGCAGGATGAGAATCAGCTGTTGGTATTTAGTGCCACTCTGCCACTCAGAAAGCAGCAAGAAAACGGATAAAGGCAGAAAACAATGGAATCCCCACAACTATAAAGAAACCTCCCTGAAGATGCATTGCCTGACAACTGAAGAATGAAAACAGGCACCACTCCTGTCAAATACGTCAATGTTAACTTCCCAATAGAGCTGGGATGGGTTGGGAAAGCGGTAAAACCGTTACATTCAAACTCATCTCACTTCTTAGTCACCCTTTGCGACCCGTTGATGAGGATGAAAAAGTCCACGTTATTCAGGATGCATGTGTTTCTCTTCTTGGACACAAGATAAAAACATGTAAACACACTACCCAACATCAGTCAGGTCATCTGGACAGTTTCTTTTTTTGTGCTGAAACGTTTCGCCTTCGATTCAGAAGGCTTCATCAGTCAAGGAAACACTCAACAAAACTGATTCTTCCCCCAACAGCTTACTCCAAAGTGGAACAAACCAGTTATGTTGGTGCTAAGATGGTGTCTTTGTCACCTCCTCCATTGCCGGCCCTCTTCCTTTTTTGACAGTCGTGTCAGACCTGACCGAAAAATGTTGGATTGTATACCTGGATTATTGAGCATGGACTTTGTTGTTTTTATTTATCACACTACCTTCATATATATATATTTTTTTGGTGGTTATTTTTTTAGAAATAATGCTTGCATGGGCAGCTGTGGCTGAGTGGTTAGAGCAGTTGTCCTTCAATGCAAGAGTTGGGGGTTTGATTCCACCAGCAGTCACATGCTGAAGTGTCAGGCCCCCAGAAATCAGCTTAGCTCCAGCAAACTGGTTGGTCCACTTAAGGAGTTTACTGCTTGGTGGGGAAACAGTTTACTGGAACTCCTCTGACTGATGAAGCCCCCCGGATAGAGGGCGAAACGTCTTTATAAAGAAGAAACTGTCCAGATGACCCGACTGAGAATTATTGGATTTGGTACCTGGATGATTGAGCATGAACTTTGTTGTTAATGTGATCTAAAGCTCTGATTAGTCTCTTTAGATTTATTTGTTCAATTAGCTTTGTAGTGATCTGATAGGGTGCTGTACGAATGGGTAAATGAGGCACAGATTGCTGTAAAGAGCTTTGAGTGTCTTGATAAAATAGAAAGGTGCTATAAGTACAGTCCATTTACCATCAGACAGATCAAGATTTAGGCTGGTTTCGCCCATCAGGCTCCTCAACTTCAAATACTGTCTGACAACAATCCATGCACGTACACAGCACAACATAGTCTGGCCAGCATGTGCTTTATATACAGTATGTCAAACCTGATATCAGTTTTGTAAAAAAAAAAAAAAAAGTCTCAATAAGTTGAGGCTGTATAAATCCATCCATTTTCAGAGTAGTAAGGAGTGCTATGGGGTATACTCTGGATAGATCAGCAACAAAGACACATAGAAGAAACATATGCACCAATACAGAGTCCCAACACCACTGTATGCAGATGATGCTGTCATATATGCAATTACAAATACTTCACAGCAGGCACACAATTACTGAACAACCAAATGATGGGAGTGTCTCAGTGGCTTAAAACTTTTTTTTTTTTGGTCTCTGAATGTCACTAACATTATTAAAGCCCACTCAGTAAATCCATAAATTATAGTAAAACCTCTGGCCTGCTTGTTATTCAACAACAGCACTAACGACCACACCTCCATAGCACTCGTACTCAGTTTACTCATTATTTTTTGCAATATTTCTGAACGCCTCGATGCCTTACACATACGCCATTCTCAAGGATTTCTGGTCGTAATAAAAAGTCTCACACAGCTTTCTCCTGTCAAACAGATATGCAGTAAATATTTACAAGCCTTGTACAAAGTGTTAAAAATGTTGTATCTGATTTGTAATTGGATGTTTCTGACAGTACTGTGGTTTTCCTCATATTCATGAGCTTGTGCTTGCTGAACCACTGAACTCGCTGTAATGAGGACTTCATACATCAAACCACAAAATAATCCTCTTTTATAACTGCGGCTTACATTTTTTACTGACAGCCGATTTTCCTGTTTATTCTTACATATATAAAAATAGGAAAACATGCAACTAGCTGGTAATACCTGAAGTTGCAGAACAAGTTGTCTTGTACTACCTTCAAGAACATGCACAGATCCCCATGTAACTCCTTAAATATTAAACAATGTATGTAATGTGGCTGCGTAGCTGTGAACCAACGACAGCTGGAACAGATGTGGAGAAGCCTCTGTACAACTGCAGGCCAAATAAGTATTTAGTTTGTTGAACTTGTGATAAACAACTTGGTCGATGAGGGCAATTCCTCCTGCTACTGTTTATCTGTTGGTCTTCTGAATCACTGAGACGCCTCTCTCAGCAAACCCATCAGTAACAGCCAGTGTCTGAACCTCTCTCCTCCTCCAGACTCGTTGTTTCTTTCCATCAGTTCACTGGCTGAGTCTCTGAGAGTCTGTCTCCAAGAATCTTTCACATTGTTATTTCTTAAGCAGAGCCAACAGCCCTTTGGCAGAAAAAAACCCCTCTTAGTCTGACTTCATGAGCAGAAAAAAAGAGTCAAAGCCACAAAAAAATAAATGCTGATTTATGGTTTTAAATGGGGATAAAATGCAACAGTCTAAACTGTTTAACGTTTCGTGAGCTGAAGCATTAGAAGCTTGTTTTATTAGTTCATTTTGGCAAAATGAAGCAGACAAACAAGTAAAACGGTTTGGTAAATTGATCCTTCAGTCCAACCCTGCACTTGTGTAGATCACCATCCCCGTTACAAATCATGACAAACGAGTCGACCACATGCAGACACCTCCGCTCCTCCGCCCTCTGCATCTGGAGCAACGAGCTGCTCGCACAGAAGCAGCTAGAGGGAGCTGTGGGTGTTTACCATCCACAGTCAGACTGCCTCTCCCTGACAACACCCAAACAGCCTCACACTCCCACGCACGGACACAAACACACAGGTGACTTATTAATATCTCATGAGCAGCTCACAGATTGGAATCAACCCAGGCTCCTCCGACATTCCCCGACCGTCAAATGCAGCATCTGCAGTCGGTTGTAGGGACGCAGAACAGACTAAAAGGAAGCTTTTAAGCGCTCCCTTTAGCTGCATCACTCCAACGGAATGAGACATTATACCCACAGCCCAAAGCAGCGACTTGCCCACTCATGAGTACACTTTAACGCTGTATGCATGAAGCAACCATGCTGAAGGTAGTGAAGGAAAATCTTTGGCACTCTTGTCTCAGGGAGCTGACTGACAGTTCGGATTAGTTTAGGAAGAATGTATTCTGATTTCACGCTCATGTGGAATCTTAGGCTCGAGACAAATCCATCCAAAGCCGTCTGTAATTATGTTGCATTATTCAGTGCAAAGCAACATATCTCAAGGAGAACATCTTTACGTAGAATGTTTCCAGGAAGCCTGGTCATTCATTCAGAACAACCAGTATCCTGCATGCTGGAGACAAATCTGAAATGTCAACTCATTCAGCAAGGTTTCCAGTAAATGTTGAATTAGTAGGTGCAGTAGTTAACGAGTGATAAATCCCTCTCAACGCCTTTGTTTTAATAAGCACAACCAAAGACAAGGACAAACTGATTCAAATCTATTTGAAAAAAATCTGCTTCCTCAGGATGTGCCACAGTCTCACTCACGTACAAGTAAAAATAAAAATGTGCCAAACATTCACAAGCATTGGTTGCTGTCAGAGAGTCAGAGACTGGTGTATACTCACGAAATACCATTTCTGATTGAAAACACTAAATAATCTCTCTGTGGAAAGGGATGGAATTCAGACCATGTAAAAATTTCCCCATTTACATGTGGCTCTTTATAAAACCTGCAAAAATCATTCATCAAAATAATGTAAATGCTATTTAATTATCTAACCTGACTGATGTTCTTATTCAATTTTATTTTCCTTACTATTGTGGAAAAGCTTTTTTTTTAAATAAAATTGGAATAGCAAGTAGGGGCCAAGTTTCTCCATGATTTGTTTAAAACCGACATGCCTGCTCTATGAATTTATTTTAAATACACAATGAAAGCAGTTCAGTAGCTATGCAATGTTTGAAAATTGGGTATTTCCTGTGACAGTTGTGATAAAACTGCAATACCACCAATTTAATTAGATGTTTAAAGCCAAACACTTGGGTGAGCGCACTGAGTGTAAAGCTAGCACGGCCAGGCAGAACACTTTAGAGGATGGACAATGGATTATGGAATGGGTAACTGAATTCATCCTTTTGCATGAACAACCCATCACTACGGTGGAGAAAATCAGTTGGTGTTGCCTTTTGGAGCAGTTGGAGCCACGTACGCCCTACCCTCATGACACTACACAATTAACAAAGAGCTAACAGAGCTGCGTAAAAAAGTTTACGAGGTAAGGACATTTTTCATTTGTTTTTCTTTTGGCTGCTCCCTTCCTCAGGAGTTGCCACGGCGAGATAACACAAATGAAGATATGACAATGTTTTTATCTTTTACTGATGCAAACCATGATCACCACGCTCCTGCAGCCCATATGTGTGGAGCAGAGGGCTGCCGGTCAGAATGCCCGGGGAACAGGGCCAGAGTGGGACTCATTTACAAACAGGCCATTTCCAAAGTTCTAGAATTGCGCCGCTCAGGGTGGCAGCATGTTGGAGCAGCTCTGTTACATTCATTCTGATTTATTGCTTTTGAAAACATTAATTCTTCCTTTTTAAAAAAAATGTAAATCACGTTTTTCGGATGAATATTTACTCTGTTATCAGATGCTGTGCAGCTGGAAGGATTTTTACTGAAAACTTTTTACTTTTAGACATTTGTTATGATGCGTAACCATGGCAACAAGGTGTTTTGTTTTTTTGACAACCAGGAGCAGCTGATTAACATCGCAACAGCTCAAATACCCCAACTACAGCCCCAAATTCCAAATGAGTTGAAAAGGAGGTGCCGTGGACAAATTCCCGTCAACCTGGCGGAGGTGCTCCAGTACCTGACCGCAGAGATCCTGGAGCTGGTGGGAAACTCGGCTCGTGACAATGGGAGGACCGAGATCATCTCCCAGCACCTTCAGCTGTCTGACCATAGTGATGAGGAGCTTGGCACGCTGCTGGGAGGAGTGACCATTGCGCAGGGAGGAATTCTGCCCGGCATTTGGGCAGTCCTGCTCCTCAGGAGGACCGAGAGGCCCACCGGATCTGACAGCAAACTGGATCCAGGTGGACGGATCTGTGGCCAGATTCTTCGGATTCGCTGCACGAGATCCTTCCTGCCCACAGCTATCAGCAACCAACAACTCTTGAATGAAGCCAGGATGATGAGCTACGACAACACTTGATTTCCCTTTGGGATTAATAAAGTATTTTTTGAATTGAATTGAATTTTCAGCCAATGAGTTTCACGCCTGAGACTGGACCACTTTAGATCACGACCTATTATTATTAAAAATCATGTAATTATAACCTTACATCAGGGGCAATTCTAGAATATGCACTTTTAGGGGTGCTTAGCCACCTCTTGCACAGTGATGGCTGGACATGGGCACCATTGACCCCCACAACCCAAAAAGGAAGAAGCGGGTAATGGATGGATAGCCCCCAGTGTCTCTACTAGTTCACTCTCGTGCAAGGAACAAACATCTAAATACTCACCATCTCCTCTCTCCAGAGAAACTGACCTTTCTCCTCCATCCCAAGTTTTCCAGGTCCCCTTGTGTACAGCATTATCTTCACTGTAAATAAATCACCTTTTGTCTTTAAGAGTTTGAGTCCTGTTTTCCCTCAGTCCATATTCTCTGGGTTCTCGTTCTCGCGATACTGCCAGGAAAAAGACAAAGAGGAGATGTATGGATACAGTTAGAGAGAACATGGAGGTAGTTGGAGTGAGGAGAGAGTGAGATGGAGGAGGATGACTCGCTGTGGAGACCCCTGAAGAGGGAAAAGCCGAAAGAATAAGAATAAATTTATGGTATTTAATCTGCAAGTCTGAACCATAAAGCATGTTAAATAATGCAAGCATGGGATTGAGACTGAAATCATCCAGAACATAATTTAAAATCAGTCAAATCAATAGAAGGACTACAAAAATCCTAATTAGGAGACCAATCCTTCGTGTTAGCTGTGGCGTTGACAATAAAATGTTTTCCATGAAAATGTACTCATTTGCTCAGGTACGAATGGTTGAAAAAAGCCTTAGCACAGTAAAGGAGGGTAACTACAGTATTTTTTGGACTATAAGGCGCACTTAAAATTAGGGATGCACCGACCCACATTTTTTACTTCTGATCCGATCCCAATACCTAAATCTAAATATCGGCCGATCCCGATCCCGTTCCGATATCATGATCATCATTGATTTTATATGAGGCTGTAATAATCTCCTCTCAAGTACAATTTGTACAAATATATGCATGCATGTCCAAAAAGGCAACTTGAGTTAAGTTTTATTAATGTTGGATAAGTTTTAAAGTTAGAATTAAATTCTGCTAACACAAAACATGTTTATTTTTATTTCTAGCTTTAAAGTGGATATTAGTGATTAATTTAAGTGATTGTTTAAAGTTATTTTATAGTTTTTAAATAAGGGGCAGATATAAGATTTTTCTTCTTTCTGCACTCTTTTCATTTAGTGTTTTCTTTTTGATGATTTTGTTTTGTTTCTTTTAAAATTAATGAATAAATGAATAAAATAAAATAAAATGTTAAATGGCTTTAAACATCTGCTAGTTCATGGCATAAACCAACAGACATGTTCCTGTTTTTAGTTATTTACATCGCTTTTTAATGTAGCTGTTTATGTTTATTTTCTTGTAATTTTCAAATCATGCTTTTTATGATTGTCTACTGTTGTACTGATAAATATCTCCTGGAGGGTAAACTATATCTTGGCTGCAAGTATCAAGCTGCAAAATTCCTTGTTTTCTACAACTGATAGTGGTTGGTCATTAATTACGATGAAGTTTAGCAACTTCTCGGTAAACATTCGAGCTCCGAGGCTTCAGCGGTGTCTTCTTCTCGTTCAGTCCGGAGACAGCAGTCTGATTTCTGTCAGCCGCGCTCAGTCTGCCCCTCCTCCGACACGGACAGACCGAGCACGGCTGACCAAAATCAGACTGCCTTCTCTGGACTGAACGAAAATAACAGACCGCTGAAACCAAGGAGCTCGAATGTCCATCATAAAACTAACTTTACCGCGGTTTAATGTGGTGCTATGGCTCTGCAGACATTGCACGTTTCTGTCTTGTTTTGTGGTGTTTAGTGTAAAGTACTTCCACACAGCGGACATGTTTAGATGAAAAGTTTGTTAGCTGTTAGCCACGGTGCTGCTGCACGTTATAGCTGGCTGCAAACTATGAAATGGATTTCCTGAATGTGAGGCGGGTCTTATTACTCTGGGCTCATGAGACACGCCTCCGTTCAGGAAATCCATTCGATAGTTTGAAGCCAACGTGGAGCGCAGCTGGCATGGAATCGCATGTGGAGACGTTTTACTTGGAGACAGACGTGCATCATGGATCGGAAATCTCTGCAGGTTGGATCGGAAAATCCGATACGTAAATTATGTTGATATCGGAGCCCGATACAGATACTGGATCGAACTCATCTCTATTTAAATCCTTTAATTGTCTCAAAATTGACAGTGAGCCTTATAATCAGGTGCACCATATGTATTAATTCTGGTTGTGCTTACTGACCTCGAACCTTTTTTTGTGGTTATTGTGAATGAGTTGAATAAAGTTTGACTTATTTAAATGTTTTGTTTTGCTTAATGCGCCTTATAATCCGGTGCGCTTTATAGGCCAAAAAATACTGAAATTTGTTTACTTAAAAAAATAAGTAAACAAATTTATCAAAATAATAAAATGTTCTAGCAGAAATAAATGTCAAACTTTTTTTTTTTTTCTTTCTTTTCTGTATGTAGAAATCAACTTAATGTACAGGACAGCAGATCAGTTCAAACCAGCACCATCTAATTTCTGTACCACAAATAAATGCTTTAGATTTTTTTCCTTAAACTTTATATCTACAGCTTTGGCATTAAGATGAAAGACAGGAACGAGCTTCATTGCAAGATTTATTTACTTCTACTTGTATGTAAAACTTAAAGCTTGTCCCAACTTTGCAGCAAATCAGTATAAAAAAAGTTGCTGCCAACAACAACTGTGATTTGTCCCACTCAGAGGAACACCTAAATCACTCATGAAATCCTCCAAGACATACCTGCGCTTATAGTTGGAACAATATTAAGCAGCATTTCCCCAGAACACATGCACAGCAGTACAAACAAGCTTTGAGTTGAAGGAGCTGAAAGTTTGTGTTTGTATTTTATTTTTGCCAAGCAGCCTCTCTCGTGGTTAGAGAACCTTTCCTTTGGTGTTCTGGCACCTATACTGCATGTGGATTTGTAAACTACATGTCTTGAATAATCAGTAGGTTGTGCAAATCAAGGGTTGGGTCAATCCACCTCGAGCTGCACAAGAATACAAACAACAAAACATGATAGCCGTTGAACAGCAAATACCAGCACCGCTCCCTTGGGTTTCCAAGTACAGGAACTCCAAACAGACTTCAGCTTTTCCTTTGATTGCCCTCGTATGAAACACCAAATATTCAAAAAGCGTTCACTTTGAATCTCCAGACGCCCAACACAAGGCAAAACATGACATGCTGAACGTAGGACGGTGACCTAAAGTAAAAACTGCACGAGTGCACATACTGACAAAACAAAGTATGACTGCAGTCCAAGCCTCATCTTAAAGAAACTAAGCTACATAGATACCCTGATGCTGCTCAATGATCCAGGTAGAAAATCTAACAAAGTTGAGTCAGGTCCTCTGGACGGAACCTTCTTCTTGAAAACAACAATGTCCATGCTCAATAATCCAGGTATACAATCCAACATTTTCAGTCAGGTCATCTGGACAGTTTCTTTTTTTGTGATGAAACGTTTCACCTTTGATCCAGAAAGCTTCATCAGTCAGTCAAGGAAACAAACAACAAAACTGATTCTTCCCCCAACAGCTTACTCCAAAGTGGAACAAACCAGTTATGTTGGTGATAAGATGGTCTCTTTGGTATGGCGAAATGCAAAAACTGGCGTAGGTCGTAAACAAGGTCAGAAGGCTGAGGCACAAAAGGGACAGGCAAAAAGTGTGGTCGAGGGAAACGGGCGTGGATCAAGATTAAAGAGCTGTGAACAAAGAGAGTACGCTGGATAACTGTGGCTGGAAGCAAGCAGTTGATCTGGCAATGTAGTGGAGAAAGCAGGAAGTATATATACACCCAGAAACAGGTGGAAACCATCAGCAGCAATCAGAGAGAGAGAGAGGTGTGGCATGTGAAGAGGCTGGTAGAAGCAGCAGAGGAAAAACCCAAGAGAGCAGAGAAGAAAAAGTCAAACAGTGAACAAAGTGATGAGAAAAGGAAAAAAACCAGAGTGTAAACTGTGACACCAGGTATACAATCCAACATTTTCTTGTTGGCTTCTTGTTGAAACATTTAGTTTTTATCCAAAAGACTTCGTCAGTCCGAGGAGCCACAATAAACTCTGTCTTATAAATAGCACCTTCTCGTAGCTGAAAGTAACTGAAAAAGGAGGATCATCAGCCTAACAGCATTCATTAGTGCCCTGATGAATCACAGCCCCCTGTGAATATCAAGCAGACATAAGACCTCTAACGATCAATTGTTGGGCTGATGGTCCTCCTTGATCAAGTGAACAGTTAGTTCTAGATGTCATCATAACTGGTTGATCCACAACGAGAAGGTGCTGCTTGTTGCAGCTCCTCAGACTGACTGAGAGGAGCCTGAGAACTGAAAGATCTTCCTCCTATTCTGCCTTTGGAAACTCTAGGAACCACAAGTAAACCTGCAGTCTGAGAGTGAAGTGCTCTGTTAGGAAAATATGGAACAATGCAATCTGTAATATAAGATGGAGCTAGGTTGTTGAGAGCTTTGTAGGTTAGAAGTAAGATTTAGAATTCAATTCTGGATTTGACAGGGAGCCAATGGAGAGAAGCTAAAACTGGAGAGATATGATCTCTCCCAGTAACTCCAGTTAAGACTCTGGCAGCAGCATTTTGGATCAACTGAAGACTTTTTAAAGAATTATTTGGACATCCAGATAATAAACCATTGCAATAAATAAATAATAATAAATAAATAAATAATGAAGAGTATTTCCAATTCCCCTTCTTTATTCATTACGAGTGGTCACACTCCCCACTTGAAGTGACCCTGTTCAGGGGTCACTACAGGTGAGAAACATTAAATTAACATAAAATAAATGTTTTGGGGCTGCAGAAGAAAAGTAGAGCAGACAATAAAATCACAGGAATGCAAAATGAAGAATCTGAAGTCATTAAATAAATGGATGTTCTGTAAGAAAGGACTTTGGTTTGAATTCACCACACCTCTTTAAAAAAGGCTGCTCAGAGAAAATCAAGACATGCAGTTGGTTAACACTGACAACAAACCATGTTTTAATGGATGTTATCATTTCTCACAGTCCTCAGTGCATATGGGACACTGATGTTTAAGGGTTCTGGAACCAGCATCCACAGAGGGAGCATGGTTTAGTCCGAGCACACAACCAGCAACGTCAAGGCCAGTAGATAGTTCACCGTCCCACATCCTTCAGCAAGTGTCCACCTTTAAATTCCACTCTGTATAAATAAATAAAGACAAGAAGACAAGTTTGTTTGCAGTACTAAAAATACTTACATTTGTTTGTACTAAAAGTACCATAGGCTACTCATTAATGAAACTCAGCCCGGCAGTAGAGGAACGTTAGTGCAATGGTTGTCCTCTCAACTCAGAGTTAATCATTAAAAAAAGAGAACACTAATAAAAAATGATTGGGCTGTGATATACAATGCCATATATTTTATTGTAGCAACCACAGACACCCATGCACAGCCAGAGATGCACTTTACTTCTCTAAAAGCCAATCACCTTGGCATCGACCTTCCCACTTCCCCCTCCTTCCTCTTGCTCCATTTCCCTCAGTCCTGGGGGTTCATTGGGCCAAAACAATAGAACAAGAAGCAAGGCACATGTTGTGAATCTCCCTAACAGAGATGTAAAGTCACGTACCAAGGTAAAATAAAAACCTTAGAGCTGCTAACAGCCAATAATACAACACGAGTGCTCCATTGAGAGCCGCAAAGGCAAAGTCAGAAATCCATTTCTTGGTTTCAGGCCACACAACTGCAGTGCTGATGTGCCATTTGTGCTAAGACACCAACTCTCCTATGTTTTCTCCCCAGCACCACATAGGCTCGTCCCCTCCTTCCCAGGCTCATTTCAGAGCCTTTGAGGCAAAAGAAAGAGGAAATTATTGTGGAGTAAATAAGTCACGTTGCGTCAGTGGTGCAGTAATGTGTTCCTAATGACCGTCTAAAATGAGAAATCCTCTCCTATTAGGCAGAGGTAATTAATAATATTCAAAACAAACTCACAATGAGAAAGAAAACAATATGGGACGTGCACGACTAACGAGCCTGTAGTATGGATTTATGCTGATGTATTCCTGTGACAGACGCTGAGGTACAGTCAGAGGACTTTGCGTTGCACATTATGTGCACTTTGACATCAAAACATGCCATTTAAAATTCCCACGAACGTGTTTGTTTTGTTTACTCTTCTTCACCATGGAAACTTCCCCGGTAACTGAGATGTGCTTGTAATAAATGAACATAAAATACAAACAGTAAAGAGTGTGTTTTCTCATTGAGTTCTGCAGTCGTGAAACATTTGAGGTACCAAGTGCAATTTAGTCACTAATGAGATACACGAGACGCTTCGCTTTTATTTATTTGTCTCCAAAGGTGCCATGAATCCAAAGGGTGTAAGGCTGAAACCTTTGGTCTCTTGAAAGCGTTATGAATAAATTCCATCACAAAGTTTATTCTTTTGTCTGCTATGTCTGTCAAATCAGATATTTATTTAGATTAGAAGATAATTTGACAGATATGTTGGCTTTGATGTTGTCCTTGTATGGCTTGGCTTTAGAGATGCTGCTCATTGTATTTTCATGCTCTACTTCCGCCTGCTCCTTATTTCATGGCCCGTGGATCTATGTCGAAACTAATCCTTTCGAAACCACGCAGTGTTTGACAGCATGCATACACACTTGATGTTTTTGTACCATTATTTTTCAGTCATTAGGGCCAGGATGTAAAATTTACATTTTAATACTACACTGTTCACTTTCTACATACTTAAAAAATAATATTAGTTTGAAAAAACAAAACAAAACCTCTTCTAAGATAAAATTTCAACTGTGGTTCCATCCATCCATTCATCCATCCATCACCTTCCGCTTGTTCCAAAGTCGGGTCTCGTGGCCAGCAGCTTGAGCAGGGAGGTCCAGACATCTCTTTCCACAGCCTCTTCCAGCTCTTCTGGGAGGACTCCAAGGTGTTCCCAGGCCAACTGAGAGACATAATCTCTCAAGCGTGTCCTGGGTCTTCTCCCAGTAGGACATGCTCGAACCACCTCCCTAGGAAAGCACCCAGGGAGCATCCTTTCGAGATGCCTGGACCACCTCAACTGGCTCCTCTGGATGTGGAGGAGCAGCGATTCTACTCCGAGTCTCTCCTGATAACTGAACTTCTCACCCTGTCTCTAAGGGAGAGTCCAGCTACCCTGCAGAGGAAACTCATTTCAACTTCCTGTATCTCCTTCTTTCAGTCTCTACCCAGAGTTCATGACCATAGGTGAGGGTAGGAATGTAGACCGACCAGTAAAGAGAGATTTGCCTTACAGCTCAGCTGTTTCTTCACCACAACAGGCCGGCACAGAGTCCACAATACTGCAGATGCTAAACCAATCCATCTGTCAATGTCACGCTCCTTGACCTCTCTAAGTGTCCTTAAGAATCTGTTGGACACCTGGCAGGGTCCAATGCTGACATGTTCCTGTTTTTAGTTTTCTACATTTGTCTTGGAATCTAGCTGTTTTTTGTTTTGTTACCTTTTCCTTTTAGCCATCCTATTTGTTAAAAAAAAAACTGTAGTATGCTTTTTTATAACTGTTTATTGTTGTTGCTGTTGTCCATTGTTGTCATCTTTCTTTGTTGAAATCAGGTCTCTCTTGTAAATGAGTCCTCGAGGCTCAATGGGATTTACCTGTATAAATAAAGGTTGATTGATTGATTGATTGATTGATTCTTCCCTCACTTGTGAACAAAACCCCAAGATACTTGAACTCCTCCACTTGAGGCAGAACCTCACCCTCAACCCGAAGAGAGCAGTCCACCCTTTTCCGACTGTAGTTGAGGAATGAAATTACTTAATCTATCTACATGAGCACTGAATAATACCTTAAGATAACATGTTAACGTAAATAACTCAATTTGTCAAATTAGATGTCAAAAAGTTCAGAAGGAAATCTCAGAAGTTTGTGTCGGGAATCCTTGAGAGAAGCTAGAAGCTATGTTCTTGTAGCTGTGAACCGCAATCTAAAAACGGTACATAGAAAAAACTATACATTGCAAGTACCTAAACTGTGCCGTCTGTCGTAATATGCATGAATGGCTACAATATTAGTATCAACCTTTTTAAGCATAAAAAAAACAACAACAGTGCTGCCGGTCCCGGAGGGTCGAACACGTGGACGCGGGCAGCGCGGAGGAGAGGGGTCTCCACCGGCAGCCCGCCTGAGCAAGCACCACGGGCTCGACGGGAAGAGGCACGCCCCCTGGCCGCACGCACCAGGACATATGTCTTTGCGCTGCATAGAGTACATCTGCCCGAGGCATCCCATGTGATCTGTATGTTCGTGGCAGCTGACGTTGGCATGTACAGACGACATGCCTGATGTTGCCCCAATCCACACTAACTCAACAATACAGTTTGAGAGCAGTTTAGATGCACTTTCAATGATTTGTCTGTTGCTTTCTTGTCCTTAATAGAACCAAACTACAGCTTACCCACATGTGGCAAACATCTTTGAACGTTCTATTTATTAATTACAAGTTTCAGGATGTGGAATTTATATATTGTTTTAAGTCCAATATACAGTTCAACCAATGCCTAATCAATTTGCAACACTGGAAAGAATGAATGTCTTGTGTGCACATAACACTCAAAGTATGTGTTCTGTGGGGATTCTGGGAAGTTTCCATTCACTACTCTTGCAGCTCCTAAGTGGCCGGCAGAGCCAGTTACCACCAGCTGCCTTCCATCACCTGATGAGAGTTTGCAGTGCTGAAGGCTGTTTGGATCCATCAGTCTGCACTGGAACATCATCCATATGATGGTACTTTATCCGCCCCAGTGAAACCTGGTCTCCTTGTGTTTACACTAACCTGCATTCTGTGTGTATTCCTCTTAGCTCCTGTTAGCAGTTCCTCACATCCTTGATCTGCCTCGAGCCAACTCCTGGCCTCTGCTCTCTGAATTCTCTTTGGATCAATCCCCTGGAACTGCCATCTACAACAGACCCACAATCAACATCTAAACGTCTCTTCATCCAATCTTAAGATCCATCCTGCCACTCTTGTTCATCCTTCTCTTCTTACCTGATCACCTGGTTCTACTTCTTCAACCTGAAATCTTCTGGTATTCGCATAAAGCCTATAAAGAGAAAATACATCAAGTAAGCAGCATCACTTTCTTGATTTGTCACAAAATCAGTGCAGCTACAGCGTTCACTCTCAGACCTTCATTACCTGCAGCGTCCCCTCAGTGCAGACTGAACTCGGCAAAAAGGCCTTCTCCTACTCAACTCCTGTAATCTGGAACGCCTCGCAAAAAAAATCTGAAGTTGTCCACTTTGATTTCTTTAAGGGATTTTAAACATTTGATAAGGTCATTAGAAAACTCAAAGCAAACACATTCTTGTTTTTAGTAATTTACCTTGTTTTATATGGCACCTTGATTTGATTGTTTGTAACATAAATTTTTATTTTAATTGCTTTTTATTGTTGTATATTGTTGTCTGTACTTTATACGTTTGTCTAAAACAGGTCTCTGTTGAAAATGAGTCCTTGTGACTCAATGCGACTAACAATGATTCAAGGGTCTTTATTGTCATTCACATCACATGTGGTACATGAGGTGGAACAAAACTATGTACACACGGTCCCATTTACATCCAACAAAAATACAAATTGTAAAGAAAAACAGTGGTAAGATCCAAGACATGAACTAAGAAATACACTAAACTAAGAATACACTAAGCACTAATAGTACAAAACAATGAGCCAAACAACAGCAGCACGAACATGAGTCTGTGTGAGCAGATGAGGACGAATGAACACAGCAACGTGAAATAAATCAGCAGCAAACAATCAGCATCATGGACAGTCAGCAGCACATCAACAACCAAGTGGCATTAAAGTGACTTTTTTACAGCAATTTTCACAGAGATAATCCTGACTAGGGATTCATGAGTCTAGCAGCCTCAGGGTAGAAGCTGTTCCTCAGCCTGGTGGTTCTGCACTTAATAACCTGTATAAATAAAGTTTGAATGAAAGAAAAACTGTCAATAATTTAAGACATTAAACACAACATACCCAAATTCCATCTATTTTTTTTTATTTTTACAACTAATGTGAGAATTTAGCGATGAGCTAGAAGGTTGTCACCACAAGAGGACTATCGTTTAGATGCTTGGAACACATCTGCACGACTTTCTACTTTTGCATTTTGAAGATCTGGCAGCAACTGCCTGCAGTGGTGACATACGGAGTGGGTGACTGACGAGTTACAGCCGAGGTCCAGCTCTGCGCACCAGGCACCATTTTTGTAATTAAGAACACACAAGGCAGGAGAAAAAGGAGAGGAATAAGCTGCCAAGGCAGAAGCTGTTCCTTTGACAAAGTCAACTTTAATAACTTTAAAAGTCAATGGAAAAGAAGTCACAAAGTTTTGAGAGAAAACCCCTCATAACCTGTCCCCTGTGTGTTGAGATGTTTGCAGGGAGTTTCTCTGATTGTGCATTGTTGCAGCGCAGTCTTGTTTGGTGCTGTTACAGGTTTTTGGAGCAACTATGTTGGTAAATGAAGAAAGATGCCTTAATATTGAGTAATACACACACATATATATATATTTAATTAACTTAACAGTTTTAAAAAAACGTAATTTAGACACGTTAAATGTACGCTATGTGCTCGGTGGTATTTGATTTGGTCTGAAGCAGAGAGGACCCAGTTGCCAGCACACTGCTGTTTTAGAGTCAATTAAAAAGTTCACTAGGCAGCGCAAAAAGCATTGGATGGACTGGATTTTTAAAAAAGACTGGAAGAACGCCAGTATTTATTATAAGGAAAGTGAAACTGGGTTTCTTTTTCAGAAACAGATCCTGCCTAACTCTGAATGCTAGGAAACACCTAGCAGCTGCTACTTTCCTTCCCTCCATTGACTACGGTGACATTATTTACATGAAGGCTCCTACAAGCACCCTGCAGATGTTGGATGCTGCAGATGTTGGATGCTGTTGCCTTTTATTACAGAAAACTTTCTCCAGAACTCTATCAAGTTCAGCTGTTAGTCTTTTTTAATCACATTCAGAGACCTGAGTTGAAATTCAATGCATGGTATCAGCTTTGGCCACAAAGTAGCCTAAACCTGTAACTAACCCTAACCCCCCAGACCCTAAACCTAACCCTCTGACCTTTGACCCTAAATTTGACTGATAACCCTGACCACAAAAATCCTGACCTGTGACCCTGGACTCGGACCCTGACAAGGACCCCTGGCCCATCGAATCACAGGATACTCTCTCGCTGAAGCACTTTGTTGAGTTGGGTCACAACGTGAGGCCTGGGTTGGGTGTTAGGGGTACGTCTATGGGGAGTCAACGCAGTGATGGACAGTGCATGAAGAATTCAAATTGTTTTAATCCTAACCCCCCAGGTTATAGTTTGATAAATTATCTTGATTTATAGTCATAAATGGAAAGTTTCTCCTTGTTTTTGGACATCATTAATACAGACTGTGCACATGGCAGGGCATTAGATGTTAATACAGGCTGACAGATTTATCTGACATGTTAAAATCTAAAGAATGCTTCACTAAATGCCAAAGGAGATGAAATACACATCATGCTAAGGCATGTTTTGGTAAAGTACCTTCTTGTATTTCCTGCCTTTTATCACAACACACCAGTTTATTTTTCGAGGTTCCACATTTCGATTGGGATTCTTTTGACACTTCCCGGGGTGTACACAGAAGGAAGTTAAACGGTCTCCTTTATGCACAGAATAAGCTGCAGAATACCATCAGCTTGCAGACATTTTATTTTTGCATATTTTCATGGGTCCTTTACAAACTGCCCTGAAGGAAACTCGGTACTGTTTGACGTAGTCTTCAACCGGAGGTGAATTGTGTCTTTTTTTTTATGTGAAACTGTGCTGCTCAAAAATAGTTTTTGTTCTTAACACAGGTTTTCTGCACAAAGAGATGAAATTGGAGAAAAAGAAACAGACGTCAGGTTGGTTTTTTTTTTAAATATATATATTTGTTATTGCACTTCAACATTAACCGCACCGCCACAGAATCTGCACAGATGAAGGTTGTAACAATCTTCCACCGCAAATCTTCTCCAGTTGCTGATGCCATGCAGGAACAGATTTCTGCTCCTCAAGTTATTCAGGTGAAGCCACGCTAGAAGTAGCCCGGTAATGAACGAGTGGCCATTGTGTCCCGGTTTGCTGCAGGGGTGACACTGAGCTGCCTCTGTGGAGCTCCAAGTCGATAGGGACTTACAACGTCAGTCAAGTGCTCAGCAAGGCAACGGCAAAAAAATCTCTTCTTCCTTCTCTCTAACGCAGGACTGAGCTGGCGGTAGTACAAGGCTGGGATAAATGGAAGTACATCAGAGTGAAGGGGTGAGATTATGCTGCCTGGGATTTGGATTTGGGAGAAATGCTGAAGGTGGAAGAACAGTATGAGGTTCTCACCTATAAGCAGTGCAGGCTGGAGGACAGCAGTCAGCGGAAAGATGAGAGGGAAGCCTGAAATACAGGATGTTCTTATCTGTTTTTCAGTCTGTGCACAAAAATGAAGCAAACTGTAAACTGTGGGGGGTGTTAGTATAAAATACTGGAGCAGCTGTTTGCAATAAATCTGAAAATGATGCAGCAGAGTCCAATCTACACAGCCTTCATGCATACGTGAATTTAAAACTAGAACTGTGTGCAGCTTGGAGTATTTCAAACCAGATAAACCGTTTTCAGGTTTTACTGTTCCTGTGAGCACATCTTTAACCTCTGTCAGACACTAGAAGAGCATGTAAACTTCACGAGGAATCTCACATTCCAAAACCGCTTTTAGTGCAGCGGAAGTTGATGAAGCAGGAAGAAAACAAGAAACAAACAAAAAAAGACACTGCATCAGCACTGCAGCACTGTGCCAAGCACCATCACTGGGTTCGGCATTAGCAACCTTTCAACAAAGAAAGTGCATCATTGAACTTTCACAGTTGTTCAGCTTTCATCTTCAACATGACATTTCTACTCAAGTTTTTTTTTTTTGTGGCATTTGACTTAAAATACACAACAGAGCAAGATTTGGTTTATCTTATAATTTCTAAGCAACTAACAGAAAAAAGTAGCTTTAGTAGGAACAATATGAGCAGGACTACATGTCAGGTTGACATATGACTTGAATATACTGTATAGTATTACTATCACTTACCACCAAACCAGCCACAAAGGAGTACAAGCTGGTGTATTTCTTGTGTTGGTCCCAAGTCTGGGTAAACAATGGAGGCTTTGTCAGGAAGGGCATCCAGATAAACACTTTTGCCAAAACAAACATGCAAAAAAGTCCAGAGGACCCCATACTGGATCAGCTGAGGCCCGGGTTAACAACCAGTGGTGCTGCTGATGAACAGGTTTGGGGAGAAGTTGTGCTAATATTAGTCGAAGACCACGGGAAGGGAAACGTGCCAGGAAACAGAGGGAGAAGAGGAAAGTTAAGAGCGTAGGCCTGATGTTAGCAACTCTAAATGTAGGGAAAATGACAGGCAAAGGTAGAGAGCCTGCAACATGATGCAGAGAAGGAAGGTACATTATTATGTGTGCAAGAGACCAAGTGGAAGGGCAGCAAGGATTGCGGCACTGGGGAAGGATTTACATTGTTTTATGATGGTGTAGATATGAAGACAAATCGAAAAAGAGTGGTCCTGAAGAAGGAGTTTTCAAGGAATGTAGTAGAGGTGAAAAGAGTGTCAGATGGCGTGATGTGAATGAAGGCAGAAGAACGTCTAATGTTGAATGTTTTCAGTGACTATGCTCAACAGGTTGGAAGTGATGTAGTTACATTCATCTCTTCTCCTGTCTCCACTCTTTAAGATGTACCTTAGTCGTGGCCACAGAGAGACACGTTAGTGTGTCTGTAGTCTTTTGGGACTTGAACATGCAGTGATGTAATGTCTGTTGTTATGGTAACAACCATGTTGTGTTTAATACCATAAAAAGGGATTTTTTTGCACAACTCAAGTCTCCTCTCTGCAATGACACCAACCAACTTATAACTGTGTTCAGAATTTTTACTTACATCATAGAGTGTGATGCACGCCAAAAGTGGCTGGTCTTCCAAATGCAGAAATACTTGATAATGCACGAAGACTGTCAATCCAACCCACATGACTTTACTTTGATTTTGGAGCATACTGTTTCTTTGTAGATAGCTTTTTGAATGAGCTCAGTTTAGAAAAACAGAGATTATTTATGACTGGATTGAAGGGTAATGGATAGTTTGAGCAAATTGCTGCCTTTTTTAACAACTTCAATGTAAAAAAAAAATCATAGCAATTTAAGATGAACCTTGAGATCTTTGCACTGCAGTAAGTTTGTCATTATATAGTTATTCAGGCAGGAAAATTAAGATATTGCTGGTGATAGTGTCCACATTGAAAGTGCTAAAGCTAGCTAGTGATGCTAAAATTACCAAAAATTTTGACAAAAATGACCTTCATGCTTTAATTCTTTGCCTCCTTATGTCATAGTATTTGTAAGATCACGTAGGTGATAGCTCAGGCAAGCATAGCGGGTTTTGTTTGTGTTCTGTTATTTTGACAATCCAATATAATTTAGTATAGACCAGTGCAGTTACATTAAAATGGCAGAGAAAATTCAGCTTTTACAGTATATACAAACACTAGAACAATTTATTTTTGAGCAGTTGATGTAAAGAATGAAAACACTCTTGTTTTGATCATGTGCAGTGTCTTCTAGCAGCAGCAGATCTTTCTGATTTATCCAGCTTACTGTTACGTTTTTGTTTTAGGAAATCCTGTGATGGGGAAGTTCACATCCCTGGACCGTTATAGCAAACTTTGGGTGGGAATGGTGAAGCACCTACATCTGTCTCTACCCTTATTTGCTCCACTGAGGGTCCCTTTAGCAAGGCCTTTAACCATCTTAGCTGTTCTCCAGGTGCCATGGTCTGCACGTGGTCTGTAGGGGTTGGGTAGACTAGTCGACTAGTCGATACTGGGACATCTTACCAGGTTTAAAAGTTCACATCGACTAGTCACAGTTAGTGATTGTGTCACATGTCACGTGATCAGCTGTGCACTGGTTACAAAATGGATTCTTCCAGGCAGATGGAAGGAGAGGAGCAGGCCAAGTCTCCCCAAACAGGTAGAAATTCATCTACAGTGTGGAAGTATTTCACTGAAGACGACTCTTCCGGTTCAACCGCCCATGGTGGATTCCACCGCCGCCCGCCGCGCTGTTTTATTTTTATTTTATTTAATCCACTAAATAAAATAAAAATAAAAACAAGGGGGCAAACCACCACCGGTGGAAAATGCAGCACCGTTGGTGGAAAACCCACCACTGCTGCGGTGGTTTATTTTATTTAGTGGATTAAATAAAATAAAATTAACTGCAGTTTAATAATAGTTTTGGTTTTCCTGTTACTTATGTGCAGTATGATAAACGGTAGGAGCCTAAACATACGCCCCCGATGTTTTATTGTTCTTTTTTTTTGGCAAATAATAAATGACGTTTTTTTATGAATAGCGTCTTGAGTTCCTATGACGTCACAACGACTAGTCGACAGTCGGTGGTTGCATCAGGAAGGGCATCAGGCGTAAAAACATCTACCAGATCTTCAAGTTCACTCGCTGTGGCGACCCCTAAAGAAGGGAGCAGCCGAAAACACAACTAAAGAAAAAAACTAGAAACATCAACATAACAATTCAAGCATTAAATGTGGCATAATTGTCTAAATTAGGCTGCTTAAATTCACATTCAGAGTGTCCCTGATGTGGGTTTGTTCATTCATTCAGAATGGTCTTGATTCTTGGCAGATGGTGAATTATCTGAGGAGAAAAAAGGGTTATAAATCATTCTTTGACCCATTAATTCTGTTCTGGTCTTTACACAAGGCCGTCACAACTGTCCCCCATCAAAGTCCAGAACGGACTGAAGAAATCTACACTGACAGAAACAAAAAGGCAAGAAAAGTGGCACAGAGGTGGCATCCTAATTAGTAAGGAAAAATGGTTATTTCATGGCCTCCGTTAAACATTTATACACTCGGAGTTCTTCTGTGAGCATGGGAACAGGGAAACTACATTATGTAGCAGTATCAAAATGAACCTCCTCCACCCTGCTTTTTCCTTCTTTGGTGTTCTAAGAAGCAATCAAATGAATATTGGAGCTTTTAGTGTAACTTCTAGGAAAATACGACTTTAAGGATGAATCTGCCGAGTGCATCTGTTACTCGTAGTCATTTAAGAGCTTTTCCCCCTTGGTCATGAAAAACTCTCCATGAACCTAAAGTGGGGAGTATAAAAAGTAAATGAATGCAATTTGAATTGTAGATACTTTAGATAAAGCAAGAGAAAAAATGAATTATTTATGTCATCATGACAACATGATAATTAAATGCATTAACACAAAATAGTTCTCTTTAATTATTCAACTCCAGTGTTTTTGTGAAGGAATGTCATCTAGTTTGTTAAAAAGGCGAGCCTGCATGCATATCTGAGTAGCACGATTTCCATAAAAAGACCTAAACTGCATTCACAGTGTTGGATAGTCAT
Source organism: Nematolebias whitei (assembly GCF_014905685.2). Lineage (NCBI taxonomy): Eukaryota > Metazoa > Chordata > Actinopteri > Cyprinodontiformes > Rivulidae > Nematolebias > Nematolebias whitei. Next base: position 3,354,292 of record NC_056507.1, read on the forward strand.
AAAAATTACAGAAGCGAGAGACGCTGACTTGTGTAAGGTTGCTAAAAACAAAACATCTGCTGCATATCTCGATTATGTTTGCCCCCAAAATTCAGACAATAGAAAACATTATTCATGAATTGTAGTTATAGGACTAAAGCCTGCTTTTGTAACAATATAACTGTATCTTTCGTCTAATTGTGAATCAAACAAGTAACAAAGAACATGCACAAGAATCAGATCAGAGCTGGCAAGTCGAGCAGCAGCAACGAGGCCGCAAAAGTCGAGTAATTCTTTATCAATTCAGTTTATCTTGCTGCTTGCATTATAGCATGCAGTAAGTGTTTTTTCAGGTAGTTATATATTCTGATCCATACTTAATGTTCATTCCTCATGCAAGTACGAATTCTTTCAAAAACTTGAGCACAAAAGCCATAAACAAGTTATTTTTTTAATTTGTTTATTCATTTGTAGTCTGTTGATGTTCACCTTCATCACAACTAATTGCTACCAACAATGATGTGGGAGTTCTGCTCCATCAGCTTCCTGATGGCACCAACTAGCCACACATGTGGACCATCACCACGACGAGCTGCGGGAGTACAAAAGGCTGAAGAAGACCTCCAGTCAGCGCTGCAGCATTACCTGCCTAATGGTGGTTGTGTTTCTGGCCATTTTTGTATATTCTGATAAAAGATAACTTACCTTGTGTTCTTTTGTGTTTCCAGCATTTACTTCTGCGGCCTACTTGTCCCTGGGTTTCCTCTGTAAGACCTCACACTCTCTTGTACCTCCTCAGCTGCCTCTTTGCCTGCCTCCAACCAGGAACTCTAACCGGACGTCTTCCTTCCTTGCACTGGGCTCACTGGGTCACCTGTCTCCGCGACGAACCACAAACCTTTTTGTAAGAAAGAGAAGCAATATTATTATCACTCCTCCAAATACTATATTAACCTGTCTCTTTGCTACTCAGGGTTCCGGCCCCTCCCTGTGCACGTTTGATGATATTGAGCACTTGCAAATAAACATTGTTAAACTTTATTGAGTCTTGGAGTCTGTTCTCTTCAGTCCTTAGTCTCTGGGTATTCCATTCATTGTTACAAATTATGAAACACTGAAACTAAAAAAATGAGAAAGGAAAAGACCCACATGAACATCGTGGTCATTGGCCATGTCGACTCCAGGAAGTCCACCTCCACTGGCCCACTGATCTACAAGTGCAGACACATCGACAAGAGAATCATCAAGAAATTTGAGGAGGTGGCCGTGGTGGGTAAAAGCTCCTTCAGGTGCGCCTGGGTGTTGGACAAACTGAAGACTGAGCCTGTATGTATCACCATCGACATCACTCTGTGGAAGTTCGAGACCAGCAGAAGATTGTGCGTTAAACAAAGCTTCTTGTGGAACAAGCTTTGTTTAGCGCACGGTGTCCAAGACAAATTTCCTCTTGGGGACAATAAAGTATACATCTATCTATATCTCTAATTACTACGTGACCATCACTGATGCTCCTGGACACAGGAACTTCATCAATAACATGATCACAGCAGCACACTCACATAATGGACCAACCAGTTTAATGGTGATAAGATGATTTCTGGAGTCCACCCTCTCCCCCGTCGACCCCTCTGACGTAGCCACGGCCAAAGTGGTCCAAAACATCAAAGTTCATGCTCAATAATCCAGGTAAAAAAAATCCAACAAAGTTAAGTCAAGTCCTCTGGACGGTTTCTATTTTTGTTGAAACATTTTGTTTTTCATCCAAAGGACTTCATCAGTACCACTTTGGCCATGGCTTCCCCAGAGGAATCTATGGGGGAGAGGGCGGACTCCAGAAACCATTTTATCACCATCAAACTGGTTGGGGAGGGGGGAAACGTTTAATTTAATGGGCAGAGCTTATATTGGGGTGTGCTCAATAGTCCAGAAATTATTTAAACAACATCGGCCCAACTTGCTAAAAGGAAATGATTGGGATTAACATCCTGATGCATGCTCAATAATCCAGGAAACAATGGGATTAACACTGCTGGTCAAGCACTTACAAGAAAATCTCAGTGTAATCATAAAAATAAACATTCTAGGAGGCAGGCTGTGCTGTCTAGAGTTTTCAAAACTTCAGGAATAAGCAAACATAAGCCTTTTGTTTAAACATAAAGAATAAGAAGCCCACATTGCATTATGATCAGCAGAGTCTGCTTTGAGCACCATGCTGATTCATCTCAGTATTATTCACACTATGGAAACGTTCATGTAGACAAAACAACTGGTTGTGACGCTGTCGAACACTAATTCATCCTCGAAACTAAACAGGGTCTCCTTGTCGGAGATGAGACGTGCAGATACTGAGAGATGACTTAACAGACATCAGAACACCCACATTAAAGATGCACTTGATCGGATCATGCAAGACAAATAGCTCTCCCTTAAGGATGGTAGCAACCACTGAATCTCATTCCTTCACCCAAGACTTGGGTTTAAATTAATGGACAATAAAATCAATTACCTACATCAGAACATTCAATCAATGGCTTAATTGCAGGTAATTTAATGCCTCAGCTGGAATTGATTCTATTTATTATGCAGCTGTGAATTAATCAAATGTAAGTAGTGTGAAGGAAGGAGCCACATAAGACGTGTTTGGGGTGAAAACAGTGAAATGTTCTGCACACAGCACCGACTATTAAACTTGGGGGTATTATGTCACTCTTTTCCCTTCCCAAGCCTTCAGGCTTGCAGACATACTTTAAGAAGTTTACACTCCCAAAACTTTAAATTATATACCTCACAGTCACAAGAAGTGTAAGTTCTTATTTACTAAATATACAGACTTCTGGTAAACGCCAAACTAAATCTCCATTTTTCATCTTCTAACGATGATTTGAAATTTAGGATTACTTTTACAAAGGTTTCAAACAAAGTCAAAACTGAACAAAGACTTGAGCAGCCCTCAGCTGCAGTATCTAATGCTCAATAAAAACAACTTGTTTATAAAATGTTCTAATGATGAAATGTCCTACTGTCATGTGTAGAACTGAGTTTGGCAATGCTAAACGTTAACGTTACTTCTCTTTTTTCATAAGACCCATGAAAGTTGCAAAACTGGGGGTAACAAAAATCTAACAAACAACAACAACAACAAAACAGCCATCACCATTGCTGGATGACGTCTTGCTTTTGCCCCATTCATATAAACACCAGCGTGTTGATTCTGACGCCTGTGGTAAGTGGTTAAGTGCTGCAGCCTTGTACTCCTGAGGCTGCTGGTTCGAGCCCAGGTTGTGTCAGGAAGAGCAGCCGCTGTAAAACAGTCACCAAAATCGTTCATGTGACTACTCGCTGTGGCAGCCCCTGCTGAAGGAAGCAGCTGAAGAGAACTACAGCTTGTGGATTCCAGCTCGGGCAGCATGGCGCTGTGGCCTCACGGTGAAGGTTGAAGGTTCTTTTTTTACTTGAAGCCTTACTGTGAGGACTTTACACGGTTTGTCTCTGCTGACTGAGTTTTCTCCAGCAACTCCTGATGTTTTTTCCAACGTTCCAAAATTATGCACAATTAGTTTATTGGCATTTCTGAATAGCCCTTAGGGTGGTATCTCACTGGGCTGCAACTCTTGGTGACTGGTTGGTGACTTAAAAGCAAAAAAAAAAAACATAAAAAAATAAAAATCAATTGACGTTTTTACTAGCCTATAAATCGCATCTTTTCGCCTAATTTGCATACCCTGCAACTTATGTGCCGAAGTGACTTATTTATAGATTTTCCCATATGTATAAACCAATTTTTGGCTGAGATATGATCATTTTCTGACTGAAAATATTGAAAACTACCATTTTCAGCCAGTAGATGGCAGTCGAGCAGTATGGCATGCCACTGTAACATGTAATAAACGTGGCTAATTATGACACAATTGGCTTGCCAGAGTCTGCCACCTTCGTCTAGCTTGTATGGAACAACCATCAAATCAGATTCATTTCACTGCACTGCCCCAGCAAAATGCAGCTAATTTAATTAAAGTGCATTTATTAAGTAAAAGTTCAGCTGAGACACACCTTTACTATAAAGTCGCGTAAGCAATAAATTGTTTTTAGGTGGTTATCTTGTTAAATTTCGAAGAAATGCACAGCGAAGCTCCTGTGCAGCTTAAGCTCTCTACAATAAACAGAAACTAAACTGAGAAGAGTTCAAGATTCATGCCACATCTTTGTGACTACAGCAAATCTGAATGAAGTTTGGTTGCAGAGAAGACTCGGTTTTCTGTCTCATCTGCTGAAGCTTGTCACACCAGGGGGATCACGGTTCTCTTGGTGATGTCTCATTACTTTTATTCTTGCATGGCCACTCTGAGTTTGACGATGGCCTGATCTTGGCAGATTTACACGTCCCTTTTGTTGTTTTTCCAGCGGCTCTCTTCCTCAGGGGCAGTGAGAAAACACATTTTACACCGAATGCTCTTTCTGATGCAACCACGGATCTCCGAGCTACCACACCCCACATGTGTGGAGCAGAGGGCTGTCGTTTAGGGCACCGGGGATGCAGATGGCGGCGGTGTTAAGGGCCTTGTTCAAGGGCAAATGAGGGTGGAGGCCCCGCCCACATTTTGATGTACCGCTCATAGGATTCATATTGGCAACCTTCCGATAAAAGGCTTACTTCTCTAACCACTGCACCACCACTCTCATATTCCTTCCTTGGATTCAACAAAACTCCTGAAGATGGGTAGGGCTTTGGAAATCCTTTGGTATCCATCCCTTGACTTGTACTTTTCAAAAACATTTTTCTTCTTCTTGTCGTGTTAGCGCGGGCGGCACGGTGGTGCAGTTGGTAGAGTTGCCGTCAAGCAACATTTGACTGTATCTTAAACACTTTCAACAACTGCACTTACAAAACTCACTGTTCACTTTCACCTCCAATAATGAAGTTGAATTTCTGTCCTTGCACCAGACAACGACAACTTTTTAAACCTAACAAAAACCACAAACTGGTTGAAGTAGAAAATGTGAAATTATGTTTTGTTGCTGCTGTTTGGCATCAAACATTTAGGAGTTTTTCCTGTTTATCGTAAAGTTTTACCACATTACAGGAGAATAAATCACACTGATCTTACGTTCATACAAAAGAAATAACGACCAGCGGACTTGCTTATTTTGTCCCCAATTTAGTGTTTCTAGTTAACATTTTCTTAGTTCGTATCAGATCTGTTTTTCTTTTACATTTTATTCTTTTGTTGGATGTAACTGGGACCCTGTGTACACAATTTCGTTCCACCCCATGTACCACATGTGCTGCGTATGACATTTAAAGAACCTTGAATCCTTGAATAATGCAGCATCGTTAAAAATAAAGTGTTTTATAACTCTTGCAGGATTTCAACTTAGATTGCAGAAGATTTCACAAAACCTTAAACCATGTTTAAGTTGTGTTATTTTTTATTAAGGATTTGGAACAAGTTTACACCTACATGACAGGAGTTACTGCCCTCTGTGGTAAAAAAAAAGATTTTGTACCAGTTTGTGCTGCTGTTAGGACTTTATTGAAAAGCAGTTTATAAACAATAGCAGTAAAAGCTCAGCAGGAACCGTCATAGTGTGAGTGAAAGCTGCCAAAAAGGAACAATAGCAGTCTCATGATCAACCTTGTTTTCCAATGCCATTACGCCACAGCACAAATTTATCAAAAAATTGAAAGTAAACCTATTAAATTGGAATTATAGTCCAGGATGCGGGTGAAGATTCTCAGTCATCCAGGACATGATAAATCCAAAAAACGTTCAATACAAAAACAAGTCCAGGATGTTAGGACAAAAAAAACAAACATTTCTTTGGCCTCTATTTCAGGGTTAATATCTGAGGTTTTTCTTTAGGTTGTCAACAGTTTACATCCCAACTGGTTAACTTGTCACTTTTTGTCCCCTAACATAGAGCGAAGAGGAGAACTGGAAATACTGTCCATCCCTCTGTTCTTTTGTCTTGTGAGCATCACAACTAGTGTGTCATTCACCAACGATTCGTTCAAATGAACATTTTTTGAGTGAATGAACTGAACTGAATACCTTTATTACCGGATTACTTCCATTCTCAGTTCAGTTGAGCTCAGCGCGAGCGTGCCGGTCGGGAGTGGAACTTCCGTGTTCGGTGACTCACTCGTGACGTGAACCTGAGCGACTCAGTGGCGTGCGCCGTGCAGGCATGAAGGGACTCTTGTTGACGCCTGAGCTAACGCGACTTGTGATTCGTTCACTGCAAATAAACTACATGTATCACTCAGTGAACGAAACAGTCTCTGACTGTCCTGAGGGATTCCAACCATTTCCTTTGCGGGGGGGACACGCTCTCATGCCATTGACAATGGCATCTGTTTCTCCAAGCTAACGGCTAATGTTGAGTCAAACCACATGAAAATAAATGTGTATACACTCCCAGCTCCATTATCTTAACAGGCTAAGGCACACAAAGTAATGAGAGGAGACAGAAGAAGAGTGAGTGAGACTCACAGCAGGGCAAGCTGCAATCTCCCCGTCTTTTTTACATTCAATTCTAAACTCCGCAATTTTTATTTCAATCTTTCCAATAGACCAGATACTCTGTGTCCTTAATAAAGTCTTAATAATAATAATAATAATAACAATAAAAGAAAGATATAGCTACCTCAGTCTCTGACTCATGGTGTCAGTTTACAGCCAATAGGGAGACTGCAGCTGAGTGGTTAGATCAATCATCCTCCAATGCAAGAGTTGGGGGTTCGATTCCACCAGTAGTCACATGCCGAAGTGTCCCTGGGCAAGACACTTAAGAACCTTTCATTGCCTCCAATGTGTGTCCCATCGGTGTATGAATGTGATAAAACACTGATTAGTCTCTTTAGAATGATTTGTTCAATTAGCTTTGTAGAGATCTAGTAGAGAGCTGTATGAATGGGTAAATGAGGACACAGATTGTTGTAAAGAGCTTTGATTGTCTTGATGACAGAAAGGTGCTATATAAGTACAGTCCATTTACCATTTACCAATAACAGGGACTTTAACATAAATGCCAACCCAAACTAGAACAGTTCATTAAGAGACACTCTTAACAACATTTCTACCCTCAGAAATATCGTAAACGTTGCTTGAATAATTTCCACAAGACTATCCAACATCCTTTGCAGCTCACACAAAGGAGCGGTCTCTCTGGGACTCTCACAGACAGAACTTTGTGAGTTTGGGGCAAAATAAAATAAAGTTAGAGACACACATCTTTGCTTTAATCTGAGGCCTACAAATATATAATTATAAGAGTTGAATTAGCAAAAACACGAGTCAAAAGGCTGTGTGCTCTTTCTTTCTCCTACTGTGGGGGAAGTTATGATAAACTGATCACATCAATGTGTGATCGCCCACGAGCCGGATTAAACAACAAGAAGTACATTTTTTACTGGGGGAATATTGATGATGTCACACAGCAGCTTTGTAGTTAGTTTAAAAATAGTTTACCACAAATAGGATTGTTAAAGTGAGTTAATTCATTATAGTAAATGACACGAAGGAGACACTTGACATGCATCCTGCTCGCTTTCAGCCCGGCTGAGTTCTGCTCCGCCTCTTTTGGTTCTGCTCAAAGCTCACATCTGAGTGGGACGTGAACACGTCACCTGTTTTATGAACCCTTTGAGGAAGAACTGGACTGTGCAGCCATTTAGTTGTTAATGAAAACTGGTTTTTAATCAACCTAACTGGATGAGTAACGTCTGTCATTCATTCAGTCAGAGGTGGAAGACACACAATGCAACCTGTTGTGTGTCTCTGATCTGCTGTGACAGACAGCCTCAGAAAGAGAAAGAAGGGGGTGGGGGTCTGTCTTTCCCCATCGCTGCTGTGGGAGCTTCAGTGAGTCACATACCAGAGTGAGCAGCATGGTTTATTAAAAATAATCAAGTGCAACCTGAACCGAGCCTTTAGTCCCACTCGGCGATCACTGAGCGGGCCAGGACACTGGGCCCGGTGCTCCCGATGGCCAGTCTGCCCCTGGGTGCTGATTGGCTCAGTAAAGGCACCAGCATACTCGGGCGTACTTCACTCCGCGGAGGTCCGTGTGCACTGGATTAGACTCAACGCGGATGCCCTCAAGCCATGTCCGTGCAATGATCAATTTTTACGACCGCATACACGTACTCAGTGTTGCACAATAAACTGCCCGGAGACGTACTGATTTTTATGTGACACCAATGTATTACAGTGTACAATGTATTATGTTTTTGTTATTTTTGTTGCCATCTTATTTGTATATATAAAAAAAAATCTGTATGCCTTTTTACAACTGTCTATTGTTATCGTTGTTGTTTTTTTGTTTGTTTTTTTTCTCATTAATTTTACTCCCATTGTTGTTGTTGTTGTTAAGCACTTTGACAACATGTTCTGTTTTAAATGTGGTCTATAAATAAAGTTGACTGGACTTGTCCATTGTTGTCATCTTTCTTTGTTGAAATCAGGTCTCTTTTGTAAATGAGTCCTCAAGGCTCAATGGGATTAAACTGTCTAAATAAAGGTTGAATGAGAATTAAATTCCCCTTCTTCATCCCTGGTCTGGTTTAATAGCCTTTTCTTTAGTTTTTTCCCAAGAGGCAAACGATCTCTTCCTCCTCGTCCATTGACGCCATGATTGAAATTGTGAGAAATGAAGGAATTTGTCAAGAGAGAATTAAAATCAGTCCTGGCGTGGCTACGGGAGGGTCTGGAGATTTCCCAGTAGGCCGGCCTGATGTGTGGGCTGCAGGGCCAGCGCTCCCTGTTTTTTATTTTTTTTTATTTTGTAGAACTTTTAATTAACATATAAACACAGAACACTGCTGCTCCTGGGCTGTGACCTGTCAATCAATCCAGTAGGCATGTCAGCAAATGACAATCGGCAACCTCAATTTGTCCCGAAGGTAAGCGACCCTTGCCTGCGGAGCTGGGCTGCAGCCCATCAGGGCGTACGCTCGAGTATGAAGTCTCAATTGTCGGCGCAGTGTCTGCGTGGTTCACGGAGTACACAAGGTGCGCTCGAGTATGTGGGAGCCTTTACCGTGGCATCAGTCTGTCTGCTGTCTTTCGTTGTACTCTTTTAGAGCATTTAGAGAGTTTAGAACATTATTAAGAACATTGCAAGAGTGTGTGAAGGGTTTATAAAGCCTTAAAATATATTTATAAATATTAAAATTAAAATAAAATCCCTACATTGCGGATTTCCACCTATAGTGGGGGTGTCTGGAACGTAACCCCGTGATAAGTGAGGGACTCTGTATACATACATAAGTGAACGTGATGCCACAGATTATTTACAATACTTACAAGGAGAGAGATATCGCTCGTACCGTCAAACAAACAACGCCTTCAAAGCCAAAACAAAGTGTCCTTATTACAGCAACATGAGCAACACCTCTCTGACAATACAAAGATACCTTTTTTTTTTACTTTAATTCCCACCACCCAAGGAGGAGGATTTCCACTGGCTACACATTCGAACCAGATGGGAGACACCTCATCTACTCCTGCACAGTTTAATCCATTTGTTTCTTTGCTTAAGTAGTTGAAAAGTTCTGGGTAAACCAAATGGCAGCATCAGTGCACTGACACCTGTGCTGTTAGGAATAAGCTCAAATGATCCTGAACCTTCCCTTTAGCGTTGCTGCTATTCAGCGGCTGTTTTAGTTGAACAACTTCTTACATTTGAAGAAATCCTCAAAATGAACATTTGACCCACAGGCCAAACTTTTAGGTTGACCTTTGAGAGCTGTTTTGCCAAAGTGATCTATCTGAACACTTGTGATGCTAAACCCCCAACAGAGATGTAATGAATTTGGCAGTAAAGGCTGTCTGAGACAAAAGTGTTGGTAAATGTGGGCCACCATCAACACTTAATAGAAATACGCCACAGTTGGGGAATTTCTAAGAGGTGGCCTGATAGCATTTACAAACCCACAGCGCCTTTGCTCCAGAAGATGACGGAGAACACGTCTCTGATGTGTGCAGACGCTAAGGTCGCATCATCCCGGTGGGGCTGTAGGTACCAGATGGTGCCGTCTCATTGAGTGCGTGGATGAGTGAGTAACACAGGAAACCGGAGGTGTAACACAACTGAATTAATCAGACTTTGGGAAAGGAAACTATTATTTTGCTCTCATGATAAAGTAGAATAAAATTGACTTAGACTAGCATTTACTTGATATACCTGATAGGCTTATAATTTTATTTAGCCATGATATGTTCTGAGGTGAAACCTAACAAAAAAACAACAACTTCATTTTACTGACTCTTTATACTGGGTTCGATTTTCTGTGAATTTACGACAAGTTCTGCGTTTATTGTTTTTCTTTTGTAACAGTTGATTAAGGAGATTTCTCAAGAGGCGAAGCGTGTCTTTGAATAACAATAGTATCATCTGGTGTTCCAAAATATACAGGTAAGCCATCTTTTATTGACCCTGCAGGCGATCAATAACACTTCATAAACCTGATGCTGGTAGTTTCTCACGGGTGGTGGTTTTACATGGCATGTGTCTACAATATTCATTTTGTATCTGAGTACCACTCTGGCTCTATATCCAGTGGCCAGAAAATCTAGAAGAAGCATATATTTTTTTATTATTCTCATAAAATATACAGAATGGGTATACTGGAGGTATTTCTTTTAATGTATTTTCTTTAACTTGTAAAGTTATGGTTTTATGGAAATGCTGATTGTGCGAGGAGAGTTTCTTTGTTGTTACAGAATTTTCAAACTACAAGTTAAGTTGTGTTGCCCTGATGAGCAATTTATACAGGAAACAAACTGCGTTTGAGAAACTGATAATTTGTGAGGGCAAATCTTTTTCATCTGTGTCCTGTTAAATACTGTAAGGGTTTCATTGATGTGATGTTTCTGTTAAATTCCATCCATCCATCCATCCATCCATCCATCCATCCATCCATCCATCCATCCATCCATCCATCCATCCATCCATCCATCCTTTTTACTCGCTTCTTCGTTTTTGGAATGTGGGGGTCATTGGTGTCTTTGTCCAGCTATCACTGTGCGAGATGCGACGGACACCTGGACAGGTCTCCAGTTCATCACCGGGACACATAGAGACAAATGAGACACACAACCATTCAGTCTGTCACTCGCGTCTATATTTTAGCGTTACCGATCAGCCTAACATGCATGTTTTTGGTCTGTGGGAGGAAACCGGAGTACCCATAGAAAACCCACGCATGCACGGAGGTAACATGCAAACTCCACCCAGAAAGGTCCTGGGCTGGGATTTGTATTGATGACCTTCTCGCTGAGAGACAACAGCTCCACCAACCGAGCCATCGTGCTGCCCCTATTAGATTTCATACATTTAATTACCCTTTTATAGCGTTCCTAAAATGTTAGATGTTGGAAAACTGATGCATCTTAAGTGTATGAGTGACCCTACGGATAACTAATCCTGTTTTTCCACTTTAACTGAAAACAGTATGATTGTTGAGAGATAAAATAGCAGTCACAGATTGTAAGAAGGAGTGAATAAACCACATCACAACTTCACTGTGCTACTTTATAAAACAAAGCATTACTGCTGGCTCAGAGCCACACAAGGGCATGGAGAGGTACTTGCGGTTGGGGATGGGGTGTTAGTTTAAAGCATTGATGGAAAGTGCAGCAAAGACAAAAATCAATATTTGCAGGGTGGATGAAAATTTCTTCTGCTTCCCAGCTGGTTGTCTTGAGTAGCACGGCTCCTTTTCTTCCCTGCTATTTTCCACTTGGTCCTATACCTCCTGTGAGAATCCCTCATTCACTGTGCTTACTATAGAGCTTTTTATCTTACAGATTGAAAACAGAGGGACTGTCATGAGGCGAACCATGCGATTGGAAATTCATCGTGCACCCAGTCCAACCATACATGCTTGTGCACCTACGTCACGCTCTGAGCTGTGACCTTTTCGAATGGTTTTCATTAGTGCATGTGGGCTTCAGTGCATGCGTACCTGTAGGTGTTTTTTTTTTTTAAGCACTGGAGCTGATAAAATGATGGCCAAATTCACCTCTCCTTTCCAGGATCCTTTTCTGCCGCTGGCTACTTTCTGTGCTGTACTGACACAGAGACCTCACTCCCGGTGTCAGCTGTGTCCTTTACCACCACCTACCTGCATAACGATTAGGGATTCGCTGGTCATTACTTGCACATCAGTTTTAAAAATGGTTTTTAGCTGCAAAGCTTTAGGAGAATTAGTGTTGAAAATCATGATCTTGAATTAATGTAATAACCTTAAAAACAGTTTAGTTTTTAATAATGTGTCTTTGTACCGTTTCCTAGAGTCCCCGCTATAAGCCACGTGTAACACACCACTCTCCGTATCGAGGCAATGAGGCAATCAGTCAAGATGTCACAGTGAGTATGTGTCAACCGTGGAAGAGATGGAAGACACGAGTATGAGCCACCAGAGGGTAGGGTGCTCTGGGCTTTGGCTGAATGTATCTTCAATGGCAGCCTCCAGCTGCTTCTGCCAAAACACTTAGTTTCAAGCACGTGTCTGCATACGAGTCTCCCCCACTGAATGAGAAGTTCCTCACATCTTGGTGAGAGTAATCATGAATGTGTTGCTGTTGACTAAAATAAATAATTCATTCAACCTTTTTTTTTATATTGGTTAGTCTCATTGAGTCACGAAGACTCATTTTCAAGAGAGACTTGTTTATGACCTGTTCAGAATGGTCAAATAAGCTGAGTAGGAGGATTAAATATGTGGATAAACTGAAGTAACATTTACAGTAAATGTAAAGCCATTTTGCACCTAATGTTTAGACATATTCTAAAAATCTCTTCATCCAAGAGCAACGCAGCATATTCTGAATGCATAAGACTTTGTCAGAGTGTGTAAGTGCACTTTCAATCTACATTATGCTATTAGCAATTCTCGTTATGCTTCTCTTCTCCATGCAATCCTCTTTAAACAATAATAGCACACAGACCAAGATACATTTAGTCTTATCAAGGTCAATTAACCTAAATCTTGATTATAAGCCTTTGAACTGACAAGTCCTGCTCTGCAGTGTGTGAATTGTTCAGAAACTGAAATATTTTTTCAACTCTGGTCTCGTAAAAGCCACGCTACTTGTGTCTGAATTACACAAACACCTTCACTCTTTGTTCTCTTGAAAAGTCCAGAGGAATGTTTGTGAAGAAATGGGCAGAACATTTGAAATCTTTAAATGTTTACTAAATGATCCATCCATCCATCCTTACCCACTTCTTTCTTTTTGGGTCGCAGGGGTCACTGTTGCCTATGTCCAGTCATCACTGTGTGCGAGGCGGGGGGACACCCTGGACAGATCTCCAGTCCATCATAGGGACACCCTGGACAGGTCTCCGGTCCATCACAGAGTCAAACGAGACAAACAACCATTCACTCTCTCTCACACCTAGGGCCAATTTAGAGTTACCACTCAGTCTAGCATTCATGTTTTTGGTCTGTGGGAGGAAACTGGAGTACCCCCGCAACATGGAGAGAACATGCAAACTCCACACAGAAAGGTCTCCGGCTGGGATTTGATTTGATGACTTTCTTGCTAAGAGGCAACAGCTCTACCAACTGCCCCACTGTGCCGCCCTAAATAACAAAATAAATAAATGATCTCCATGCTTGATCCCAACCAATCTACATCAGCATTAGGTACAATTTTCTGTTATTCATCAGTTAAGTCAATCCTGGAGGGACTCTGACTGGCCCGGGCCTTCTCTGCAGACAGTGAAGTCCTCACCAATGACAAAAGGCAAACGCGTTTCTGCCTGGAGACAAAATAAAAAATAAAAACGCTGATTGGATAACTGTATTATTTATAAATTAAAAATGTTTCTTGCTCAACTGCACATAATAATAATAATAATTATAATAATAAGGAAAAACTTTGGAACTACATTGAAAGTGTTATTTTATTAAAAACAATAAATTCAAATTTTAAATGTATCATTTCATAAGAGCTGAATTATTAGGCCTTCTCTAAAGACATAAAAGGCCCTGAGGGTTCCCAACACATAGGCCCAACATTTCTCAATGCTCATTCGTTGTCTGAATGTGCATTCATCAAAAAAAAACAAATGCAAAAATTTAAAAACAAATTCAATTTTTGCCTAAAATGCAAATTATTTTATTGTGTTTGCTTCCAGTGAGGCACTGGTGTGGGCAGGTTCGGTCCATAACCACCCTGTTTGGTCAGACCTCATGCAGTAATCATGAGACATCACCTGACTCAGAGAACTCATGCTGTCACGCTTGCCATTTTCTCACGGGCCGACCTGACCCATCTTCCTGCCTCTCTCCAGCTGGTTTCTCCACCACACACACCAGATGGCCCACAGAAAGCACTTACCCTTTTAGTCTGAACGTGACAGACTCTGTGCCAAGCACTTACATGTTTACCACCAGTATGGAGGTGGTTGAGTGGTTAGCACTGTCATTTTTCTGCGACAAAATGAAGACGTCCATTTCGTGGGGACATTTTCAGTCTTCATTCTGTGTATGTGAGCGAGTGTGTGGTATTCTTCCCAAATATATCAGCCAGAGGAGAGAGAATGAATTATCTGGTTTCTCATGTTTTCCATGCAATAAACTGCTTTCTGTTTGTGGATGCTTAACTTCTGCCCAAACTAGCTTGTGATAAACTCCCTGCAATCCTGGGGTGAGAATCAGCACCTCCAAATCTGAGGCCATGGTCCTCAATCGGACAAGGGTGGATTGTTCTCTTCAGGTAGAGGGTGAGGTTCTGCCTCAAGTGGAGGAGTTCAAGTATCTTCGGGTTTCGTTCACGAGTGTGGGAAGAATGAGATCGACATGTTTTGGTGCAGCTTCTGCAGTATTGTGGACTTTGTGCTGGTCCATTGTGGTGAGTAAGGAGCTGAGCTGTAAGGCAAAGTTCTCTGTTTACCGGTCGGTCTACGTTCCTCCCCTCACCTCTTGTCATGAACTCTGGGTAGAGACTGAAAGAATGAGATCGTGGATACAGGAGGTTGAAATGAGTTTCCTCTGCAGGGTAGCTGGACTCTCCCTTAGAGACAGGGTGAGAAGTTCAGTTATCAGGAGAGACTTGGAGTAGAACCACTGCTCCTCCACATCGAGAGGAGCTAGTTGAGGTAGTCCAGGCATCTGGTAAAGATGCTTCCTGGACGCCTCCCAGGGAGGTGCTTTGGGCATGTCTGACTGGGAGGAGACCCCGGGGAAGACCCAGGACACGCTGGAGAGACTGTGTCTCTCGGTTGGCCTGGGAACACCTTGGAGTCCTCCCAGAAGAGCTGGAAGAGGCTGTGGAGAGAGATGTCTGGGTCTCCCTGCTCAAGATGCTGCCCCCATGACCTGACTTCAGAATAAGCAGAAGATAATGGATGGATGTAAGATGGAGCTAGGTTGTTGAGAGCTTTGTAGGTTAGAAGTACTTGATAATGACTAAATCAGTACTGAGTAGAATTTAAAACTTTATGGGCTGAAACAAAATGAACTTGTTCAAGTCATGAGAAGATAAGACCAACATCAAAGTTCACTCAATAATCCAGGTAAAAAAAAAAATCCAGTAAAGTTAATTCAGGTCCTCTGGACGGTTTCTTTTTTTGTTGAAACGTTTAGTCTTTTATTTTCATCATCGTCTTTCATTCATAAGATGGTTATCTTTGATGTTTTTAACCACTTCGGCTGTGGCTGCCTCAGACGAGTCGACTCCAGAAACCATCTGATCATCATCAAACTGGTTGGCTCACATTGAGTGTGCTGCTTGTAAGACTGAGTTTGTTGTGGCTCCTCCGACTGAAGAAGTCTTTGGATGAAAGACGAAACGTTTCAACAACAAAAAGAAACCATCCAGAAGACCTGACGACTTTGTTGGATGAGACCGACATGTTTTCCAACACTTTAGCAATAAATAAGAAACTCACAGAGAAACATACAAAATCCAACATATGTTTTGAGACATTGTGGCTGCTGTTGGATTTCATAAACCTTGTGTACATTTAGATTTTAAGAGATGCACCATTATCTTTTTTAATGTATTTCACACTTGCAGATGCAGGACTCATTATTTTTACAAAAAACTGGAGACTGTTTCAACAATATTAAATATAATTTAAATATTGATTATGTATTTTGATGAAAATGTCATTGCAGTAAATGAACTTAGAAAGCTATTCCATTCAGAGAGGATGTCTTGATCCACAAAGTAAATTCCAAACAGTATTTTTTAGCCTGTGGGCTCCTGCTCAGCACTTCACCCTTTTAGGGGATGAGATTTCTTTAAGGGTAGACGTGGAAAGGCTTCACTCCAAGAGGCAGATCGTGTACTCGTAACGTGGCTTTGTGCTTAAAATTAGTGGGTGTGTAATTATTTTCAGTTTACGTATCCAGTTTAAATTTTATTCATTCATTTTATTCATTCAATATTTGTTCATAACTTTATTCGTAAGCCGGAGAGTTACTGGATTCTGTTCCGGCAGGATCCAGCTCAAATTAAATCTGTTCTTAACTTTTAACTACCCCACCAAGACAAACTCTATGAAAAAATTAATTTCTTATTTCTTCGGGTGACCGATGACGACAATCAGTGATTTTTTTCTAGAGAATAGTCATGCCCAACACTTTAGTGTCCCTTTTGTAAAACCTGCTAAAAAGATGAAATTATAATTAACAATTTCTAGATGACTTGACTGAGCATTAATGGATTTGGTACCTGGATGATTGAGCATGAACTTTGATCAACTGAGCTTGTAGTATAAGTACACCAGCGAGTCTTATTTCATTAAAAAAGTATTGCGAATATATCCACATGTTTTTCTCTATTTTCATCATAGTAAAACTTATAAAGCAACAAAAGTAGGAAAATTCCTTAAGCGTATTCATGATCCACTAAAATTAAATTAAAAAATTAAAAAATACTTTATTAATCCCAAAGGGAAATTATTTGTTGTTGTAACTCGTTATCTTCATTTCATTAAGAGATGTTTTAGATACTGATGGCTGTAGACAGGAAGGATCTCTTGTAAAGGTCCATCTCACAGTGGATCCTAAGAAACTGGCTGCAGATGCCGTCAGATCCGTCCACCCAGACTCGGCTGGCCTCTCGGTTCCCCTGGGCTGTAGGACCGCCCGAATGCCGGGGAGAACTCTTCTCAGAGCGATGGCCACTCCTCCCAGCAGTCTGCTGAGCTCCTCGTAGCTGTGGACAGCCAACTGTAGGTGCCGAGGGACGATCCTGTCCATCCGCTGTCATGAGCCGTATTTCCTGCTAGTTCCAGGATCTCAGTGATCAGGCACTCGAGCACAGCTGGCTGGTAGATGAGAATGCATCCACAGAACATCCTTTTCAACTCATTTGAAATTTGGGGCTGTAGCTGAGATATTATTTGAGCTTTTGAGATGTTAATCAGCTGCTGTTGGTTGTAGAAAACTGCCTTGTTGCCATGGTTACGCATCATAACAAATGTCCAAAACTAAAAAAGTTTCAGTAAAAATCCTTCCAGCTGCACAGCATCTGATACCAGAGGAAACAATCATCCAAAAAATGTGATTTACATCCAGAAAGAGAGGAATTAAAGTTTCCAAAAGCAAAATCTCAGAATGAAAGAGAGCTACTCCAACATGCAGCCACCTTGAGCGGCGCAATTATAACACTTAAAGAGTTATACAGTATTTACAGAAATAGATAAACTAGATGGGCAGCACGGTGGCACAACTGGTAGAGCTGCTGCCTCTCAGCGAGCAGGTCCTTGGTTCAAACCCCGGTCCAGGACCTTTCTGGGTGGAGTTTGCATGTTCTCTCCGTGCATGCGTGGGTTTTCTCCGGGTGCTCCGGTTTCCTCCCACAGACCAAAAACATGCATGTTAGGCTGATTGGTAACTCTAAATTGTCCCTAGGTGTGAGTGAGAGAGTGAATGGTTGTTTGTCTCGTTTGTCTCTATGTGTCCCTGTGATGGACTTGCGACCTGTCCAGGGTGTACCCCGCCCTCGCACAGTGATTGCTGGACATGGGCACCAGCGACCCCAGTGACCCAAAATGGAATAAGCGGGTAAATGGACGAATGGATGGATAGCTTAAATTTGTCATGAATTGACAAATCAACCATTTGTTCAAGAACATAAAAAACAAACAAACCATAATTTGAGTTTTTGTGCTGCATCAAGGGTCATAATTCAATTGAGTAAGGCCGTTATCACCAAAATGTGTAAAAACAAGAATTCATACCAAAGTTTACCGAAGATCAGTCATACCACCATGCTTGACGTACTGGTTTTTGACTTCCTGGTTGGAGGAGGGAAAAGACAACCTACCATTGACGGTCACAGTGCCATCTGGTGGATACTTTTAGCATTACCTGCTTTAACCGAATGGTAGCGATGGATCAAAACAGAGCAGAATTGAAACTCGGACACCATGTCAAGCTTTTGACTCCATTCATGGCCTGTCTAGACTAAAGTTTCTGTTACCAGTGACGGATCAGCCTGCTGCTCTGAATTCAACATTTACTTTATTCATTTATACCCCAACATGCAGTTTCCTTAAATTAAACATCACACAAAGTCTGAGCAAGTCCATAAACTCCTCAACCAGCCAACATCTCCATCATGTTTGAAAATTATGGTATGCTTTCACTGGTATACTTTAAAAACTTTGAATTCTGCTGTTAATCTTAAAAAATACATCTAACAAAAAGAGAGAAAGAGTGAGAGAAAGAGAGAGAAAAGCATCACAAGCATTTTACAGCCTATTGGAAAGAAGAATGATTTTCTGGATCAAAGTCTGATCAAGAATCAAAGTTCTGACAAAGTTTTGAACCAACTCTCACACATCAGAGAGTTTTATTCACATATTCTATTTGATTTAATCATACAAGATTTATAAGCTTATGATCATGACAAAAGAAAAACGAGTGAAAGTTTTTAGATTTCGGGACTTTTTCCATTTTGGCTTGTAATTAATCATCAAACATATTTTGGTTTGATTTATTCCATCATCTCTTCTTGATGTCCTTCACTTTTCTCATGGGTTGTTCTCCAGTTTGGCTGCAGGTCGACAGAACAGACCGCTTGGTTTCTGATCACCTGATCAAGGACAGATCATTTGAGATTTTGTTTGTGCAGAAGGCATGACAGCCATACCTGCAAAGGCCAGGACGCAACATGTTAGTAGGAAATGCTGCGTCAGCGTTCCAGCTCTTCTTCTTCTTGTCTTGGTGCATGTGAGGTGAACTCAACGGTCACAGTTTTATCATACGACCTAAAAATTATTCATTTCAGTTCAGTTTATTTAGTGCTAAAGATTATAAACTACTAAAGGTTATGCAAGCTAGAATTATTCTGTACTGTCCTTGTTTGAAGAAACAATCTTTAAAATGTCAGATGGAAGTTTTGCTTAGACTTCCTTGGCAGTGATTGGCGACCATAATGAGATGTAAACGATCTGGCAGAACGTGGGTGGTCTTTACAGGGTCTGAGGAAAATCCAGGGGGCTTCCCATTACAGCCAGGGTGTCCAATACGGATTCTCCAGGGAGACTATCCTCCATGTTTTACTTGTTTCCCTGCTCCAGCACACCCGAGTCAATGGTTGAATTACCTCTTCATGTTTCCCAGAAGCCTGGTAATCAACCACTTCAAATCAGGTGTGTTGGAGCAGAGACACAGCTAAAACATGCAGGATAGTGGCCCTCGAAGACAAGTGTTGGACACCCACAGTATAAAGCACTATGTATACTTTATGTATATTTAATATAAAAGTCGTGGTGGTTTATCATCTTGATGGCATTGCTCAGGGGTCCTGAGGAGAACATGAGGGAGTGTGGAGGCAGCATATCCATGGCTTGTTCTGCTGTGCCTTGATTATCGAGAATTTGAAGTAGGATGGGCCCCAACAGCCACATCCTGAGCGAGTTACAACTATTACAGTAGCAAGGTCATGAAAATACCCCAGTGGAGTTGTGATACTTGTGGTGATGGAGTTGTGCCAACATGGCGTAATCATCTAGCATGTAGCTGCATCTTGACATGGTGTGAGAACATCATGCCATGGACATATAGAGCATGGTGGGAAACCAGGACAGCAGTTTGAGACATCGACAATAGCACAAAAAATAAAAATTATTTGGTGAGTGTAAAGAGTGTAGCACGTCATGATTGCATGAAGATAAATTAGGAGTTGCACAAGTGTACAAGATGTACATACAATAAGATCCATAAGCGTACCACAAGATTTTCTTGTTTTTCCAAATGCAATTTTGAGTATTTTATTTTAAATGTACAGTTCAGACAAAAATACTAGAAATCATCTTTTCTCGTACTTTTCCCACAATGTTAGTTTTGTGGACTGTGCCGATGAATGATGTAATATAATCTTAGGGGTTTTGAGCTGCAGTGCTTAAAAGTCACATTCACAGGCAGCTAATCCGTGCACACATGGTGACTGATCCATCCGCAGCAGGTAATTTGTGCACGTGCATTTGCCAACTTGTTACGCAACATTTGAAATATGTACATAAATAAAACTGTTTATTCATTTGTGAATCTTGTGTCAGCCTTTGGACCTTTCTGAATGCATACAAAACTTGTTGAATGATTGTGAGACTACTTCCAAGACTTACTTTAATCCAGACTAATGGGTCGTAGCGAGGTCAGCACAAAAAATTTGAGATTTATACAATTTTCTAGTTGAGAATCATTTTTTACAATTAACTTAAATCCAAATATTTATGAAGCAAATTATGCAAATGTGGTTACTGAGCTATTCTTCAACAACTCCAGGTTTCATTTACAAAAGCATCAAGTGGTTCTGGTCAGACACTTGATGAAGAGACAAAAGAAGACGAGTAAAGAAGGCTTTTAACGTTTGCCAACATAATTGTCATTTGAAGAGCTTTTGTAGACTACTTGTGGTCCATAAAAAGAATAAAAGAGTCCATTCAAACCTTGCTCTGACTGATGAAAGCTCACATTAATACAGGTTAGTATTCAGCTAATATAAGTAAAATAATAAAGCTGATAAGAAATGTTATCACAAAGCATTAATTTCTATTGTGCGAACCTTAAAATAAAATGTATCAGTGTCTCTACTTGTTTAAAGCACAACCTAAGAACTAGCGTCTCTAGGAATGCAATTAAAAAACACAACTTTTTGACTGAGGCTTGATCCATCCACCTTTTTTCAATTGTGGGAGAACATTGATGCACTTTTCTGGTAAAGCACGGCACTCTGAAATCAAAGTGTTCCTCCAAATGTGTTTTAACTTTAACATTTGAGACAATTGTAATTTCTTCTGGGAAAATGGGACACGTACAATAAAATATTCAATCCCCAAACAACTTTAGAAAAATGTGGAATAGTCAAAGACACAGTGAGAAGTTTATGAACAGTGAGACTACAAGGAGCAGAGGTCACAAAGGTGCAGGACTTCAAGGACTTGGTGTCCACTGTCCAGGAAAACGAGGAGTGTGGTGAAGAGGTGAAGAAGAGAGTCCAGGCAGGATGGAGTGATGGAGAAAAGTTTCAGGAGTGATTTGTGACACAAGGGTGTCAGCAAAGGTCAAAAGAAAAGTTTACAAGACAGTGGTGAGACCAGCTATGTTTTATGGTCTGGAGACAGAGACATGGACAAAAAGACAGGAGACAGAACTGGAAGTGGCAGAAATGAAGATGTTGAGGTTCTCCTTAGGAGAGACAAGGATGGAGAAGATCAGGGATGAGATCATCAGAGGTACAGCACAGGTTGAACAACTGGGAGATAAAGTTAGAGAGGACACACTGAGATGGTTTGGACATGTCCAGAGGAGGGACAGTGGTTTGGACATGTCCAGAGGAGGGACAGTGGGTATATTGGTAGAAGGATGTTAGAAATGCAGCTGCCTGGAAAAAGACAAAGAGGAGATACATGGATGCAGTTAGAGAGGACATGGAGGTAGTTGGAGTGAGGACAGAGATGGAGGAGGACTCGCTGCGGAGACCCCTGAAGAGGGAAAAGCTGAAAGAAGAAGAAGTCACAGGTAATTTAAAGATAATTTTCACAAGATGAGAAGCAAATGAAAACACACACAGACAGACTCGGGCATTACACGATCCCTCATCTTTTATGGAAGTGGGCAATAAATACAAACCGAACCAGTGGCTATATAGACGTTAACAACAAGCAAACTTGAAACGCAGCCATCAGTACGTGTAGATATGGCCTCTCAGATAAAGCCAGAGGGTTGATAAAAAGTGTAACGGGATGTGAAACGACAATCTGAGCAGAAGGAGACAGGTGGCCACCAGCCAGAGAGCAAGTCCCTTTGGCTGGTTGATGATGAAAACATTGATGAACATTGTATTAATCCAGTTCCATAGCCGTAATGCAGAAAATCCAGCAGCTGTCTGAGCTTTATATAGCGGAGCCTGGGGGCATGGGAAACCTGCGGAGCTTCAAATGGCACAAAGGCCTGAAATATAACATTCCCTCGGGTGCATAGATCACCCAGGCTCCCGTTTACTTTGCTCTCTCCCTCTCAACATCTCTGCCTAATTTTACTTTTCTTCCAATTTCCTCATTTGCCGTCTTTTATACTCTTGTGGTCTCTCTCCTTATTTCTCTGTCTGCAGTTCCCGACTTTCATCTTCCCCTGACAAACCAATTGCCTTTGCTTTTACAAGCCAGATCCTTCCTTTTATCCTCTCGTCTATATGTTCACTTGCCCTCTTGCCTCGTCCTTATCAGACTTTGTGGAGACTCTGGAGATGCTGCATAACTCTGCAGAGAGTTGAGGTGCAGACAGATGAACGGTAACACATATATTGTTCATTTGGTGTTTTCAGGGCTTCATTTATTTATTTTGAACACTGGAAGCAAAATCGTTCCAGGATCTTCTGTTCAAGGTTCGTTATTGTCATTTGCATCACATGTGGTTCATGAGATGAAATTAAATTATGTACTCAAGGTCCCAGTTATACCCCAAAAATATAAAGTATAAAAAGAAACAGTATATAAGGATCTAAGATCTACTCTAAACACTAATAATGTAAAATAATACGGAAACAGCAGCCTGAGTCTCTTCATTTGTATTTTTGAAGTTTACCTCTCTAAGCTTTGACATCAACTGTTGCTGTTAACTCTGTTTGCATGTTAGCAAAATATCTCATGAACCAGTGGCAGATTTCATTGGAACTTCCAGAAAAATAAATCATTAGATGCACTGTAGCGTTTGAAGTCAACGTGACTCGAGATGACCACCGCAGCTACTCGACCTGAGCCACCACCAACCGTGGCTGAATACTTAAATTTAACCGCTTAATTTGTCATTCAATAATTGAACCAGTTCATTCAAAGTTACATAAACTCTCTTTATCTTGTTAATCAGTCATCTGTAACTCTATAATAGCAGTAGTAAAGATGCCATGCATCGTTTTCAGAAAGTTGTGTTTAGGTTGTCCACACAAAAATGCAAAAAATGCAAAAAAATGCAGGGGTGACATTTTAAGATTTTCCTCCCTGGAACCTAATGGAAACAAAAACCTGTTTATATTTATAGGCTCCTAATACGCTTTTATTGTGTGAATGCAAGACTGTAACCCCCCCCCCCCCCCCCACACACACACACACACAAATACATATACATAAAAAAATGTTTCTGTGTAGATCAGTTTTGAATTGTGACGGTTTTAATTAGAGGTTAAAAGAAACTTTCTCTGCAGTTCTGGGCATAAATTGTCTTTTTGTTTCTGTTGTATCAGACATTCAAAAAATAGAGATATGTATGGGACATGTCAGGAAAATCTTAAATGTACAACATGGGATGTCCATTTTGATCAAATGTCACTGGGATAAATGTGCTTGTATGGAAAGAAAATGACCCTTTGGTGCTTTTAGTGTTAAGCACTTCAGTGCTGAACTTTAAATATCAGCTTGGACAATCAACACAAACACTTTTTTTTTTCTAAATCCTGGGGGCAGTAATCATTACAAAAAGAGATTTCAGTCATTAACACCACTGAGTCCCACACTCATGGCCAAAAAAGCAAATGACCCCATTAGCTGTAATTACTCTACTTTGCATCACAATACCAGATATTACTCTTTCACAAATCAGCTAAGAGCTTCCTGCTGGACATTTTCTGTCACACCATCTGATGGGCAGACCTAAAGTAGCCTCTGTGGAGGTTCATGCTACATTATTGAGATTTTTAACTAAAACAGACCCACTCCACTAATTACTGAACTCTGTAATTGAACTCAGACTGATCCAATAATGAATGGCCTTTTTATGCATTTTTCAACGTTTTGAGCAAAAATGAAACGGTTCTTCAAAAAAGGGCCTTATGTGGTCAGTGAGTTAGTCTTTTGACAGTCATTACTGTATTTTTTCTTCTTCTTCATTGCTCTGCCACTTAAAGCCACACTGAGTTAAAATATCCCACCTCCTCATTCTATCACTTCCTGCTCCTCGGCTAACAATTGTGACCTTTCATCTTTACCGTACCAATAATTGCACTGCCTGAGGTACTGAGCTTTAACGGCCAGTGATGAACAGCGGGACAATGAAATGAAAGATAGAGCTAGGGAGACAGGAAATAGCTGTTAGCTAAACCCTGAACACACCAATGCCACCTTCGCTACCAGAAGTTGCTCGTTTCCTCTCTCATCTTTTCTCATTTCAGTGGAAAGCTAATAGTCAGGTGCCACATGCTCCTGCTTCGTGATCTCCATGTGACCACATCCCTGCCCTACAAACTTAAATTACATGCTCTGCAAGAACAAATACAATGTTTTCCCCTTCCCAATGGGCCATAGTGAGCCTATTAAAACCACATTGCCTCTCTACAGTGTGTCCCTCGTTAAAAGCCCATGACAGCGTTAAACGACCAGGCCCAAAGACAATGGCAAAAACTCGGAGCGGATGCAGCTTGATTATGATATCGAAAACGACCTACTAAACACCATGACCAAGAACATCAACAGACAATAAAATGATTCATCAACACTGTCATCCTCGACTCATTTCACCGAGCAGCTTCAGAAAAACCACCAGCCAATCTGGGTCATGCCACGCACAATTGGTGTCGTAATCAGAGGAGTGGCTGCAACATTTCCAAGGGAATAATTAGTCACTCTAGTGTGTGGGTGCTCGCAGTGGACCCCGCAAGGACAAATGTGTAGAATGCCAGAGTTGCTTCACTGCAGTTTGTTGCCAGGTTGGCACAGCGCTTTTAATGGCAGTAGCATGTGAGACATAGAAGCACATGTTTCTTTTAGTGTTGCCCAACACCAAAGATGGCGGAGACAGAAGTTATAGGAGTCAAAGTTAAGATGATAAAAAAAAAAAAAACTATGCTGTTTTTAAAGTGGGTGCAACTTTGTTCTTTTCATTGTTTTGCACATCATTTATTTATCCTCAGTGGAATCAAAAGCTTTGTGGCTCCATCAACTGACTGATCGCGGGACCACTGGTGCCCACATCCAACAGTCACTGTGCAAGAGGCAGGGACACCCTGAACAGGTCTTCACAGTCCATCACAGGGACACAGAGACAAAGTTTACTTTATTTATTATATTAAGAAATAACATCACTCCAAACAGGTTATCATCTACCATATGATCTTAATCATTACTATGCAAAATGTGCTTACCAAATTATTTTGCTTAATTAGTGTTATTCTGAATTAATAGAATACATAAATCTCCTTTTGATACGTTTATTCTGTTCCAGTTATCTTAGCTGTGTGCATCTGTTATCCAGTAACTTCATGTACATCTGGGAAAGCAAAACCATCTGGGCACAGTAATGACCTAATTAGTAATAATACTGAAGAACCCCAAAACAAATGAGATTTCAAAAGAACTTTTTCAGAACAGGACATAAACAGAGTTGGACAAGAATACTCCGAGCATGGAAGTAATGCTGGACTCCAGAGGAAAATAGAAATATTGTTCATATCAGGATCTTCCCCTAGAAGAAAAAAGACAACACATGAGATTCCAATTAGATAGTCTATTTCTGTGGCTCAAAAAATATGCAGCCTCCTGTTCCTATTCCCTGTTGGCCATTCGCTCAATTCTATCTTCAGGAGCCACCGGGTCAGAGAAATGACGGTGATAAAATGTCATGATGAGAAGAGAAAAAATGTCATTCTTGTTAGTATTGAGACGTGACTTGAAATGTAATTCTTGTTTGCACTGAGCGCCCCTCCCCAGATCAGACAAACACACGGGGCTCTGACCTATTTCAACATTTGAAAAAGCCCCTCTTTAAC
>NC_056507.1:3385498-3404244 GCF_014905685.2 Nematolebias whitei
GTCTTTTAAAATATATTTATACAAAAATCTACATTTCTGTAGAAATGTGTTAAAATGTGTTTTTGGTCGTATATTGCAGCAGTTCTTATGTCTGTAGTCACAGCTTCCTGTAGTTATTTTAATGTTTAATTTTTTCCCATTATTATTGTGAAATGAGCAACTGTAGTTTTTCAGCCTCCTTCCTGCCCATTATCTGACATCTGTTGAACAATAAAGCCTCTTTCTGCAATCCACTTCAAAAGTTCAATATTTTATTAAGGCAGAAATCCTACAAGGACATTTCCAAAGTCTAAAGGAAAGTAGCAACAATCTGAATGAAACACATGGCCCATAAAAACTATTAAATTTCAAACCCTTGTGAATTTTTACACACATTTGAGTGGCAGCTCTTCTAAACAGCACATAGATCAATATTTTACTGCACAACCACCAAATGTGTCTTTATTTCTGTAATGTTTTTTGTTCGTGAAGGACAAGGTCTTATTTCAACCTTACTTGGTGCACGTTGTTCTTTTTCTTTCAGCTGCTCCTCTCCTCAGGACTCACAACAAGCAAGCTTGCATGAGAGATTTAGTAATTGTTTTGCCTACTTGATGCAACCTGGATTTGAACCTGCAGCCTCAGGATTGTAAGACTTACCTGCTGTGGCCGTACCACCGCTCTGTGCAAAGAAAAGAGAAACAATTAACACAATTTTGATCATTTTAGTTTTGTCATGGTCTGTTTTGCTTCAGGTTATCTTACTCTTCAAAAAGCGTTCAATACAAAATATTGATATATCTTATATAATATATAATAATATATAATATAATATAATATCTTACTCTAATTTACTTTATGGTTTATGTTTTATTTTTCCATCCTTTGGGTTCTGTTTCTTGTGTTTCTCTGTCAGATCAGATCCTTATTGATTTATGTTTTTGTATTTCATTATATTTATTTAATGTTCGTGTGCAGGTCTTGTTTGAGCATAGACTTTGTTGGTTTTGAACCAGTTCGACCGGAGGAGGGGGCTTGCCAAACCATCTTAGCGCCGACATAACTGGTTTGTTCCACTTTGGAGTAAGCTGTTGGGGGAAGAATCAGTTTTGTGTTGTGTGTTTCCTTGACTGATGAAGCCTTCTGGATGGAAGGTGAAACGTTTCAGCACAAAAAAAGAAACTGTCCAGATGACCCGACTGAAAAATGTTGGAGGTCTTGTTTGTGTTCCTCAGTCCTCTGTGCCATTTCCTCTTCACCCTCACTCAGTCTGCTCAGTGTTTTCCCACTTCATCTACCACCCTCACCTGTCCCCAATCAGCAATCGTCCCAGGTGTTTCCATTTCCTACGCACCTCTGCTCCATTTATTCAACATCTGTTCCAGCATTCACCAGTTCAGCATTATTTGGTCTCTACGCCTCAAAGGGTTCCAAGTTGTCTAGCGATCGATGGCATTTTTTCATTAGTTTGTTTTTGCTTCCACAACAGCCTTTTTGTTTTACTTTGTTAAATAAAACCTTTTTCGTTTTAGTTTTGAGTTCCTCGCTTCGGTCTGCACCTGTGTCCTATCCTGCACAAAACACCTTACAGGTGCCAGTCTTAGAAAGAACTGGCTTTCAGTTCTAATGTTAAACACCTGAGCTGCAAGAGAGCAAATATTCTATTTCAGTTTTAATGATACATTCATCTATATATACATTCATATATATACACATTCATATATTTTTATATATATATATATATATATATATATATATATATATATATATATATGTATGTATGTGTGTGTAACTTTATCAGAAAGCACCATGTATTTGTGTGTGAACAGGTGAACGAGAAACCCACTGCACACCGGTTTATGGAAACTAGAAAAGATTAGAAATAGACTCAACAGAAGAGTAGACACTAATACAACTTTGCTTGGAGCGAAAGATATCTCAATATAAATGGTGGTTGTAAATAAAAAGAAACAAATACTGCCCACGGTTGTACTTTTAGATAAAAGTCAATATGCTTATGTGCACCCCATTACATCATATCTGGCATTTTATTACAATGTTCTTAGGTAAAAAAAAAAAAAAAAAGGACAGTAAAACACACTTCTCACACTCACAATGGTTCCTGAACAGACACAACAGTTTATTGGATCAGATGGTGATGTTAAAAAACTGATTCAAGGACTAAAATGTACTTTGGACTCTTATTTGGATTGTGATTATATTTGAAGAAAACTGACTTCATGATAATTCGTGATGAAAGCTAAAGATTGATTTGAGAAACACTGGAGTTTTTTTTTTCATCCTGACTTTACTGATAATGTCACAATATTACTAATAATATTATTATTATTGATAATATTGTTAATAATTATATTTTTTATTAATGTATGTGTGATCATGATTTTTTGCATGATCTTATTCAAAAAACATATGTATCACTACAGCTTCTGCAAATGACACACTTGCATTGAAATATAAGTGATGGCCACCATCAGCAAGTAGCTTTTCTTTTACTGGTTTGTTTTTGAGGCTCACGAAGGGAAAGATTCATTTTTGGTTTTGTACTATTGATTAGATAATAGATGACATTTGAAACTACAGTACTAAGATCAGAACTATGCAAAACAAGTCAATACTTGAGGTTCTGTTTTAAATATGGGTACAATTTCATTTATTTATGCGGAGGTGGCGAAACTCAAACCTTTTACTGGAACCAACCCATACACTGGTATACACTGGGACACTGTTTCACATTCCAGAATCTGGTGTGGGGGATTTTCTATTCAGTAATGGCAAATTAACTGGTATAAACTAAGAACCAGACCATATGAAAATGTAATTATTTTTTATTTGACCATAACATAAAGGTACAGCATGTAAATAACGTTTAAATAAAAAAATGCACATACTTATTTTGTACTACTTTATTGTTTGTTTGTTTCTACACGTGCTTTTTTCTGACCTTTAACTAAGCTGCAGTATCGGGTACCGAAATGATCCCAGAGCAGAAAACAGCTGAAACTTTCTCCTCTTCTATGTTCACTTGATCTTTTTTCTTCATTCGACCTTTAGTTTTACAGGTTAGTCTCATTGAGTCACGAGGACTCTTTTACAAGAGAGACCTGACTTAAACAGACAACAATGATTCAGCAATGTGGGCGGCTGTGGCTGAATGTTAGAACAGTCGTCCTCCAATGCAGGAGTTGGGGGTTCGATTCCACCAACAGTCACATGTTTAAGAGTCCCTGGGCAAGACACTGAACCCCTTATTGTCTCCGATGTGTGTCCTATTGGTGTATGAATGTGATGAAGCACTGATTAGTCTTTGTATAAATCTAGTATAGAGCTGTATGAATGGGTAAATGAGGACACAGATTGTTGTAAAGAGCTTTGAGTATCATAAGATAGAAAAGGTGCTATTTAAGTACAGTCCATTTACCATAATTCATCAAAAAGCAATTAAATTCAAATAAGAGAAGTTATAAACACAGTCAAATCAAGGTGCCATGGTAAAATACTAAAAACAAGAACATATTTGCTTTGATTTTTTAATTGACCTTATCAAATGTTTAAACCCCCCTAAATAAATTAAGGTGGACATCTTCAGATCTTATTGCAAGGTGTCCCAGGTAACAGAAGCAGAGTAAGAAAAGACCTTTTTGCCCAGTTCAGTCCACATCGAGGGAACGCTGCAGGTAATGATGACCTGAGAACGCATGTTGTAACTGCACTGACAACATGTGGGAGGAGATAGAAGGCAGCAGACAAAGAAGTGATTTATAGATGTCGATGTACCAGTGTGAGAGTCTACGTGTAGACAATGACGACCAACTGACCAGTGAATACTGGGTACAGTGATGGGTACGGTAGTTACAACCAGTTATGTATCTTAGCGCCCCATGGTAGACAACATTCAACACCTGCAAGAAGCTGGCAGGAGCATTCATATAATTAATGTCACCATAGTCAATGGCCGGTAGGAAGGTAGCGCTTACAAGGCATTTTCTGATATTCAGAGTTAAGCAAGATCTATTTCTGAAAAAGAAACCCAGTTTTTAGCCTTATTCGTACGGGATTAGTTTTACCTAGGGACCACATGCTATTTGTAATAATTACGGAGATTGGCTGTGTTGTTAATCCTGTGCGAATCGGCCATGTCCATGAACGCGCTGCTCGCTTCGGCTTTTGTAGATGCTGCTACTTCCTTAACCGCAAATGACAGCAGGTGCCGAGACGTATGCAGCCGGTGATCAGCAGATTGAGCCATCCATCCATTATATTTACCTGCTTCTTCCTTTTCGGGTAGCAGAGGTCGTTGGTGCCCATGTCCAAC
This sequence comes from Nematolebias whitei, assembly GCF_014905685.2. Lineage (NCBI taxonomy): Eukaryota > Metazoa > Chordata > Actinopteri > Cyprinodontiformes > Rivulidae > Nematolebias > Nematolebias whitei. The sequence continues at coordinate 3,389,811 of NC_056507.1, forward strand.
CATCACTGTGCGAGGTGGGGTACACCCTGGACCGGTCACAAGTCCATTTCAACCGGTGAGTCAGTGGACGTGCACGTCTGGTGACATGTTGTCCATCTGAGCTTAACACGACTTGTTTTACCTTTTTCAACCGGCCGGTCGGACCTGCCTCCTCCTCAACAAGTGCATTAACACAATTTTATATTGTGCATTCTTAGTTAGTTTTATTTGTGCTGTATGATTTGTGAAACTGCATCAAAGTCTGAGACCGGCCCGGCCCGCACATTAAGCTCATTATTATGGACTGGCCCGGTCCGAATCTGTGTCAGGCTCTGGGTTGACAGCTCTAAAAATGCAGTGCATTAACATCATATCCGGAAGATGTACATAAATTTCAGCTAAATCTCAGGATTTGGTTATCCCGTGGGAATGCGCCACATAAAAATCAGACGTTGGGGAGTAATTTATTTATTACATGTGGTCCCCAGGTAAAACTAATCCCGTGTGAATAGGGTTTTAATTTCAGTTTCTTCACCAAGTTTTCAATATGCAGTTTCAAAGACAGATGTGCATCAATTAAAAATCCCAAGTGTTTGTAGGAATCCACAAACTCAATAGGAACACCAAGCATGGATGAGATAGGAGGAAGAGCTGCTGGCACCATCTTTCTGTTGGAAAACAACATCCCTTTGGTTTTATCAGCATCTAGCACCAGTTCGAGATGGAACAAGTCCCACTGAATGATGTCAAATGCTGGAATGTCAAATGTAGAAGCTGGAAAACCTTGTAACTGTGTTAGCTCGACAACAATCGTATCGTCAGCATAGAGATGCAAGGAGGCGTCAGGAATGTTCTGATCTACGTGACATTACTTAAATAAAGACAGAAATAAACGGAGTTCTGTTTCATAATGTTTTTATGAGTGCAATGTGAAACAAACAGAGCAGCAGAGGATTACGTGTATTACGATAAATGAACATAATTAAGGCTCTGTTTTTCCTCTGTACTCAAGTCTGGGATTTTCTACATCTTTGTGATTCATGTCGACGCTAGAAGAAGCCAGAAAATTGTTGTTCAGCAAGAACTGTCATTAGGAAATGCAGAAATTCTGCTTCTGTCAATTGACAGTGCTGAAAATATTGTTGACAGCGGGAATCACTTGCTCTTCCTAGACACCAGGCTTTTGATGACAGCGTGCTACAAAATGTGCATTTTTGGCCGTCCAAATTGTAGCTATCAAAGCTGTTTGTATGGATTTTCTTCTGAAAGACGTGTCTGTCACAGCTGCGTTGACACTGATGCACTTTTCACTGAGTGCTGTTTGTTACTAGGTTTTCTCGACTAAAGCGCTGTTTACTTTGAGGCAGAACGGGTATAAAAAACAGAAAATAGCACATCAACCCCTCAAAACACAAAAACACGACTTCCGTATGACTTCTGAGCAGAGTAAGACTCATCTGGGGGAAAAAGATCATTTTAATTAAGATCTTATTTTCTGACTGACAAACATAAAAATAAACCTAAATATCCCAAACATCTAAATGACTATATTATAATTTATTTTTATGGTGAAATAAAACATTTTTTTTAAATTTAATAGTTTAATATTTTTTATATTTAAAAGCTGTAGCATTTATGAGTCAATGGAGGAAAAAGGTTAACACTTGCTCCTCACTTTACCATCCATCCATCCATCCATCCATCTCTTGTTCCACAGTCTGCTCTCGGTGGCAGCATCTTGAGCAGGGAGGTCCAGACATCTTTCTCCACAGCCTCTACCACTATAGTCTGGGAGGACTCAAGGTGTTCCCAGACCAACTGAGAGACATAGTCTCTCCAGCGTTTCCTGGATCTTCCCCGAGGTCTCGTCCCAGTCAGACATGCCCGAACCACCTCAACTGGTTCCTCTGGATGTGGAGGAGCAGGTTCTACTCTGAGTCTCTCCTGATAACTGAACTTCGCACCCTGTCTCTAAGGGAGAGTCCAGCTACCCTGCAGAGGAAACTCATTTCAACCTCCTGGATCCACAATCTCATTCTCTCAGTCACTACCCAGAGTTCATGACCAAAGGTGAGGGGAGGAACACAGACAGACCGGTAAACAGAGAGCTTTGCCTTACAGCTCAGCTCCCTCTTCACCACAATGGACCGGCACAGAGTTTGCAATACTGCAGACACTGCATCAATCCTTCTACCAATCTCACGCTCCATTCTTCCCTCACTCATGAACAAAACCACAAGATACTTGAACTCCTCCACATGTTGACTCACTTTACTAAACTTTAATATTTGTTTTGCACTCATTAAAGCACCAGCAGGTCAGTTTACTGAACAGCAACAATATAATTAATGTATTCAGCCTTCAATAATCAGAACTCAGTCACTGATGTACAATTTGTTAGTTACAGGGAATAGAATATTCATCCAAATATGTCTTTAAAGTTTTATTATAAAAATAGTGAATCAAATTAGAGAGAAGAACAATAATAACAAAGAGTAGGAATTTAGATAATAACTAGGTAGAAATTATTAGTTAAATGAATACTTAGACTTGATTAAGCAGTAAGGATTAAACAAACAGTAAAAGTTCAAACAATTTAATAAATAGTTTACTTAGGAATTTTGAAGAAATAAGTTATTAGATTATATCAGATTAGGTTATTTACTAGTACTGCAAGCAAGGAAACACTTTATCAAGTTGCTTCAGTTGATCATAACCAGACCCAGTTATCACCAGATTCTCAGCCCTTTTCCAGTCGGGAAGTTCAACCAACGGTTGCTCTGCTTTTCCAGGACTTTGGAAACAGATTGAGCCTCCAAACGTCCACACAGGTAAAAGGTTAAGGCTCAAGGGGTTCCTTGTAGGATCGTGCCAGGCACTAGTCCAAGGTGACTGAGGTGAGACATTCAAAGATTCTGCAGGAAGGCAGCTGATGGGGATAACTGGCAGGTGATAAGCAGTCCAAAGCTCATCTCAAATCCATGCAATGAAAAAAAAACTTCTATGATTACCGTCTCTTTCGACTTGTTTTTAACAAGTGTTTTTCCTGAGCAAAACTAGTTTAAGAAACTGAGTTATGGTGCGAGGAACTGGAATTCTGTCTGAAAACCAAACAGAGAAAATATGTTAATAATGTTATACCATCTCACATATTGAGAACTGCAAACAATGATCAACTACACTCTTGTTTTAAACATGTCATAATCAAACAAAGCAAACTTAACTTCATGAAAATGTTTTTCTTTCTTACAACCTTTGCTCACAAAGCCAGCTGAGGGGGAGTGTGAGGAGCATGGCCAGGACCTTCTCTGTGTCGTTTGCTTCAGCAGGAAGGATCGAGACTCAGGGAGGCTCGTCTGGGTGTTCCTCTGGATAATCGATCGACGAGTCGACGGCATCCTGACCTCTTGGCAAAGTACTGTTTATAATCCTATTCTTCCAGAGGGCGTGCGGGTCGCTCAGTGACTCTGGTCCAAGTCAAGTAGGTGGAAACAGAGCTTGGACCTCCTGGAACAGGCTGGATCAACAACAGGAGAAATCACTAGTTGAGTTTTGATCAATAGTGGATATTGATCAAAAGTGTCTGAGGTCATGGCTTCTAACACAAACTGTAAGTGATAAAAGTGTCCAGGATAATGACTATGAAATGTTTGATTTATTTAGTTCAAAAGTCATTTTAAAGGAAAGCAGTTCTGGGTGAATCTGGTAGACAACCTAAGGATCAGAGGTCAGTCAGGGGAGCGCATCTTCATGCTACAAGGAGATAGTTCAGATCTCCTTAGGTGGGCTTTGGTGGAAGTTATGAACAACAAGCCATTAGATCTTAAGGATCTGGAGGGTGCTCAAGGCTGGAGGGGGTCAGACAGAAATATTGCAGTCTCTTCATTCAACCACTGAGACATTCCTCTCCCAGTGACTGCTGGATATGGGCACCAGTGACCCCCTTGACCCAAAAAGGAAGAAGCAGGTAAAGGTGATGGATGGATAAATGCAATTCCATTGAGATCAATCAATCAATCAATATAACTTTATTGTCCATAACTTTCCATGAGATGGTGATTTATTTTTGAAATCTGGTTCATATACGAAACAACACAAGTTAAAAATGCCATAAAACTTAAAAAAGCTTTGCTAACGCAATAAAACCAATTCTAAAATACAAAATACGTCAAAAACATAAAAACCTCTCAGCAGACAATAGTTTGTCATGTGAGGCTACGTTTAAATAGGACCTGTTAAGGACACTCACAGAAGAGGGAACAAATGACTTTTTCTGCCCATTTTTCTTTACCAGAGGAACCAGCAGTCTTCTGCCAGATGGTACCAACATGAATAATAGTTGCAGTGGATAAGTTGGGTCGTTGTAAACCTGGGTTGACTTTTTTTTTCCTAGAGCTTGAGTGTACAGGTCTGTAAGTGTCATTTGTTGATGACCAAGGATTTTACTACCTAGTTTGACCACTCAGGACAGCTTGTTCGTGTCTTTGGCTTGGAGGTTCCCATACCATGAGACAATACTAAAGGAAAAACCTGTCAACCTGTGATCTGTACACCAATTACAAAGTATTTTTGCTAGCATTAAAGCTCCTTAGCTTATATAGAAGGTGGAGACGCTGTCTGGCTACTTTGTAAATACAGTCGTGTTGGGCTGAAAGGTCAACTTTGTTGTCAGTTATTGTTCTGAGGTATTTAAATTCAGTCATCTGCTCTGCTGCCTGCCCTTTAATAACAGAAGGCCTGAATACAGGTCTGGTTCTGGCTGCTCCCAATCTACCTCCCAGACAAAGCTTAATGACATTAAGGTCCAGAGAACTGTCATCAAGCCAGGCAGAGAGAAGATCTATGAGCTTGGATAAGGAGGGGCTATTGTCTTTCAGACCAATTAGGACCATATCATCAGCATACTTAATTATTGTGAAGTTCACAAAGATCACAGATCTTTTTTTGCAAACTGAGGCCTGGGCCTAACAGTGTCTGCATTAAACAAGCATTCCTTTAATCCCAAGGAATTAGGTTCTGTTACAAGGTTAGATGACATGAAGTAAATAACCCCAACCATGTCAGTTGATTTACTAACCACCAGTGTTATTGCCAGATGCATAAAAGTTTAACCCTCCTGCTTCCGTTGGGTCAAAATGACCCACTAGGCCTCTGTTTCAAAACTCAGGCCGTTTGGATTATTCTGACCTAAGGGCAGGAAGTGGGTTAAATCTCCAAGGAAAGACACTTTCAACAACTCCTAGCATGCAATTAGCAAAGAATAACAATGCCATGTGGTGTGTAATTAGCAATGGGGATCAACCTCTTTCCCACTTATTATGGCACCCTGACCTCAACACGTACCATGAAAGTCAATTTAGGAGTGAAAATGCAGCTGTATGGCCAAAAAAGCTGTGCAAATTTTAAGAGTTGTCTGACCTCTAGAGACCCTGACCAGTGGAAATGCTAATAAATTCATACAATGGGTAAATAAAAAGAGCATTTCATTTTCACCTAATACTTTTATTGTAGGAGACAATTGTCTAATCATAAAGAACCTGGACCACATTTCCCCAGATAAAATGCAGCTATTGCTCCAACCTTATTTTCCAATTCACCATATTATGCCCCACTTTTCAGACATCTCGCTATGGGTTGCCAACCTTCTGCACTCTTTGTACCTATCTGTATCTTTACATAAACATTCAAAAGCTAGTGCATAGGAAAGAAAGATTCAGCATTCATCAACATAAACAGATTATGACACATATTAGCCATCACCCATCTCAAACAGTATCAAGCGTACACTGCTCTCAGGATCATGATGACAGGATGATGATGATGAATACTGACATCTATGTCACAGTGTGTATAACTCTCAATCGCCCTGTTAGACCTACCTCATAAAGAAATAATGAGGAATTTGGTCAATGCAATTGGCCTGTCTACATTTGTACCTAAGCACATGTACATATTTTGGTAGTTTTATTTAGGTTTTGGGTATTTGTTAACTGAAACATGCTTAATCTTACTTGGTATGAGAATACATACAGTATTTTGTTTAGTACATGAGTGTTTGTTGCTTCCATGTTAGATTTTAACCATTAAGTTGTTATATTTAAAGCAGTTAAGTGGCGTGTTCTGGGTAAAAAAAAACTAAATAATGATGATGACTCACTAACACATTTCATGAAACAATTGTTTCAAAAGGTGAACACCTATAAGATGCCACTGGCCTTGCAGAAAACTCCAGTTTTACAATTGAGTCTCACAACAAAGTGAGCATTGCTAAATTAAACCAGCATCGCCAAACCATTGAAGGTTTGAAGGATAAGTCGTCAGTGAAGTATACTAAATTAAAAGAAAGTCGCCAGTGCCTATGTGAAACACTTTTCATAAAGATGTATGTTGGATGTATTTCAGTGTAAAAGTTAGAAAGAGATGGTCCCACACACTATATTAATACATCCTTGAGCAACAAAGATTCCTTGCTTGCACTTCCTGAGCATGGATAAACTATGTATTTGCCAATGGTGCTGTCTGATCAGTGTGTCTAGTCTGTCCAGAAGTTTACTCAAGTCCCAGCACACTTCCACATTCACAGCTTGTGCACCATTGGTGTCATGAGGACTGAATACTTAGAGTGAAAGAAATTAATATGAACAGCGCCACAAAGGGAAGGCAAGTTCAGTGATTTTATCTACAGTGAATATCAGGAACCCTGGGGAGCAAGGAGAAGGGTCAGATCTGAAGTACTGCAGGAATGGATTAATCAGATTGTCTCTGGTTCTTAGTGGTCGGAGAATGGTTGTTGGAGAATGACTGGTTCCGATTATCCTGTACAAACAAGGAATCATCCAGAGAAGAATGTAGTCTCTGGTGGGCAGGTGGTTGGAAGGTGAGGAAAACAGTTGAGGAGACCATGAGAAGATCTCCAGGTCTTTCATGGAGGAGAACAAGGAAGACAGTTGAGGAGGCCACAAGGAGGTTTCCAGAGTTTCACAGAGGAGTCCAGGAACATAAGATAAGTCTCAGGAGGTACACTGGAAACAGAAAAAAACAACTAAGTAATCTCAGGTAAAGACAATATTAAATGGCTAGAAGCACGAACCATTGGCAAGGTAATGCTCCAGCATCAAAGAGAAGTCATCAGATGCCTTTTATTCACTTGGCGCCTCATCGGGGAGATTGTTCACAGGTGTGGTACTTTGGCACCATCTAGTGACCCCAGGACAGAAGTGAAACAGGAACTCCCACTATTGGAATATATACGGCACTGCATACATGCATATACGGTGCATACACTTATTAAAAAAAAATAACTGGACTGTCCCTTTGAAGGAACACTTATCCCATTAAAACAACTCCAAGCAAGAACAGAGATGTTGTGGCACACTGCAACTAATCCCATCGTCTACATTTTTTTATTCTTGTACTCGTTCCATAAAGGCTGTTTGTTACTTACTAGTCCAGCCTGTTTTGTTTACTGTTCATAGTTTGCATTTTGTACATTCTAGTATCCTATAACCAAACAAAATGAGTGATTAAGGAAACTGAAAAAGAAAATACTAATTGGGAATAGTACTAAAAAATTCACTACAAATCATTTTACAGTTGTGTTTATCAAACTAGACGACTTTTGGTTTATTGAACATTCCTACAGGAAGATTAGGCTAATTCTCACAGATTGGTTTTAATTGATTAGAGTCCAGTCAAACAGGGCTTTGTGTGCATCCTTTAGATTGGCCTATTCATTTAAGAGTCCTATTGTCTCACAGTCAATGTTTTCTGTAGACAAACAACCGCAGTGACTCTGACATCCCACAGACACACAATCTCACTCTCTCTCTCTCTCTCTCTCACACTCACACACACACATCTGTATCCATCATAATTAAACTTCCTCCTTGCCTCGGAGATTAAAACGTCTTGGGGATGAATTTCAGCCCACCTTGAACAAAGGGCAGTTTTCAGGTAGAACCAGAGACAGAAGCCTTCTGTCAGATGCCCCTGGCTCCCAGCAGCTTGAGAATTAGACGGCTAATGTTAATGAGGTAATGTCAGTCCTCCCCTACCCTGCCCTGCCTTCAGAACTGCACAAACATTAAAAATAAGGCCACACTTAAAGGAATTTTGTCATTAAGATATACACAGAGTGTTTTTGGGGTGCTTTTGAAGACCTGGATACAAATCAAAACTCTGAAAATTCCATTATCCAGCCCCAGTTATTCACTGTAGTTGACTTGGTTACATTCATACCCTCAGATCCAACGGAAGTAATCTCATTACTGCTGCTACTTCCACTCTCTGCCTTTGGAGATTGTATTTCACAACTTTTACCTAACTGTGAAAGAGAAAAACTGCATCCTGATTTCCAACACTTACTGTATGTAGTTAACAATTTTTCACACATGGTCTAAATATTATGACCATACCTACTGTCAAAACATTTATGACCTGCTAAAGAATGGATTGATGCTAGATGCTACTTATGTAGCCTGAGACATGATGTGTTTGAAGGTGAGCAGCCCAAATAATTTGATAGAGACTAATCAGTGCTGTAGATGGGACACACATCAGAGGCAATGAGGGGTTCAGTGTCTTGCCCAGGGACACTTCAACATGTGACTGCATAGTGGTAGAATCCAACCCCCAGCTCCCTCAATGGAGGACGACTGCTCTAACCACTCAGCCTCAACTGCCCCTGTGTGCAAGGTACACATTTGCATTACACATGTCTTGTGGTTGAGCAAATGTTTGAGCAGATAGAGAAACAGGAAATTTGTCTCAAGGGTCATTTTGACCAAAGGGCAGCAGGAGGGTGGGGGTTGTGCCGTTGCCACATGAAGCATGGTCTGCAAAAATGTTTTGATGGGTAGCAAGTAACACATAAAACACAATTTTTTTATATTTTGCTTAAACCCCCCCCCCCCCCCCCCCCCCTGCAAATATTGAGTTCCATTATCAATAAGAAAAAAGTCAACAGGTCAAAGAAATGTTTTTGATCTATCCAACACTTATTTCCAGTTCCCCATGGAGCTGGTTCCTATCCTCTGCAGTCACTGAAGAGGCAGGGAACACCCTGCCTTGAGCTCTTTGGTAATAGCTGCTGTTTTTAAAGTGCTTTAAATAAATTTGACTCGACTTGATCCTGGACAGATTGCACGTCAAGGACACATAGAGACAAACAACCAATTACAGTTAATATTTGGGAATAAGCTGGAATACTTAAACATGTGGGAGAACATACAACCCCCACCCTGAAAGATCTTGAGCCTGGAGGTGGTCCTGGGGCCTGTGATGTGACATGTGATGATTTAATGTGCTGGTATGAGAGATCAGCTTCTATACAGTATATTTCAAGGAGAACGGTGTTTTTTTTACCCTTGAAAATTCCAGATAGTTCTGATTAATTGATCATGAGTCTTGAATGAATGATGTCTCTGCAGGAAACAAGAGGAGAGTCATGTTCACTCAAATGATTGTCATGTAGAAGCATACCATGGCAGAACTAAAAATAATGTGACCAGGACACTGTTCTATTGTCTTTTCTCATTAGTCCCTCTAAGCCAAGCTGACAAAGTCTGACACTTTGTCATTTTCCAAGGCGGTGTAGAACTTTCTATGATGAAATTTAACTAGAGCAATGACTACAGACCCTTTGGCTGTGGCTTTGCTGCCAATAAACTCAAATGACAAGACATCAACTAAACTATTTTACTGAAACTCTTCTGCAATAAAAAAGTGCAAGAGAACTTTGAGGGAATCAATATAAAGTGCTTGCCCTAGATTAGGAGCCCTGGCCTCTTCTTAGGAGTTCATGCAGACAAGAGAATAAGTTTTGTGTGGAAGGTCAGCTGCATAAATCAAAGTCTTTCCAAGCTCTCTGTAAGATGAAGTTAAATATCCATTAAAAAGCCTACAGGGCCTATAGCTATAGCACACATACACACACAAAGACAGAAGATGGAGAAAAGAACAGAGACAGTGAAAATAAAGCAAAAGAGATCTTGCTTAAAACATAAGCTGATTTAATAGAACCAGACAGGCATTATTTACAATAAGAGTTCATTTGTGTACATATCAATAAATATATCATCACTGTGATAAGTGATGGAGTCTTTGCATGTCTGGCTTTGCTGGGCAACGCTGTGTGGTTTGCATTGTGAGAACTGTCTGTCAACCTTCCAGAAACCCTATAAATTACTCCAAAGTTGAACCTCATTGAGAACCACTTTATTACTCTGTGTTGAAAGGAAAGTCAGCCCTGAGCCTAATGAGAATCAAATTCAACGAGTGGAGTCAGAGACGCTATTCGAATATCCCCTAGAGTGACAAGTGACATAGCTTGAAAATTGAGAAAATGAATTAGTACAACCCACATCATAGGGAGTAGTTATTTTCCACCCATGTAGAAGCCCATCTTTCATTCCTTTCTTGGTGGTTCAATATGTAGGATTTCAGTGTTGTAAAAGAGGTTATACTGCTGTATGAGCCATATAACTTTAATCAATACTTTTCACATTAGCCTAAGCGTGATCAGGATCCATTGGCTGGCCCCTTGGTTTAATTAAGAGCTGCATACTTTGAAGCAGAGTTTGAAAAAGTCAGAGAGAAAAAGTGGTTTCAATAATTCAAATGATCTGTACAGAAACAAACCGGGATAAGGAATAATAAAGAACAAACCCAGGTTTATTTTTAACACTATAGCCACAGTGACAAAGAATGTTAACTCTGCTGAACCATGTGCTACATTCACACCTCAACACTTTAGTCAAGCTGCAGTTACTTCATGAGATCCACCCATTTATCCACCCATCGTCCTCCGCTTATTACAAAGTCGGGCTGCAGGGGCAGCATATTGAGCAGGGAGGCCCAGACATCGCTTTCCACAGCCACCTCTTCCAGCTCTTCTGGGAGGACCCCAAGGTGTTCCCAGACCACCAGAGAGACGTAGTCTCTCCAGAGTGTCCTGGGTCTCCCCTAAGGTCTCCTCCAGTCAAACATGCCCGAACCACCTCATCTGGCTCCTCTCAATGTGGAGGAGCAACGGTTCTACTCCAAGTCTCTCCTGATAACTGAACTTCTCACCCTATCGCTAAGGGAGAGTCCAGCTACCCTCCAGAGAAAACTCATTTCAACTGCCTGTATCCACAATCTTGTTCTTTTGGCCACCACCCAGTCAGAGTTCATGACCATAGGCCTGGGTAGGAACATAGACTGACCGGTAAACAGACACACTTTAATAATCCCAAGGGGGAAATTTGAGGCATCTAGTAGCATGTTCTAATTATACAGAAAAAACACAACCCTACAATTGAAATAATCAAAAAAAGAAGCAGAATACACAAATTGGGAAAAAGACAATATGCACATGCACAAGGTGGTAGGGAGTACTACAGTCATGATTAACCTATAAATAAATATATATGTGTGTGTGTGTGTATGTGTGTGTCTGTGTGTGTGTATACATACTCATCTAATCATATATATACATATACATGCATATACATATGCATTATGTACATGTATATATACACACATACATATGTTTCTGGGGTGCCGCAGATTTACAAGGCTCTATTTTTACTGTACGGGGAGGAGTTGAACAGTCTGATGGCTTGAAGGACAAAGGACTTCCTGAATCTGTCCATGGAGCAGGGCTGGGATAGCAGTCTACTGCTGAAGGAGCTCATCTTCTTCATGATGTTGAAGTGCAGAGGATGGTCAGCATTGTCCATGATGGATAGCAGCTTAATGAGGGGCTTTTTCTCTGCCACTGTTGTAAAGGACTTCAGCTGTGTTCGCAACACAGAACCAGCTTTCCTCATCAGTCTGTATAGAGAGCTTTGCCTAACAGCTCTGCTCCCTCTTCACCACAATGGACCGGCACAGAGTCTACAATACTGTAGACACTACACCAATCCATCTGTCAATCTCACCATCCATTCTTCCCTCACTCGTGAACAAAACCTCAAGCAACTTGAACTCCTCTACTTGAGGCAGAATCTCACCCTCAACCCAAAGAGAACAATTCACCCTTTTCAGACTAAGGACCATGACCTCGGATCTGGAGGTGATGATTCTCATCCCACCCGCTTCACACTCTGCTGTGAACCGCTTCAGTGAGAGCTGAAGATCACGGCAGGATGACACCAACAGGACCACGTCATCCGAAAAGAGCAGAGATGGAATCCTGAGGCCACCGAACCAGAATCCCTCCGCCCCCTGGCTGCACCGAGAAATTCTGTCCATAAAAAGTTATGAACAGAATCGGTGACAACGAGTAGCACTGGTGGAGTCCAACTCCCACCCTGAAAGGGTCCAACTTACTACTGGCAATGCAAACCAAACTCTCGCACCGCTTGTGGACCAAACAACTCAACGTGACAGGCCCCCAATCCCATACTCATGGAGCACAGCCCTACAGAACCTCACTGACCTACAGAACCTCACTGATCTACACAAGGCGAGGTCAGTGAACAAGGCCAGGCTGATTCTGGCAGATCCTGATCACCCGCTCCATGGTGAGTTCAGGTTGCTTCCATCTGGTCACAGGTATCTGCTGCACAGATTTAGAACGAACAGACTGGAAAACTCATTCGTCCCTGCAGTGATCAGGCTTCTCAATGAACATTGATGACTTCTGTATTGTTATTTTAATGTCTTTATGTCTTGTCTATTATGGATGTTTTATATTTCTACTGACTGTGAAACTACTTGCCCCTGGGGGATAATAAAGATACTTGAACACTTCATGCAATTTACAATTAAACTATTTTCCATTGAATAGAAACTACACAACATCTATCCACATCCCTAAATTTTATTCTAAACAGGTTTGGTTCTCTAGATCGTTCATGCCCTGAACCCTAGGACAGTATAACGATATCACTAAAAATTTTAACCCAGAAGATTTACACATTTGAGACCAAAAAATAACACGAGGGAATCTGAATCATGAGTAACTAATCACTTATTTGTTGTTTATTTCATTTTAAATATCTTGTAATGCATCATATTTGTCTGAGGACATGCTATAAAGCCAAAGGCCACTAGCAGCAAAGAGAACACCACACATGCATTAAGCAGCACATTAAATGATATAATAGAAGTCACATCAACAATGCCACAACCACCATGACGAGAACACTGAAAGCTAGAAAAAAATACATCCACACCAATTTTACACCAACAGGGAGGTGCGACGTCTGCGACCAGCAACTGAACCACTGCGTAAAAATTTCAATTCAAAAATAATTTCAGATTCACAAATTCGTTGTAAAAAATTACAATCTACAGACAAAAATGTCTGTTAGCTCTCCAAACCAGGTGCCATGACCCCTCCACGTTTAAATTAGGATTAAACTGAACACAGTTTTGTAAATTCAATCATCCAGGTAGATAACAACAAAAATGATTAAATCATGTCACCTGGACCATTTTTTTTTAAAGAAACAGGTCCAGATGACATGATTTATGTTACATTTTATGTTACATTTTTGTTATTAAACTGAACAGATTCTCCACTTAAAAGACAACTTGATATCTCAGCAGGTAAAATACACAATAATGATACAAAAGGGCAGAGTTGTTGGTAATAGGATTTTCTATAAAGTGATAGAGATTTAGGAATCTATGCAGCGGGTTTACTGGTAATCTCATTTCGTTATCTTTAATTAATCGACACTAGAGAGCAATTCAAGCAAACATATAAAACTCTAAAGTTATTTGTAGATTACTGCAAATTTCTTTCCTCTTGCAACCGGCATGTTTCCCTCCAGCACCTTAATCTCTATTAGCCTCCACGATATGAGCAAAGTCATCTTGAATCATCTGAATTACTCAACATCTGCAGCTCGATGTTTGTTAAAGCTGCTTGGCGCTCAGCGAGACTCCACACTTACTTAACCAGAGGATAAAACCCTCAGGTGATGTAGCTCTTAATCACCTCATGCAAATCGTGTAATTAATGTTCTTTTGCTTCAGATTACATCAAAGGTTCAGTCATTTTGGGTGAAGTATAATTGGCACAGAAAGTGTAAAAGAAGAAGTATAAGTGCAGTTGCATGGCCTATCATCATTTATCAAACACGTACTCATGCATATTCATAGTGACAGGTGACGATTTTTTGCCTTGTAAATCATGGCTGATGATCTGAGAAAGTGGAAACTTAATGTCAAAGTAAATTAGTCTGCAAACTATTACCTGAAAAAGCAGATTGCAGAGATAAATGCTTTCTTTTTATACCGGGGATTAAGTTTTTAATAAATAACCTGCTTCATCTGATATTGTATTATTTAAAGCGCTTCAACTCTCTAAAAAACATAATATTTGAGTTTTAAAATACAAACTTTGGCATTTTATTCAAGGCTTCAAAGATGCTTTATTGTCATACCAGCTCACATTTGCATGTTTTACAGTACAAAATTCAGACTCAGGTCCCAGATCAAGAAGCCTAACAATTAACAAATA
>NC_056507.1:3404644-3414995 GCF_014905685.2 Nematolebias whitei
AAATAAATAAATAAATAAAAAAGTGTGAATTTACCAGCTGTGAACTTCATCCCAAACATCTTCATGTTTTGCCAGAGAAAGAAGCATCTTTATTTAAAGCTGATATTTCCAGTTTATACCACATTTTGTCCTAAATATTGCATTAGGAAGTTGTTCAAAGATCTACTCAAACGAGTCAAAGTGTAGGTATTTTTTGCTTCATGAAAACAAGATACTTTTCTCCTTTCCTCCAGTTGTTTTTCCTTTTAATGTTTGTTTCACACGCATTTGAAGCTGCAGCTTTTGTGATGACAGGGAAGCTTAAGCAGGGAAGCTGCTGCAGAGCGGGAGGAGAGAGGAGGGATGCGGGGCGGTTTGTGACAAACCCAGTCAGTTCATGTTCACAGTGCACATGTGCTTCTATTCCACAGGGAGAGGAGGCACAGAGTTTGACTCCCCTGCTGCTCCGAACTGCTGCAGCCCTCAGGCCAAAGTGTGACACTAGCAGTCTCACATGGGAGTGCATGTCAAGTGTGCAGCAGAATACCCACGGTGCCAACAAGGATGTTGGTGCCCTCAAGCATAAGAAGGTAGACTGTGAGGTGCATACGTGGACAACAGCTCTATTGATAAAGCATCTGGGACAGTTTATTTAAAGCCTCATCCTCAATGAATCTTAACCCATACAGGCATAAAATCATTCGAGCCCTTTGACCAAAACGTTAAGTTTCTGGCACGTGATCTCTTCGAGAGTGGATCTGGGAGCCCGTGGATTCCTTGGGGACCACTGGCACAGAACATTACATCAAAACATTTGAGGCTACACAAAAGAGGCCTTTACAACCTGAAGACAAACAGTTTAAGTGATTCATTGCACATGCAAGCATACGAAGAAACAACAGCTCTGCAACACAAAGAACTCCCAGGGGTGGGAGAGGTTGAAATGTGACGCTGTGAGAACAGATAAATGTTTTTAGATGAGTGGGCTTTGCACAAGTCAGTAAAAACACGAGTTAGCTCAGAGCCAATCATGTGTGGATGCGTATTGCTGAAAACATGCTGAAATGTAGCTGAAATGGTAGAACAAGCTCAACTTAGCAGAAGAAAGCAGAAAGAACACATATTTGCTGAATTAGGTTTAAATAAGCAGAAATGAGAAGAAAAATTAGGAAATTAGCTAAAAAAAGGCTGAATTTAGCAAAACAATTGCTGGAAAGTAACTGAAAAGTCAGATACACTAAACTACCAAAAGGAAGTGGAAGAAGCTGAAATGAGCTTAAAAAAAGTTGAATTAGCTGAAAAAGCTAAATTTATCACAAAAACAGCTAAGTAGTAGCTAAAATAGCTGAAAAAGCTGAAACTATCTGTAAAACCTGAATGGAACATATCAAGCAGAAATCAGCATAAAAAGTAGCAGAGATTACAACAAAAAACTTGAATTTATCTGTAAACAGCTGAAATTAGCTAAAAATGCTAAAAAGAGTAGCTGAAAAGGTAGAACAAGCTTAAATTAACAAAACAGGCAGAAGAAAGCAGAAAGAACATAGCTGCTGAAAGAAGCAGAGATGAACACAATAAGTGGAAATTATCTGAATTAAAGATGAAATTAGCAAAAGAAACATCTGAAAAGTAGCTAAAAAAGAGAAACAAGCTGAAATTACAAGAAGAAAGCTGAGAGAGCACATTTTTACTGAATTATGCTGAAATAAGTTTAAATGAGTGCAAAAAATGTGGAATTAGCTGAAAAGGCTTGAATTACCATAAAACAGCCGTATAGTAGCTGGAATAGTAGAAAATGCTGAAAGTTGCAGAAATAAGCTGAAAAGAGTGTAAAAGCTTAAATGAGCAGAAAGAAGTTAGAATAAGCACATAATTATACTGAAAAGAGCACAAAACAGCTGAAAAACCCCAACAGAAATTAGCTAAAAAAGTTTAAATTTGCAGCAGGAATCTGAAAGAAGCTGAAAGAAGCTGAAGTAGAACAAAATGTGAAATGAGCAGTAAAAGGTTGTAAACAGATCTAAAGATTTAAAGGATGTAAAATGAGCTCAATTCATTTTCTATGAGAACAAAATGGCAGAAAAGGCTAAATTTTTCAAAAAGCTAAAGTTGCACCAAAAGTCATAGCAGGACTGCCCTGAAAGAGCCGAACGTTTTGATTCATGATTTGTTGAAATAATTGAAAACTGCGGGACGAGAAACGCGCCGAAAAACATACAGAAGAAAAATGGATCACAATAGTGTGAATGAGTCAAACATTCACACTATTATACGGCCAGGCTTCAGTGGTTTTAGAATAAATTCCTATATAAAAGATCACAGTATGGAATTGATTGCTTGTTATGTTGCTGCTCTACAATTTAAAATGTCAATATTGTCATTTTTAAATTCAGAGTGGCACCGCTGCCATTCTCAGCGTGTCCTTTGTTTGACATGATGAAAAAGGAACTCCATTTGCACTGAAAGAGTTTGCAGCTGGTGTAAGAGAGATTCTTTCCAGATGAGGATTAGCACCTCCCCCAGAGGAGATGGTTGTCGAACAGAGAAATTTGGCCCATCCTGTTGCTGCCCGCTCTTCGAGTCAATGAGTTTGAATTTCATTTCCCAAGATGTCATAGGGGGGCATGGAATCTGTGAATGTGTTGATTAAAACCCAATTTAAAATCCACCAAAATCGGGGCTAAAGCCGCAGTGAGCGATCGGGATGAGAAAATACATTATTCAAGCGGAGGTGATGTGACTTTGTATGCAGCGTGTGGAAAAGGTCAGGCGGGAGCTGGAAGTACAAGCCTGCATGTTAAGAGACACTCGATGGCATCAAACATCATGTCAGGTGTGAAAAATGATGTGGATGTTTGTCTCCTGAACAGAAATGTAGTCAACTAAACCACAGAATAAAAACAAAACAAAGAAAATCCTCTACACACTTGATCTGTTTCTGTTTCATTAATAAAAATGTGCACGCTGCTCATTTTCAATGTGGGCACCACTAATTACTGAACTTACTAGAACTTGTTTTTAATGATCATAAAGGACCTTTAACTATACTGTAACAGTCTGACAACAAGAGCAAGATAATTATCATTTTCATAGAACAGCTGCATAATTACCTTCAAAATATGATTTCCCCACATATGGCAGGTTTACAACGCCAACATGAAACACCGTGGACATAATTATTAGGCAGATTTAATTCTCCAGATCAGATTTTATTCTCCAGAGTAAAATTTTCTTATACTTGAATGGTTTACAATTAAAAGAAGTGTTTGATTTTTTTAATAATTATATCCTTATGCACATTTCCTGGTCAACTAGCTTGACAATAACCATTCTAATCTTGTGCATTTACTTTTTGCTGTAATTTTCACAATTATCACAAATGACCTTTGAAAAACGTTTAATTACCAAGTTTACTGTACAGTCTTCTTGACAAAAAAAAAATCCCACAGCCTCCAACAAACACCATCATCATTCAAGTCAAGTTCACATCACAAAAGGTGAGCGTTTGAAACCTCCAAGGTTAATTACTTTTGTCATTTTATTTTTATTGTTGAATGTTCTGGTAATTTTTTCAGTGGAACAATATCTGCATTCAGATGTGAGGAGAATAAACCCCACACGGGAAGAATTAGAATAATTTTTTACAATAACGAGGGCTTTTTTCTTACATTTCTCTTTGAAAATGGTCTCCAGTGAGGAAAGTGGGACACTGTTGTCTCTCCCTCTCTCTCAGCCCTTCTCGCCACACTCAGAGTCTGTGGGTTATATACTGCAGCTGCCGTGCCAAGATGTGATGGAGAATGTGAAGTTGTTTGTAGTTTCACAGTAAAATGTGGAGAGGCTGGAAGAGAGCACTTTTTTTAGTCTCCTGAGGAAGTGCAGACTGTGCTGAGCTTGCTTGCTCATCCATGGCTTGTCACAGTCCAGGAGAGATCTTCAGTAATGCTGACTCTTTCCACAGGTGAACCAATTACTGATTGTACAGCTGGGAATGTTCAGCCTTTGTTAAAGTTCACTATCGGCTTTTTAGCGTTTGTTTTCTGTAATGTATAGATGTGTTTATTTCTCCAAATTCACCAACTTGTCTGTTCTTGAATCTTCATTACTGATGAGTCCAACTGTTTTATCACTGTGAAGCTAAATAAGCTGATTTGTGATTAATTTGATATTACATTATGTTTCAGTAGATTAAAAACGAAAGGACTGAGTACACATCCCTGAGGAACAACTCTTTGATAGCGTGTGGTGTTTTGCATGCTTGCTAGAGTGACTGAAATCGGTCATGTGATTATCATGTGCCAGCATGTCGACTGACTCCCAAGGAGGAAAAAAAAATGTCCATCAGAATAGGCTATGAAATCGCCACCTTTCGCCTGTTATTGAGATGGTAGGGTTAAAGTTAGGTTTAGTAATAAGAATGAACTGAATTGAAGTCAGTTCGTTATCTTCCCAAGAATAGTCATTCTAATTTGTACTGCGCGTTGGGGAAAGCATAACAATAAAAAAGGCATTTCCCGAAGGAGTGCATATGTTTGGGCTTGCCCCATTTCTTAATCATCATAATCCTAAATGCCAATTCATTAATTACTTTCTAAGAGACTCGTTAAAATGCATCTAGTGGTTCACGTGATATTTTGTGGTTGTACAAACACGTTTGTCAGACACACACTCAAACATGCATTTACATGACCACTCTTGTTTAAAGCAGTGGGCAATAAATAACATTGAAATTTTTGAGTAAGAGGCTTCTTTATAACCCTATTTAAAAAAAAAAAAATCACTTATCTGTTGCGTTGTGGTTTAAAAGTGAACATATTGGTGATATTTGGGCAGAGCAGTTTTTAATGATGTATGGTAAAAATCTTTGCCAACCACATTATAACAGTCTGGATGGTCCGTTTAATCCAACTGGTGACATTAAACAGCTTGAACAAGGTCGCCCGAGTCTAAATGCTGGGAGGAATACGAACTGGCTCCACTAGAGTGGCTGTGAATTCTTGTTTTACAATCAACCAGTTGTGAAACAGTGAATTGCAACAATTACACTGTTGCTGTTCACATTGATACTTTATACACAATGAAACAAAATCACATCACTTAGAATTAGTTAAATTAAAATATCAGTTTTAATGTATTGAGGTGGAAAAAAAGTGCATTTCAAACTATTTGCTTGAATTGAGCATACATTGTTAAACTGAACTTTGATCAAGTAACGATCAAATAAAGTTACTTGAATTTTTGTATCAGATCAGTGAATTTAACATGTACATTCTTTTATCTCTTAGGAAATGTTTACGCTGATTTATGTATTTACAGCTTTGCCTCACAATTTAAAAATGGTTGAACAACGGTACGTCTCTAAAGGTATTTAGGTGTCCTACTTAAAACTGCTTTATCAATAAATAAAAAAAATATAGCATATATTTATATTTGTTTTCAGTTGCTAAAACCTTCCAGATGGGAAGCTTTGTTTTTCAGAAACAGACCAGAAGTCCACAAGTTTTGTTTTTAAAGTTGTTTGGATTTACTAAGTTCTGGATGACTGAGAATCTTACCAGTTATTTACAATTATTTTGTGTTACAGATTTCAAATATGGTGTGTTGCTTTGCTCCCAGCAGAATGGTATGTACACATGGAATAGCAAGCAGCTCTAACTGTTGCAATATTCATCACCACGACATATACCTTCATTTTTGAGGAAGCACACGTCAGGTTGAGAGTAAACATGAATGTGAACTAATCCTGTAACTGGAAGGCCGGGAGGAAGACCAGCTGTGGAAGAGCATCATTACGTTGCAAGATCGTCACATAGCAAGCAGTGGTTTGTTAATTGATTTAGATTTGTAATAACATATTAAAAATGTAGAACTTGACTTTACAACATATTGAACAATAGTAATTATAACTGAGCTGGTTGTATGTGAGGCCTTTGATGGAGACAGTATCAACAATTGATTTTAATAAGGACCAGAAAGGACTGTATGCAAGATGAATTCATCAGAGCTGAACGCTGATTTAGTAATATTGTATTGTATGAACTCACTGACAAAAAAAATAACTACCCCAAATAGTTGGACTGAAATAAAACTGCGTATGTTGTGAGGTAGTTATAGTAGTGTAATGAGCCCAATGTCATATCAAAGAAATTAGAGTTGGCAGTATGGGCACACTGCTGGTCCCATGTCAGTAGGATATGGTACCCCATGGGTCTGGATAGAAGCAGTGGTTTGATTCAGAATGGGATCATACAGCTGTTATATTATTTTGTGCGGCAAGCTGGCCTACAACTGTTGATACTGGCCCTCGTGGCTGAAAGATCAGTACTGGGTCAAATTTGATGTCTGAATTGGTCCCACATTTGTTTGATTGGGGAAAGAATAGGGGACCTGACTGGCCACAATAAATCCTAAAAAAGGATTTAGGCAGTTCATAGATTTGTGTCTTGTGTGGATGGATCTCTTCCTTCAATCGCCACCTTATAGTGGTGGAGGAGTTTGCGTGCCTGAATGATCCTAGGAGCTATGCTGGTAGGGTCTCCCAAGGCAGAGTGGTTCTTGGTGACAGGCCAGACAAAGAGTGATGCAGAAGACTTGTATGGACAGAAAGCAGCACAAAGCTCAGTGTCTCTTGTCTGGACGTGGGTTACCGGGGTCCCACCCTGGAGCCAGGCCTGGAAGAGGTGCTCAGCGGTGAGTGCCTGGTGACCATGTCTCTACCCATGGGGCCTGGTCAGGCAATCCCTGAAGGAGAAACATGGGTTTGACTTCCTGTGGGCCCACCACCTGCAGGAGGGGCCATATGAGTCTGGTGCATGATGCCATGGGCAGTGGCCAAAGGCGGGGATCTTGGTGGCTTACCAAAGCTGACTCTTGGGACATGGAATGTAAACTCTCTGGCAGGAAAAGAGCCTGAGCTTGTGCATGAGGTTGAGAGGTACCAACTAGATATAGTTGGGCTCACTTCAACACACAGCATGGGCTCTGGAACTTATCTCCTTGAAAGGGGCTGGACCTTGTTCCACTCTGGAGTTGTCCACGGTGAGAGGTGCTGAGTTGGTGTGGGTTTATCGTTAGTCCCCCCCCCCCCCCCCCACACACACACACGCACACTACTTGGTGCCTGTGTGTTGGAGTTTTTCTCGGTAGATGAAAAGGGTAGCTTCCCCGTGCCATCGGGTGGGGTGGGGGGTGGGGTGCGGGCTCTGACTGTTGTATGTGCCTATGTGCCAAATGTCAGTTCAGAGTAGCCAGCCTTCTTGGAGCTCTTGGCAGGGGTGCTGGAAGGTGCACCAGCTGGGGACTCCTGCTGGGCCAATTCATTGCCCATGTGGGTAATGACCGTGTGACTTGGAGGTTTTCCCTGTTCCTTGCAGCAATTCTCCAGAGTTATTGGAACCATCGGTCCTCCTTGAGTTTCGTGATGCATCTCGCCTGCTCCATGACTGCCTTGCCTGCAAATCGAGTAAGGAACCCTGGTTATCTGACTCAGCCTTCTTCTTGCCAGCCTGCTCTCATCTCACAGCACCTACTCACCTCTCAACCTGTAAATCTTCTCTCCTGAGCGCAGAACCACAGCCTGATAGAACCACCCAGAACCTGGAAATTCAAACAGACCAAGTAAGAGATAAATTCCTGTTCCAGAAACTTCCCAATCAGCATCATAATAAACTACTTTAGCGTTTTCAGCATTCTATAGTTGGGTTCTAGTAGAGTTTAGAACAACTCAAAAATCCAAACTATGACCCCTATTATTGTCTTTCACATGCTTCACATGCATCCAAATACAGAATGGCATGTTCTGGACTTGGTGTCTTTTCTTATTGTTTTGGAAAGATGTCTAACACTAAGAAGTGCCTGATAACACGCTTCCTCTTGTGATGCCTCCAGGTATGTGCTCTGGTACTTGCAGTTACACAACCATCCCTCATCTCTGGACCAAGTTAAGGCTATGTCAGACTTTTTCTTCTGGACGCTTAATGATTTGTCAGTTTTTTATTATGTATTTATAGTTTGTAGTTAATTTTTTAAAAAACATTTGTCTTAACTGTCCAAGTAAAAGCTGTTTGTCCAGAAACACATTCTCACAAGAGAGATGAGAGTTTTGTTTAAGGTTGTGTATCTACAATGAGTTGCAGTCTATGTGCTGAATACTGTTGAGTTCAAATGCAATTATTTCTTATTCAAAACTGTTTGCTGCAACTTTAAGACCTTTTTTAATATCTGGTTATTGTATTTTCCATTCTGAATGAAAAACAGTTTCTGCAAATGTGACATTGATTTTATTTAATAAAGAAACATGAAAGTTCAATAAAAACAAAAAACTGGAATAGAGTTTAAGAAATGATGTATTGCTGTAAATAGTCTTTCAATAGATACAGAAAAATACAGAATGGCCATGATGTTTGCATTTAATTAGTAAATAAATGGCATAATTACATTGAAGCTTTCTGAGCTGTGGCTAAGTTGTAGTTTAAAAATGTTTTCAGTATTTATCTACATTTTATATCTTCTTGTCTGTATCTTTACGTGACTGCAGATTCTGCATGTTTCACCCTTGTGTCAGCATGTAACCACGCTTCATCAAACTTTTGATTTTACGGTATCTATAACATGTTTGATTTAAACGCACTTCTGAATATAACTCAGTTATTCACTGATGTGCATCAGTCTGCGATGTTTATCTTTTACTCTGGGACTAAAATTAAAATCTCACCGACTCTGCAGGATTTGCAGCAAAACCTTTTTAAATGTCTCATCATGAACATTAAATCTTCAACTTAATTATGACACATTAACACCAACTTAAGGTGTACCTATTTATCCATCTTTATAAACAAAATCAAGTTTAATTTGTATTAATGCATTTTCGTATCTTTGCACCGTCATTTCTTGTTGCTAAACACTTCTTTCACAATGTTCATTATTTCATCATATTAGCAGTCTTTAAATTTAAACTCTTACATTTGTGGACATTTACTTCTACTTTGGGGTGAAGTAATAACCTGAAATTGGATTTTCAAGGAAATAAATATAAGTCAGCTCTGTCTGAAGATTACAAGAATTGTAATACTTTTTTAAAGTGTCTTCCAAGAGATTGAATGAGGTCAGATCAAGGTTAGCCTGATTGCAACAGTCGAGATTTTCTGCTCATCCACGAGTGAGAATCTCAATTTGTGGTTTAAAATTATTATTATTATTATTATTCAGTTTGTTTGTCAAGCTCACATACTTTGACAAACATGTTTGGGTTTTTCAGTTTTCCTTTTCTCTTTTTTAACTGTTACTTATTCAGTTTAAGGTCTAACATTTCTTAAAGGGAAGCATATCGCCCACCACTTTTCACGCCTGAATCTTGGATTACGATCATCTTGTGTGGAGAAATGACAGAACTCTACTTGTTTTGGTCAAACCTGAGAAATAAGAGTATGCACAGTTTTATGTAACATTGTGAGATGTGCTCAGAGTATTTGTTGTCAATGACTCTCAGCTACCAACATCAGATTATAGCTCAATAGTTGTAAAATTGATGGAATCATAGTTATTTTTGCGCTGGCTAATGTTTAGCTGTGGTGGCTATTTTGAACTGGAATGACTGAAATTAAATCAACTCTCAGTGGCTGGTTTCTGATGGTGTCATTAAAATTTTCCTAGTTGGTCGTGAGATATTTTGCCAACAGACAAATAAAATGTATAGCTATAAATACTTTATTAACCCCCACAGGGAAATTCAATATTGTTGCAGTTACTCTATGAATAGACAGAACAAAAATTACCATGAAATAGACAATAAAAACAAAAGTGAAAAATGTGAAACACTGAAACCATTAAAACCAGACAAATTGCCAAGTTAAAATGTAAAAAGAGAAAGGAATTGTGCTGTTTCCACAATGTGATATAGTACACCAGAAGCTTACAGGGCTTCTAGCTCTTCCTGCAGGTTCCTGAGTCCTGAGGTGGAGTCAACTACCCACAGCTTAGTCATCTCTTTAATGAGAGCCAGGACTACAAGAGGCTGCAGAAGAGCTTCCTTCCCTGCTGGAGCATTACTTTCCGTCTGGCATTTCTGCTTTTGGCCTCCTTGTGTTAATCCTCCTGTTAAAGTTAATCTTACCTTGGCTTCTCCTCACCTTTGCCCAGAACCTGGTTCCTGAAGCTCCTTTCCTGAACCTCCATGGCTATCCTCGAATCCTCGACCTCTGTGCCTACCTGTGAGTTACAAACCTTCCTTGTGGATCTTCTCCAGCTGTTCCTACGCCTTCCAACCACTTGCTTCCACACTCCTCCCGTGCTCCTTCCATTGGAACCTTCTCTAACTGGGAACTCCCATCCCTCCTCTCTGTGCTGCACATCTAGAATTCAAGGATTCAAAGAC
>NC_056507.1:3424995-3431887 GCF_014905685.2 Nematolebias whitei
GCTCCTCAGACTGAAGAAGTACTTTGGATAAAAGAAGAAACGTTTCAACAAGAAGAATCCATCCAGAGGACCTGACTTAACTTTTAGATTTTTCTACCTGGATTGTTGAGCATCAGGATATTACACATACACCACAATACATTTTAATTTTTATTATTATTTAATTTTTTACAATACATATATATCTAATGTACATATTTTCACATGTTGATCTATATAAAAATACTTTGACAGTGGCACAAATATACCGCTGCTCCTCATTACAAACGTACACAAAATTACATCCAACAATTCAAGTAGCTCTATTTTATAATACACATATTCAAAATGGTTTGCTACTTTTAATGTAGGCAACACAAATATGAAATATTTATGTAAAAAAAAAAGAATAAAGTTGCAGTGCAAATAAAGCAATACAACCTTTAAATATGTGAACAAGCCAACTGTCAAACTACCTGCAAGCCACGGTACATTTGATCAACAAAGTAAAAGTAAATGTCAGGTTTGGTGATTGCACCGACTCCTTTTGCTATTCCTCACCTCAACATTTTTCACTTTAAGGCTCTGTCTATATTCACTTTGTCAACAGCTGCAGACATCAGGAGCTGTCTGAAAACCTTGTGACATTGAGGCGTCAGCAGCAGACAAGAATCTCTGCCCACTTGTTCGACTCCTCTCATATTAAACTGAAATCCAAAAGGAAACTGTCTGTTGGTCACTGATGGCATCCGAGAACCCTTGTATGA
The DNA here is from genome assembly GCF_014905685.2 of Nematolebias whitei. Taxonomy (NCBI): domain Eukaryota; kingdom Metazoa; phylum Chordata; class Actinopteri; order Cyprinodontiformes; family Rivulidae; genus Nematolebias; species Nematolebias whitei. Next base: position 3,425,742 of record NC_056507.1, read on the forward strand.
CAAGACCCATATTTTGTCTATGACCCATGTGATCTGTAGCTGAAAGTACAGATCCTGCCATCGATGCAGGTTACACAATAACAGCTGGAGAGCTAAAAAAATGACCTGCCTGGGTCAGTGTGTCCTTGCCGCCACAGCGATTACACTGAGTGGGGCCACCACTCCAGAGGAATGGACCGGATCAAATAAGACAACCGAGTCTCGTGTAAAAGCTTTGTGTTAAAATATATACACAGTGTATATATATATATATATATATAAACTAACTGAATGTCAGAACTAAACATGGTTGTTGAAACTTAAAATGTATTATTTTAAACTGTTATTGCTTGTCAGTCAGAGCCATAAAACTGTAAGCCCCTCCATTTAATCTTAAGTAGAATCCCTTTCATCAGTGATTTAAATTACTCTGACATTTGTAAGTTAAATAAATTGAAGCTGAAAATGTCACAATATGAACTAAACATTGATATTTTACCATGTTGTTGTTTGCTATATTTCTTTTGGACCTTGTAATATTATATTTCTTTTTCACTTTTTGGTACTTTGTTTTGTACCCTTATTGCATGCTTTATTATTTATTGGTTTTCTTTTTGTGAGTGAGTCGAATCGGTTCTTCTCATCCTGAACATTTCATTCCAATGTTGACCTTGTGTTAACCTGCATATGACAGACAACATAACGTAAAGATGTGCTCAAGTCTGCAAAAAAAAAAAAAAATTAAATTTAAAAAAAGATGTGCTCAAGTAAAATTCTGTCATAATCTCCTTTTTTCTATCATGAATAAATAATTAACAATTGGATAGACAATTGAGGGCAGCTATGGCTGAGTGGTTGGAGCAGTCATCCTCCAATGGGAGAGTTGGGGGGTTCAATTCCAGCAGCAGTCACATGCTGAAGTGTCCCAAGACACTGAACCCCTCATTGCCTCCGATGTGTGTCCCGTCAGTGAATGAATGTGATCTAACTCACTGATAGAATGATTTGTTCAGATTATCTTAGTAGAGATCTAGTAGAGAGCTATATGTGTTGGAGGTAAATGAGGGCACAGATTGTAGTGGAAAGAGCTTTGAGTCTCTTGATTAGATACAAAGACACTTTATACTGTAAGTCCACTCACCATTCTTTTTACAGACTTGTGCATTCCACTGATTAATTGTGTTACCGTGTCCGCTAAGGAAAGTCGTGCTCATCCAGTTTCTGTCACCTGTCAATGACATTTACACAAATATTTTTGAAACTTTTAGTTAAATACTGCATGTAAATACGTACAGTAAAAGTTTTTGTCTCAACAGTGCCTTTAACACGGCTGTTTACAGCCTCAGAAAATCGTCAGCTCACACGTCCTCGGTCTCTCTTTCAATGTCAAAAAATACAGGAGCCTACCAGGAAGTTATTAATCACTATCTTCATGTTTCTCCTGCTACAAGCTTGTGCTCTGGAGCTAAAGTTGTTTGGCATGCAGGGGAATTCCCCCTCACATGCTCTGTGAATGTGTGTGTGTGTGTGTGTGTGTGTGTCTCCTCCCCTCTCGTTTCATTGGTTCGACAGTGACCTGTTCGGTAATTTCCTTGGTCTGATTTTTGTTTTTAACATTTATTTATACAGGTAGACTCATTGGGTCATGGGGACCCACCCCCCAAGACAGACATGTATTGGGAAGTCATGTGAGCACCAGGTGTGACAAAGCTAAATGTTTTTGGCAGCAGGAAGCTCGTTATCCTGTTAAAAAAACAAACACATAAATTAGCTAGAGCTAGCAGCGGCGTTCAAAGTGTGTATAAAAAGTAGCGGCTTATAGACTGGAAATTACGGTAGTTTGATTTTGTTTGTTCCAGACAGTGCAGAGTGATTAATCCTAGCGAGTCTTCTTCTTCTTTCGGCTTTTCATTCTTCAGGGGTCTAGACAGCGAGTCATCCTCCTCCATCTCACTCTGTCCTCTGCATCCTCTGTCCTCACTCCAACTACCTCCATGTCCTCTCGAACTGCATCCATATATCTCTTCTTTGTCTTTTTCCTGGCAGCTGCTTCTACAAATTTACCCATTGTCCCTCCTCTGAACATGTCCAAGCCATCTCCAATGATACGAGCCTACAATTCCACTTGGTCTCTTGGACGCATAAAATGTCTACCTTCCTTCTCTGCATCATACCAGCCAGCTCTACCTTTGCCTGTCATTGTCCCCACATTTAAGGTTGCAACCTTCAGTCCTAGATTCTTGACTGTCCTCTTTTCCCGCTGTCTCCTGACAGGTTTCCCTCCTCGTGGTCTTCCACTAACCATAGCCCAATTTCCTCATTGTTAACCCGGGCCTTGACCGATCCGGTAGGGTTTCTCTTTGATGGACTTGCATTATGGTTTTGGCAAAAGTGTTTTACATTGAATGCTGTTCCTGACACAACCCTCACTATTTACCCGGGCTTGGGACCAGCACAAGAGATACACTGGCTTGTGCTCCCTAGTGGCTGGTTTGAATCCCGGTGAGTGAAGGGAGCGATTTAACACCAACCAAACACAATGATGGAGCCACGGGATTAATCACTCCCCCTCTGCCCAAGAGTCTCCCCATCATTTCAGGAAATCATACTTTTAAGCAGTTTAAAATCTAGACAGATGGGAGTGGATGGTTTCCATATATGTATGTGTGTTGGTGGCCATCTTGGATTTTGATGTGGCAACCTAATTTTAACCATTTTTTTTTTTTTTTTTGCCTTGATGTAGCCACAAACCAAAATGGAAGTCGGTATCTCACCTATTTTTCAAGTTATTTAACTCAAAACGTGCACGGATGGACGGTTGAACGGACAGAAGGAGCAATATTTCCAATTCATCTTTTTCGTTCCATGACGACGGGGACGACAAACAGAATTGGAAAACGCTCATGTCCAAGAATCTGATACGTTTCGATAAAAACAAATAACTCAAACTAGATGGCAGCTTGTTTTCTGTCTCACGATGAAACATTTAAATCTCTTTTGTGTACAAAATAATAATAACTGAGTACAAAAACTAGTCACCACATGTGGCAAATAAATGTACTTTATGGGCCCAAAAAAGAGCGTAAATCATTCACAGCTGTCAGAGCCAGGCACGTACAGTCAATCTGTCATTTCAGGCAAATGCCAGATGGGTTGGGAACACTCTGAGCTGAAAGGCCACCAGAACAAAGGACAGATGAAGGGGAAAATGGCCAAGATGGTGGAGCCAACTAGATGCTCGAACGTCTCACCTGAGTGGAGGTAATAATGCGTCTTTATATTGCCCTAGATGTTTTGAGGGTAGGCACAGCAAGTTCACATCTCCAGTTTTCTCTGCTGAGGCGTCAGGGGAGGGAAAACAAGTCATGCATGAAACGTTTATCAAATATAACAGGATAATAGCCATAAAAAGAGAAAAGATTGTGGTTAAAAGATACTAAAAAAGACTTCCCTGGATTTCTTTTTTTGTTGTTGTCATTTTTCACTTATTGTTAGTTATAATGTTGTATCTGTGCTTTCTTGTGATTTTATTTAGTCCTTATAGTTCATCTTAAGATTCCTTTTGTGGTTTATGTTTTAATTTTGGGCTTCTGTTGTGTTTTCCTTTTGTGTTTTTTGTATTTTGTTGTTTTATTTTAATATTCTGGTTTGGATCTTGATGCGTTTCCCATATTTCTTTTACCATCTCCCATTTACCCTCAGTGTCTGCCTGGTTAGTCTGTCAGCCTCACCTGTTCCTAATTATCAATCAACCCAGGTGTTCCCAATATAACCAGTCTCCACCTCTGCAGCAGCTTGCATTTGGGTAACCAGTCCTCCCAGCATCTTCTTCCCTTTGTGTTTGCCACCACATTAGCCGTTTTGTTTTGCTATTTTAATAAATTTTTTATTTAATTTTACTCAAGCTCCTCCGAGTCCGTCTGCGTTTGTGTCCTGCCCAGCACCGACAGTGACCATTAAAAGTCTTTGTCCACACGACAAAAAGAAGTTTAAACTAAAAAGAATGCAGATTTACTCACACTGCACTAATAAGAACTTTGAAATTAGCAACATACAAAAATACAGAGAACATTTTTTTTGATTACACTAAATATTCTTCATTTTTCTTTGACCTTGCCAACAACGTCTGCTCATTATAAGTAAGCTCAATATGAAGCAAAACACACGAAGGAAAACTGTAAAAACTGCTGCATTGCTGTTGTTTCAAGACGCAGTTGTGGTTTGTGGGCAACAAAAACTGATGCAGATAATAAGATTCTGCTCCTCATCACAATTTGAGACAATTTTAATACGACTTATGAGATTCAGTGCAACACAACAACAACTGATTTGATGTCAACTGCTGAGACTTTATTTATTTGACCATTGTAACTGGTGGTAATGGGGGTGAAAGACGATTGATGCCATTTCCCAACATTACTAATAATAACAACAAAGAAATAATCTAGATGATGTAAATAAAAATGGAACAATCAATGCTTTAATAAAAATTGACAATATAACATTACAAGGAATTTGTAGAAAGCTACATTAAACAAGTAGAAAAGTACTTAAAATTAATATTTTAACCATCTAGGATAAAATAAATGATCAGTCAAGGATGAATTTTCATTTATCCAAAGTATATCCATCATCTTTACCTGCTTCTTCCTTTTGGATCACTGGTGTCCATATCCAGCTATCACTGTGTGAGGGGTGGGGGACACCCTTGACAGGTCTCCAGTCCATCACAGGGACACAGAGACAAACGAGAAACAACCATTCACTCTCTCTCTCACCTAGGGACAAGTTAGAGTTACCAATCAGCCTAACATGCATGTTTTTAGTCTGTGTGAGGAAACCAGAGCACCCGGAGAAAACCCACGCAGCACCGAGAGAACATGCAAACTCCACCCAGAAAGGCCCCAGACCAGGATTTGAACGCTAAAATGGAAATGAGCAAATCCTTCATTTCTTTTTAAGTTATGCTCCCAACATGAACAAACAGAGGTACAGACAGACAGACTGACATGCAGAGGGTATTTCCAGTTCTTCCTCATCACACTGCAATGGGGAATAACATACATTGCTGGTTTTAATGATGTTCTCCATGTGATGCTGGTCAGAGAGTTTGTTTTTCTGCTTGCTCTTATTGAAATGATACATTTATTATTTAAAGAAAAACCCTGCACTGTAATATAAAAGAATGTTGTACAAAATGTCTTCTTTCATTCTTAAACCTGATTTTTATTTTGTTTCTGAGCGATGGGTAACCCCTGCTCCATTTATTGCATCGCCATGGTAACAGACGTTCTCGGAGAGAGCGTAACAATAGAGCAGATGTCGGTAAAAAAACGCAGACCTTCCAACTCCAAACACAATTAGAAAATTGTTGCTGTGTGATCACCCATTATATGAGCTTTATCATTTTCCTGTTGACTTTTCAGTGTTTGCTAAATTGAATATGGATTTTCCAGAACACATCTTTCCTGCTACAACCTCTGGCAGTTGCACCTTTTTTTTTTTAAGTCAGCTATCTCCGGATATAACTTAATATATGCGGGTCGATGCAGTGAAGACATTAAAGAAAATGGTATACCTCCCAAAAGCATAAGTCTGGAAAACATTTCTTTTTCCAGCTTGATTACTGATTATGTCTTGATTAACAGGGGGATGATTTGAAGTGTGTGCGTCTCCAGTGTTGTGTCAGTTTATGTGTGCATCATCTCAGTAGTTGATATTTGCTGTAATTAGCAGATGTGACACTCTTGGGTGCCTCTTTTCATTAGACTGCTCAGTTTTCTGTGCTGAGAGGAGCTCCACAGTCTGTGCAATAGATGACTCGTCTGGTAAAGAGAACGTCACATCCAGACATTTTGTGTTCAAGGTATGCTTCCTGTAAGTGTTCCTTTTTATGAGACATTCAATTCTGATTGCCACTCTGCTAAAAGTGCACACAAAAATACAGTGCACAGTAGCCACCTTATTCCTCGCTCCCATGCTGCCTTGGGTGAATTATGGGCACGACTTCTGGTGCGGACCAGAACCAGCATTTGCTTATGTGCGAACAGTACGAGTTAATGTAGTTTCACCGAGCATTGTGGATTCAATTTAAACATGTAGGCCAGAGCTCAAACAGGACAACTGCTGCCTGCTGAGGACGAGCTGAAGAAGTGGCTGCAGGTTAC
>NC_056507.1:3431897-3443642 GCF_014905685.2 Nematolebias whitei
TTGTTCTGCAGCCCTGAACACAACAGGTACCTGAACGCAGCACGGCTATTTTAATAAACTTTATGGTTGTTAAATTAATGTAAACAAAACAAAAGCAAAGTTTAATCTGCTAAACTGACTTCAAATAAACTGCGGCCCATGCTCCTCTACCGTTAACCAATGCTGACAGCTCCTTCTGTCTAACTCTGAACGATAGGAAACGCCTTGTAACTGTGACTTTCCTTCCCTCCATTGATTACGGTGACATTTACATGAATGCTCCTACAAGAACCCTGCAGATGTTGGATGCTACAGATGTTGGATACTGTCTATCATGGTGCACTAAGATTCATAACTGGCTGTAACTACCGTACCCACCACTGCACCCAGTATTCACTGGTTAACTGGATATCATTCACTTTACGCAGACTCTCTCACTGGTAATGTAAACCGGCAATGGAGGAGGGTGTGTGCCAAAGACACCATCTTAGCACAAACATAACTGGTTTGTTCCACTTTGGAGTAAGCTGTCGGGGGAAGAATACGTTTTGTTGTGTGTTTTCTTGACTGATGAAGCCTTCTGGATCGAAGGCGACACGTTTCAGCACAAAAAAAGAAACCGTCCAGATGATCCTGACTTGGCATGGACTTTGTTGTTCTTGCACTGGTACATTTTCATCTTTAAATCACTTCTTGGTCTGCTGCCTTCATACATCTCCTCCTACATGTCTCTGTGTGATTGCTGTTACAGCGTGCGCTCTCAGGACATTATTACCTGCAGTGTTCCCTCAGTGAGGACTGAACTAGGCAAAAGGGCCTTCACTCTGCTCCTGTTTCCTGGAATATCTTGCAAAAAGATCTGAAGCTCTCGACCATGACCTCTAAGAATCTGTTGGACTCCTGGCAAGGACCAATGCAGACATGTTCCTGTTTTTAGTTTTCATCATTCACCTTATAATCTAGCCGTTTTTGTTACTTTTTTGCCATGCCTTTTTTATAATTGTCCATTGTTGTTGTCGTCATTCTTTGTTGAAATCAGGTCTCTCTTGTAAATAAGTCCTCGGGGCTCAATGGGATTAACCTGTCTAAATAAAGGTTGAATGAATTTCCTGTCTGACAGGAAGTTGTACCCATAATCATTTATACAGTAGAGCTCCCCAGGAGGAAGGTGGATGGAATGTGTGGACAAAATGCCAAAGCAGTGATGGAATAGAAAGTCTTCATATCATAGGTACGTAACCCTTAGTCTCTGCCAAACGGGCGTCTCTGTGTAGCAGGGGACAGTTGGGTCTAGCTGTGGAGCGTAGTCAAACCCTGCTAAGAATAGCTCTTCATTAAAATTTAAGGCAGTTTTCTTCTCCAACAACTGGCCAATCCATAATTTGCCATCTTGTTTGAACTGTGATTGAAGACCACCGTGTTATCCGTTCCCTCGGGTCGTATCCCGTTCATGTTACCTCTTTGGTGAGATAAGAGGACGAATACTGTCAAGAAGCTCATCTGCATGTCAAGTGTCACTCAGACTCCCTGTTTTGCAGGGCAGCTGTTAATCATTGTGCATGAGAATACAGGCCACCAGGTGTGAGACAGCTAATCTAGCTCATTAGACTGCTTCATTGCATAAATATGGAGATTCATGCTCTCGTTCACTCTTCATATTTTACATTGTGCTGAAATGTGGTAATCCCATAGGAAACAGATCTGTTGGATTTTGACAAAAAATACCTGTATAGTGCCTGCCACAGTAAACACAAATAACATATGAGTCTTTTATTTTGTTGAGAACTTGCATAGTTTCAGGAAAACATCAAAGTCAAAAGAATGTGCTCCACCAGTTCAATGACTCAGTTACTAAAAAATAATGGATATTCTAAACAATGATGACAGCATCCCTCCATTATTTGTCATGCTATGAATAATGTTCCAGTGTTTTGGTCCATCAGCTGAGTAAGAGCTAAGTGGAGCTGCAAGCATCAGTTTGATAATGGATACTGACTGTCAGACACGTTTAAGAAACTTACTTCAGCCCCAATTAAAAGGGAGAGCAGCAGTTATTGATTCTCCCATACAGTGTGGCAGAGATGGTAAATGGCTGTTGAGGAAGGCAACTACATCAGACCATCGTATCACCATTTTGCACGTGTGTGGACACTTGCAGATCTGCACATGCCCACTGCTTAGTGATGTTGGACGGGGTAGCAGAAACAAATGTTCCCCGTCTACGCAAACGCAATCCAAATACAAAAATAGATTGTGTCAAATTCAAATACAGTTATTAAAACACATTAAAACTGTATTTCTAACGGGTTGCTTAGGGAACTAAAATAAATATGAAATACAAAAACGAATAATATAGCATAACACTATTATCCATGTCATTTTCTCTGTAACTTGTATGTCTTATATTTTATGAGGGACGTAAAAAGTCAAGGCACTAAGTCCTACTTTAATTGCAATGTAGTACAACGAGTTCCATTTTTAAACCTGTCAGTGCTTTAGAGTCACCTGCTTCATCCATCCATCCATTCTTTTCCACTTATCCGGGGTCGGGTCGCGGGGGTAGCAGCCTAAGTAGGGAGGCCCAGATTTCCCTCTCCTCAGCCACTTGGTCCAGCTCCTCCGGGGGAATCCCGAGGCGTTCCCAGGTCAGCCGAGAAACATAGTCCCTCCAGCGTGTCCTGGGTCTTCCTCTGGGTCTCCTCCCGGTGAGACATGTCTGGAACACCTCACCAGGGAGGCGTCCAGGAGGCATCCTAACCAGATGCCCGAGCCACCTCAGCTGGCTCCTCTCGATGTGGAGAAGCAGCGGCTCTACTCTGAGTCCCTCCTGGATGACCGAGCTTCTCAACCTATCTCTAAGGGAGAGCCCAGACACCCTGCGGAGAAAACTCATTTCGGCCACTTGTGTCCTGCTTATCAAAGAGATTTATTAATTGCCCTTATCAAAGTTAATGCTCAATAATCCAGGTAAAAAAATCCAACAAAGTTAAGTCAGGTCACTGGATTATAGAGCATGAACTTTGATGTTTTGAACCACTTTGGCTATGGCTGCCTCAGAGGAGTGGACGTGGGAGACGGCGGGCCCCAGAAACCGTTTTATCACCAGCAAACTAGCTGGCCCACTATGTTAGTGTGCTGCTAGTGGGACTGAGCTCGTTATGGCTCCTTGGACTGATGAAGTCCTTTGGGAGAAGGATGAAACATCAACAAAGAATAAAACCATCCAGAGGACCTGACTTAACTTTGTTGGATAATTACCCTTATATTTTGTCTTATAAACTAGGATGTGTCCTAAATTGGTGGCGTTTCTTATTTGACGTACCGTTTGCTTTGGTCCTATATGTTGGGGATATATGGGGAGTGGTGGCGCAGAGGTTAGAAAAGATGGGCCTGTGATCGGAAAGTCGCTGGTTCAACTTCCCGGACTAACATCAAAATGTGGGTGGAAAAGGTGAAGCACCCACACCTGCATCCACCCTCATCTGCCCCTCTCTGGGCCCTTAACCCACACAATCTGCTCCCAAACAGGTCTCTGTTGAAAATGAGTTCTCATGACTCTGTGAGACTACCTGTATAAATAAAGGGTGAATGAAATGTTGTGGAAAAGTCACTGTTCCAGTTTAGAATATCTGCATTAAGAAACATTTTTATATGGACATATGTTTCAGCTGAGATTGTATTTGTGCTACACCCTAGTAATTAAAGTATTTCTATAAACATGAACATCATATCAAATATGAAACCAAAGCTATTTGACAGGGCAATAATGTTTCATAGTTTATTTTAGAGTAAAAAAGATGCCTTCAAACCCAAAACCACAATGATATCATATTAACAACAAATTCAAAAATGTATGTTCTTCCTGAAAAGTTACAAGAAGAATTGGTTTTAAATCAGGGAGCCTTGTGAACAGTTTATATTCAGTAACGGATGTTCCTCTCGGAGAAAGGTAAAGTGCTCAAACACAATAAGAATCATAAGAAAAGAGAACTGACTGCAGGAGAGATTTTAGTCTTTACAGTACCTGTTTGCACTGGATTTACTTTGAAAGTCTCAGTCAAAAAACAGATTCAGGCTGAGGAACTTCACAAGAACAAATGAACTTGTTCATTCCTACGCTGCAGGTTCTAAGGACGTCACAGAGACCAGCATCTTCCACAGTGCTAACTGGTCTGCAGGTAGTAGCTACCACTTCCATACAGCATCTGTCACGGTTCAGCGTTGCAGTGCTCACAGATTTACTTTTATCCAGCCTGCTGTTGGGAAAAGTTTTAAAATAGTAATGCCCCATGTAAAAGTCCAGTACCTTTCTCCATGTGTCTGTCCTGCTGCTCAGTTTGGTTCAGCCACTGAGCTATGGACCTAAAAGTTAAGGGAAAAAATAGCGTTAACGTGTTAAAAATAATTGTCACCGTTAGTCATTTGCTACGTTACCACGATAATTACACATTAACGTGCCCAGCACTGCTTTCTAGTTTTATATTGCCTAAAACAGGGGTGCCCAAAGTGGGGCCCAAGCTGTCCTCATTACTATATTAACATTTCCTTTTGAAGAATCAATGTTCTTACACTCATTGATTCCACCAATTGACTTTATTGTTAGTCGGCCTGACCACCATAATTTAACTACACGGATTACGAGTAGATATAAAATAATTTTAATAAGTTATATTTTATTTTGACTTTCTACCATCTCATGGCAGCTTCCTGCCACTGAATAACACTTTCCTTTAACAGAACACACTTTATAAATCACACACAGTGTTTTAAAAGTAAATTATAAATATGAACTGTTTTCAGTGGTGATTTTAGCCTCTTTAAATTTAAACTCAGCACCCCTGAAAATAAAGAAACCATCATTAGGATTGTGTAAGGAAACAGTTCTCAAACCATGGAATCATCAAAATATTGAATAAATATGGAATAAATGACAACGGTCTCAAACAGGCCAATAAAATCTGATTTTTTTGCACAAGTCTCGTCACCGGTCTCCTGTGGGTCAATAATTAATAAAAATGTTGCAAGCACCACATGTTTTAAAGCACACTCTTAGTTTCACTGTTAGTTTTAGAATAAAAGACTTTGCTTCAACATGAATAAGAATCAGCGTTTAGACAGATCAGCAGCACATCAGAGCTCACAAACAAAGACCGTTTGAAAGTTTGCACACCCGCAGCCCCCCCCCCCCACACACACACACAATGAAAATGTTAAATTAACCTCCAAGTCATATGGATGACTGTCTTTTGTTTGCCATATTTGTCTCATGCAACAGCAAAAAATAAAACTAGAAAACGTTTGTCGACATTATTGAAATATATTTTACAAGACTACAGACACGTTCCCAGTTTGTGATGCGGAAAAAATATATATATATTAAAAACAGATGTAAAAATAAATAAATAGTAATCTGTGCCTGATCACAACAATTGTTTCTTTTCGGTGAAACCAGTCCTGGACAGTTTTGGACAACTAGATACCAGTGTTTCTTTACTGGTTTGACTTGACGTACATATCCTGGACTTCTTTTGGCTGCTCCCTGCCTCAGGGGTCGCCACAGAGAACCATCTCCCATCAAGACTTGGCCATTCTTTTGTTTTATTTTTATGCCGGATGCATACCAGCCACACATTGGAGTTGATGACGTCATCATCTACCTGCTGCACAGAGCCACCTGGACAGTGCAGGCATCACTGTAAGAGTCATGTTCTTTGACTTCTCCAGTGCTTTTAACACCATGAGACCTGCTCTACTCTGCAGTAGCTCCTGGACATGCAGGTGAAGGACTCGCTGGCCACCTGGGTCGGAGACTACCTCACAGGTCGGCCACAGTGTGAGGCTGTAGAACAGCACCTCAGACACCACTGAGCAGCACAGCGGCTCCTCAGGGGACGGTCCGCTCAACAACTTGGCCATTCTGATGCCTGGTTTGAACTTCTCAAGTCATCTTCAGTAAATCTACACATCTAAGGCTCTGAACTGCTGCCCGTGCTTAGCTATTTGTTCTTTTTGATGTTTTGAATAAACCCATAACCTATTGAGCTGCCACAAGTCATTTCATGTAGCCCGACAACTTACTTAACAAATTAAAACAAACATCTTTCACTGTATGATTTTTAAAGAACTGTTCGTCTCATATTTATTGTCAGAAGCAGACGTTACAAGTGGTGGGAATTGTAAAGCAGTTTACGAACACGTGCACATCTACTAATCTGTGTTTCTGCCTGATAATGTAACTTAAAAAAGGCACAAATGAATAGGAATAGGGTTCATCCGATCAGAATTTTGAATAAAACAAATGGTTTTAACAAAAGATCAACCTTGAATCAGATTTTTTTCCATGTAATCACTCTGAATGATTTAGCAGCATTGCTTGCTGATAAATGGTTTCTTCTTGGTGCCAAAACCTAAAAAAAAAAAAAAAAAATCAAGGGGCTATTTAATCACAATGCTGCCATATTAGTTTTCTTAAAGCCTTAGCCCTGTCACCACTAAAGAATGAGTGGTCATGCTTAGGGTCATCCTGCAAGGCCTCTCATAAATTCCACCAGCGTTACCTGTCTTCTGGCACGAGCTTGATAGCTCTTATTATTGCTCAGTGACCTGAAGGCAAAACTTCACTTTAGGTCTCATCCCCTTCAGGCCACAGCTGGCGAACTGTCCTCCTGGCTGCTCACCTCTGCTCTTAAAAGCCATAAACTTGTGCTCGACAAGTTAGCCAGGAGACAAGAATCACAAGTGGTGATTATTTGATATTGTAAAGTGAATTATACCCTCCACTGTTCTCCGGTGAACGGGCGGTTTACGAAAGACCGAAGGGATGTTTTCAAGATGTGTGCAGTTTATGAGGCTCCTCAATCACACAAAGAAAGGATGTTTGAATCTCAATTCAACCCGAGGCTACAATGGGTGTTTGAAGCCACTGTCAGTGGCGAGAAGAAACAATTAAAAGAAAGAGAACTGCTCTCTCATCTTCTGTGGTTTTACCTCTGCACTGAAGACTTCAATCTGCGCCAATGAATCTATAAACACGGAGACGTTTTCAGAAGTGACCATCAGAAAGGCTGTTCATTTTGAACAATTCATCAGTGTGCAACGTTGGATGGAGCACCGTACTTTAGCACAGACACTTCTCGTAATGCTCACACGCTGGAGTATAGACGCTCAGCCGAGGCGAGAAACCATTTCAACAACCAAACAGAGCGAGAGTGCCCTAGGAGGCTATTCACACGTGTGCTGATAGTTGTTAAAACCCTGTGTGTTTCACTTCAAATGGGTTTAGAGCAGCTTGCAGATGTGAACAGGGCAATGAAGCAACACCATAATACACTCTGGGATGTTCACCTCAGGCAAGCACGCTGTGATGCTAAGCACCTCTCTGAAAGATGCCAAAGAAATCCATTGATTTCTCTTTGTTTGTGGACTTGTTTCCACTGTGGGCTTTGAAAGCAAAGTGCAGAAATGTTGGACCAGTCTCATGGTGTATGCTTCCCAAAACTTACTAAATAAAAATAAAATAAAAATTCTATCAAATTGCATGTTTGATTTGTTTTGAAACTGTGTCAAACTAAAAAGTAGTATACAGATCTTGAAGTTTCCTAAAGTGCAGTGTTGTGAAAGTTCACTCTGTAAAAATGTAGATCAAAGTTTAGCTCAGCGATTCAAACTGAATTCAGTTGTGTGCGTTATATATATATAATATGAGGTCAGGCTGACATGATGCTGAGAAGGAAGGTAGATGTTTTATGTGTCCAAGAGACCAATTCAAAAGGGCAGCAAGGCTTGCAGCATTGGAGCAGAGTTCAGACTGTTTTACCACGGTGTGGATAGAAAGAGAAATGGAGTAGGGGTAGTCCTGAAGGAGGAGTTGACAGAGAATGTAGTAGAGGTGAAAAGAGTGTCAGATAGGGTGATGTGTGGAGTTAAGTGTGGATGCTTCACCTTTCCCACCCACATTTTGATGCTTATACTAATTTATGTGATCACACATGAAATGCAATTGATTCTATGTGACTCCTGTACCGTCACGTGAATAATGTATTACAGGTTAGGAATATCTGGACCAGCAGATTACGTGTGTCAGCATCTGCACAGTCTCTTCACAGAACCATGCAGTTTCTTCTCATCCTCTCACCGCTCATTTAGTGCAGCGTTTTTGTCAGTAATATAAAAATGGTATATAGATGTCAGTGACGGATTGGTTAAAAAAGAAAGAAAGAAGGGAATCAAATATCAAATAATTATTTTTCCTCTTTGGCACCCCTTACAGCTAATGGTCCCGTATTAAACAACCTTGATCCACAAAAACAGCAGTGACTGTCAACCCCAATCCTCGACTTACGACTGCACGTTGACACCTAAATAATGCAGGTCCCTCCATAGCTCTACATTCAGAGACATTTTTTCCTGCTTTTGGACCTATAGGCATCTTATTTTGTGTTCCTTGTGACACAGTTGCAATTTCAGGAATTAACTCTTTTCTCGTAATTGCCCGATGTAATAAATGCTGATTAAATGAAACCATGTAAATAGTCCTGATTAACAATGGAAACAATCAGGAATAAAACGCAATAAAAACGGAGAAATACTGCTTTTGCTCTTGTGTTTTCAGAGATTGAGTGGGTGTCAAAAAAGAAAAAGAAAAAGGAAACTGCAGATCAATTTGAATTTGTTTTGTAACCTCGCTGCAGTTAAGAACCATCTGCCCAATGGCATGAAAAGCAGATTAACAGATTGTATCTGCTGCGTTTTGAATGGGAAGAATCCCACCTGGAAAATGAATAGGTGCTCTTGGCAGGCCTAAGAGAAACCATCATTGATGAACATATCAAATGACTCATCCAGTATGATCCAATGTGCATCACAAAATCCACTAATGCATAAATTAATATCAAAACATTAACAGAATCCAGGCTTTATCTCATGTTACTGTCACAGAGAAAACAACATACCACTGGTCTCCAACCATGACTTGTTTATTACAATTGCAAACAAAAAAAAAACGACGATGTGATTGGTCATCTCTCGGTGAATAGTTCAGCCCAGAGAATTCCAAAACCTATTTGGTCCAAAAGTTCCTAATCACAACGACTCTAAGGCTTTTTTTCATACATGCTTTGTCAAATTCTCTAGCTACTGGTAGACTGTAACTGTTTCCCAGCCAGTGTGTCCTGGGTTAGCTCCAGGGTCTTCTGCCAGTTGGCGCCGCACTGAACATGGCAGCTGAACCTCACCAGCTGGCTCCGGCGGGGATGAAGAAACTTTGGCTCTGCAGAGAATGACACAATGTCAAACGACCACAGGATCAGGCATATCACTGAGCATGACAGGACTTCATGGTATTGACGAGAGGAAAAGTGTCTAAAAACTGCCTTTTCAAAGCACTGCTGCGATTAGAGTGCAGTCAAAATGTTTGACCTTGCTTCCCACGTTATGTTCAGCCCCTGCCTAATATGCATAATGAATCACAATTTCAGTGTATGAAGTTAGACAAGGTCACTTTAACGGTCCATCTAAAGATCTTAAAGCAAGAGATTTTAGGAAAAGCTTTTTCTCATTTCTAATTTGAACAATGTCAATATTTAAACAAGTTTGTTCTGTAGCATGGACTTTGTTGTTCTGTATAGAACTTGTTCGCATATACAGTTGATGTTTCAACCTTCCTGCTGCTAATCACAGTATCTTGTCCGTGATAGACATCAAAGTCATTAATAGAATATTAATGTTCTTCTTGATAAACACTGAAAAAAAAACTAAACAAAAAGGCATGAATATTTGTGTCTTGTATTTCCCAAAATTTCTTACGATCATAGAAAAACAAACACCAGATTGAACCTTAAGGGTTTGTCACTGGGGTGGTGCATTCAAAGATAAATATCATGTACTCTTTATGATGGGTACTAATTGGCACCTTTGAAATTTGTACCTTTTTTTTAGAGAGCAGTTCTGAACCTCAAGTCACAGCTTGTTTTATAGATTTCCAGTACAAAATGGGCCCAAAAGTGTAGAAAAATGGCTTTAATATAAATTCCCTCAATTGCCTTTTTCTTATATGGATATTCTGATTTTGCAGCACGGTGGCGCAACTGGTAGAGCTGCTGCCTCTCAGCGAGCAGGTCCTTGGTTCAAACCCCGGTCCAGGAGCCTTTCTGGGTGGAGTTTGCATGTTCTCTCCGTGCTGCGTGGGTTTTCTCCGGGTGCTCCGGTTTCCTCCCACAGACCAAAAACATGCATGTTAGGCTGATTGGTAACTCTAAATTATCCCTAGGTGTGAGTGAGAGAGTGAATGGTTGTTTGTCTCTATGTCCCTGTGATGGACTTGCGACCCGTCCAAAGTGTACCCCGCCCCTTGCACAGTGATTGCACCGGCGACCCCCGTTACCCAAAATGGAATAAGTGGGTAAAGCTAATGGATGGATGGATATTCTGATTTCCTAACATCAAACATGGACTTTGGAAATCAGGTGACATTCAAGCCAAACGTTCATCCATTTTCTTGACCTGCCTTTTACTCACCAAGCAAGATCTGAACACCTGATTTTTATTTCAAAAGCAAGCAGCACTGATTGAACCTGCCATCCATACACACAAACTCCAAACCAAAGTCTTGCAATAATAACAGTGTGCCAACCAGCTGTTTCAATTATGAGCTGGAGGTCCCGCTAACCAAGTGGGAGACATCTCCAAAGATGGTGGAAAATGAAAGGGTTATGATACTATAGGATTTCCAGATTCCGACTTACAAACAGGTGATTGTTGACTAAGCAGACGTTGAGGTAGCCGACAAACCACAGAAGAAGGGAGGGATTTTAAATGTAACAATTTCTGGTGATGGGAACATCAAGAAGAAAAAAAAACAAAAAACACAAGAGGCATCAGAAATGTCAATGCCTAAAATAAGAAATACAGTAGTCCCTCACTTATTGCGGGGGTTACGTTCCAGACACCCCGCGATAGATGAAAATCCACAAAGTAGGGAAGTATAGTTATTTTAGTATTTATACGTATTTTAAGGCTTTATGAACCCTTCCCACACTCTTGCAATGTTCTTAATGTTCTAAACTCTCTGAACACTAAGAGCACAGCGAAAGAGAGCAGACTACGGTTACTGATAAGGTGCATAATGTTCTGGTTGGTCGCCTTCCATCAATCAGCTAATTATGTGTTGTGAACAATCTTACGTAGAAAACCCATGAAACAGTGAGTCCGCGAAAGTCGAACCGCGAAGTACCGAGGGACTACTGTATAAAATATTTCAAACATTAAAACCTTAGTGGTGTCGGTGATCATTAGTGGTGCACTTGGAGAAGACCCACAAACTGGGAGAGTGGTTCCAACTGATTCCAGAAGCAATCTTGGAGATCACCTTACAGAAAAGTTCAGTGCTAGGAACGACCATGATATTATGGAAAACTGTCAAGGTCCAAAGCCTGTAGTAGAAGACCCATGCTTGAGGGTAAAGTGCCATATGGGAAAAGGGGCAAACAGGCAGGATTATACATACAAATGCTACTGAAAAACACATTTACATGTTAGTTTGTTTTTCCAAGATTGCATTTTTTATTTTTAGAAAATTCAGGAAAAAGACGGTTTCAAAGAAAAATTTTGACTTGTCTTGAATTTTTTCTGGAACTTTTTTTAATTTAATGGCTGACGGTTTTGGTTTAAGTGCAAACATTTTTTTGACATTATCCCCTAAGATTTTGAACAATCTGAACTCGTACCATTTACAAGTTGTCACATCCTCATAAAAATACACATTGTTAC
>NC_056507.1:3443652-3465746 GCF_014905685.2 Nematolebias whitei
GTACCATTTACAAGTTGTCACATCCTCATAAAAATACACATTGTTACCTCAAGGACCAATAGTCAACCTTACAAAGTACATCAGTACAATCTGTAAACTAGGAGACAAACCCTCATCTATGACCGTGGACAATTTGTCTTTGTCCGCTGAGACAAAATATTTTATCTCTGTTTGCGCATTTTATTTTCTTAAGATCAGAGCATGTTTGAATCAAAAGGAGCATCGGCTTGAGAGGAATATCTTCAAGTACAATCTCTGAGATGATGAAATTATGATTTTTTTAAAGTAAACATGTTCATGTGAAAATTTCTGGCACAGTTGAAGGAGCAACTGAGATATGGAGAGATAAAGATGTGCAATTTCACCAAGGATCAAAAGGGTATGCCATGTTGAGTCTATAATTGAAGTGACATGCTTGGTGGAGGGGTCAAATAAATAATATAAATCTGCTTCAAAAGCACGTACATCCTCATGCCTTTCAACAGAGGTCAGCCATACATCATTTGCTGACCGCTGCTGATGAACATCTGGGGTCTTTTTTTCTTTATGCACTTGAAAAACTGTCCCTGAGCACGTCAATCAAAGCTAAGCATTCAGGGTAAATTGGCCATTAAAGGGTCACATTTGCTCATAAGTCAGGAGGAGAATGCAGCCATATGTGAAACCTCAAAGACGTTATCCTAACCAGTATCTGTTCCTAACCTCAGGATGCTAACTTGTACAGCACAACAAAGCTAATGGGCCCAGGGGAACGAGGCATTTCAACATAGTCTGTGTTTCCACCCACAATATGACCCTGCACAGAAGTCCCTCACATGTGAGGAGAAGAATAATATCGCCTGAATGTCATCATAAGTTAAATCTGCAAGCCTGGCTCTATTTCATGGTCATCCTCACATGGGGTGGGGTGTTACTGTTAGGGTCTTCAGATACAGATATGCATGTTGGCTAGGAGTTTATACTAGAAGCACTGATGTCTTTATGTGTGTAAGCTTGTTGCATCTGTGCAAATCATTTAACGTTGCACAATTCCATTTGGATTATATTTTCTATGCAACATCCGCTCTTGAATAAGTACAAAATAGTTCTGATTTTAAAAGTGATTCAAGGTGAAATGTGAAAACAATAAAAAATAGCGTTTATAGTACTCCTGAATGTAATTTCAGTTTACAAGACAAAAACTAGATAGGTGAAATAGGTATGCTTTAATCCCTTCGTTCAGATCTTTTGAAGGGGGATTCTGTGGAAAGGTTTTAAACAATGATCTTCTTGCATGTTTTAGAGACCTCCTTGAATGACAAGTTTGTTTGTTTTCTCTAAGAAGATTAATGTTAGTAGCTACTCTGAGCAGGGATAAGAATACATTTGAAATTCATCATGTAAACAGGCCCATAAGCTGCTGCTTTTCCCACAGGGCTAATGCTGCAGTTAGCTTGAAATATTTATTAAACCAGTTAGCATAGCAGCAGGGGAACAGTGGAGCAGAGGTTAAAGAAGGTGAGCCTGTGGTTACTGGATCAAATCCTGTTGGAGAAAAATGCTTTCGCGTACGTCTTCTACACAAAAAAAAAACAGATTTTCAAGAAAAGTTATATAAATATACATAATGTACACACATGCAGACGAGTCACAGTAATCTGTGTTCCCTGCTTGCTTTTATATCCTTATCAGCCTTATCAGTTCAGCCGAGTTCACAGAGCTCAGGTGTCCTTGGAGCCAGCTGCAGACCTTCTCACTCAGCACTCTTGGTTAACTCAAACATATGGTTCATGGGCGCAGATGGTTTTGATTATGTCTTGGGATTTTTGTTTTCAGCCATAGTAATAAAACCATCCATAACCTTTTACCAAATGTTCTCTGACAAATCTTTTGACTGTTACAACATCATTGGGGTGGGAAAAGTGAAAGCAAGGTCCTTAAACCCCGCATCTGCTTCCTAGGCACCTTAGGTGGCAGCCCTCTGCTCCACACACGTGGGCTGCAGCAGCTCTGTAGTAGGAAGGGCATCTGGGATATACAGTAGTCCCTCGTTTATTGTGGGGGATCCGTACCCTAAAGACCCGCAATGTGAAAAACCGCAAAGTATCCTTTTAAATCCTTCCCGCACTCTTGCAACATTCTAAACAAACAAACAAACAAACAAAAAAAAGAAACTGTCCAGATGACCTGACTGAAAATTGTTGGATTCTAAACAATATTTCTAAAAGAGCACAGGATGTCATGATTTCAGTTCCCTTCCTCCTCTGCTCTTTGCCACCTGCTAGCGCTCTTGGTCACGTCCACTTCGCTGCTCTGCATGCTGATCAGCTGATCAGCTGCAGGAGGAAGTTTATCCTGCAGTAAGGGCTGCACAAATGTGCAGCAGGTGCTAAAAAATTTAAAATAATTTATTTTAAATAAAAATTTCATGACGATTGTGCTGCTCATCCATCAATCAGCCAACTGTGTGTCATGCCGAATCTTATTTTGAAAATCCGCGATAGTGAGTCCATGATAAACGAACCGCGAAGTAGCGAGGGACTACTGTACTAAATTGCAAACACCTAATGTTCTCTCTGTTGCAACCTCTGAGGAAGGGAGCTCTCGAAAGGTAAAAAAGTTTAGCATAGCAGTCACACAATAGCTTGTTGCCAGCCTGGAGTGTTTTTTGCCGTTATCAATAGCTAGCTGTGGCAGAGGCAGATCAATGAATTAATGAGGTAAAAGAGAATATTTATGAATCTCTATTTAGAGAAATGATTCAGGTTTTGAATAATTTGTTCAGGACTCATACATTATCATTTTCTCACACCAAAGTATAATCCGGCTTGTGCGGTTAAATTTTGTGAACCAAACAAAACTTGACAAACGCTTATTTGTGCATTTAAACATTAGAAAATATATTTTTTATATTGTGATGTTCAAGTTTATCCACACCCTTATCCTTTGGAGGTCTTAATTTCACTGAAACCAATATTTTGCTAAACATCCATTATTTTTAGGAACAAAATGTCACCTTAAGTTTGAATGTTCTAGTAAAAATAGTAAAATTAATTAATGAAGTTCTTCTTCCACTCATTATTTTGCCCAAAACACAATAAATCTACAGAAAAAAGGGTTTCTCCTAGTTCTAGTTTAACAACAAAACTGTGAACAATGGGTCGATTCAAATCTGCAGTCCATGTTTGATTAATACTTCCTGAGCAACCTTTTTGTTTTCTTCATACATGAACAATGTAAAGTATTCTGCATTAACTCAACTTTACCTGAATGCATACTCCGCAAGAGTCCTTTCTAAATCACCATCACAACCAAACATCTGCAGCAACTGGAAGCACAAATGTTCTCACCCTCACCTTTAATCTGACGAGTCCAACAGAATTAGATCACATTTTCACTGCAGCGTCTGCAGCTTCATTGTCCTGTTTCAGTTTTACAGAGACGATGGGATGCTATGAACAACATGTGGTATCAGGATGCAGAACTTGAAAAGACACATCGAGCACAAAACAAAAGCAGCAATGTTTCTTGGCTAAAATCTGAGGAAGTATGCATGATGAAATGATTTTAGCACCAGAGCTTCAAAAAAACTATAAACAGTGGTGGTGGTTTTGTGTTGACGCTCTCCTCCTGTCACTTGGATTCGTTATAAAACGTCAGCGCTGATGCAACAAGAAAATGGTGTAATGTATTATTCAGCAAATATTCCACCAAAGAGTGCGAGTTTGTTTTTTTGATAAATACTATTTTATGTTATTTTCTCCATTTCTGGCTCAGTTACTTTTCTTGAGCCGTCTGTTTTCTGTTAAACCACCACAGTCAGAGGCCGCTTTGTTCATAATAAACAAGAGGAAAATGAAAAGGAAGATTAGGTGCAGATATCAACAAAGACCGTCTTGTTGATGGTGCGAATGGCATTGAATTAGCATATCTTTCAGTCTTGGCCAGTGCAGTGCCTGCCCACTGATAGTGAACTGTTCTGCTCCTCACTGCCCAGCTGGCACATACAGCATCCCAGTGTGCTCTTTGGATAAAGCATCCCACCTAAATCGCACAAAAACTGTTAGTTATGGTACAGAGACAAGCGTCTAAACCTGATTTGACAAAACTTGAAATGAATAAACAATAGCTGTGCCAGTAGACACGACACACTTTAAGTGATGTCACTCCTTAGTGTGTCCTCGGTTTACAGGTGTAATTTGCTGGTTTGGTAACATGATAACTTGAGAGGAACAAACTTTCAGTGTTCATTCAACCTTTATTTATACAGATTAATCCCATTGAGCCTCGGGGACTCATTTACACGAGGGACCTGAAACCGTAGTACGAGAACTATCCTTCTTTCCCATATTTTTGACCATCTAAAAATCTGGACCCAGTTAAAGAGTTGTGCCACGGCTAGTATAAAGAGCATGTCAGGATACCTGCTTGTGATTTCCTTTAAACTTTAACGTTTAGCTTTATGTTTCAGGTCAAGTGACAAGGGGGCGTTCCCAGGGAGCGCTGCCGCTATCTACTCATGCAACAGCTGCTGGGCATTCAGCTAATTGCACCAACAGCGTAAGGCTGGATGAGTTCATTGTTCTTGTTTGGACCAACATAAGTGATTTTTCTGGCCAGTTCTAGAGAAAATCTCATTTGTGAAAGACGCTTGAATATACAACTTACCTGTGCTTCTCTATTGATCTCCTTGTGTGAAAATGTTAACATCTTCATTACTTCACACCGAGGCATCTTCCCGCCCACCTCCTCCCATTTCAGTGAAAGGAAACCTTGTCTGTTCAGTCTGCTTCAGACGTCTGCATCCCAACCTGTCGCAGTAAACCTGCCCGCTCTTATCACTCGACCTGTCACCATCCGCCTTCCTGGAACCACTTATCTCTTGCAAGACAACCAAGCTCCTTGTTCTCAGGGCAGAGGGGAAGAATATTCTCAGCCATAATAATAAAAACATCCATAACCTTTGACTGAAACTTCCTGACAATAAACAAAGAATGTATGCACAGTTAGGTAGCATCTCAGGGAAGCTCAGCTGCATGTTTTTTTGTCCTCATCAGGGTCTCCACCTGACTGCAATTCATCGTTGTAACTGACTTGAGTGGGCAAATGCTCACATTTGATGGTGTATGGCACAATGGAGAGGTGTTCTCTTCACAGATGATTCCGGTTTTCCCTGTACAGAGCAGATAATTTGTTTCAGCAGTTTGCTGATGTCAGCGTTGTGAATAGAGAGGAGCACGGTGATGATGGGGTTATGGTATGGGCGAGGTATGTGATGGACAACAAACACAGGTCATTTAATTGATGGCATTTTGAATACTTTGATAAGATCCTCATTGTTGTGCCATTCATCCACGACCATGCTCATGTTGCAGCAGGATAATGCACGTCCCCATGTTGCAAGGATCTGTACACAATTCCTGGAAGCTGAAAACATCCTAGTTCTTGCGTGGCCGGCATATCCACCTAACATGTCACACATTGAGCATGATTAGGATGCTGTGAATCAGCTTAAACAATATTCCAGCTCCTGACAATACCCAACAGCCTTGCACAGTCATTGAAGAGAAGTGGACCAACATTCCACAGGCACAATCACTAATCTGATAACTCCACGCAAAGGAGATGTGTTGCACTGTGCGAGGCAAATGGTGGCCACACCAGCTACTGGCTGGTTTTCTCAGGCTGTGATTGTGCTAGTGTGGAACACAATGATCCGAAATAAATGTTTGTTCAGCAACATTTTGCAACAGGAAGTGGAGAGCTTGTGTTTGCAGTTTCTTTAAAATTTAAACAGTTTGCTTCATGGACTTGCCACATGCCTCTTGTCTTCCTGTTTGTTGGGCTGCCCAGATGTGTCACGCAGATATGATGCAGAAAATACCTTTTTCCAGACTGCCAAACGTCAGAAACGTCCCTTCGGCAGAGAGCACAGTTCGCCAGCTGAAGCTGTGACATCTCCCTCCAATTCATCTGCCAACTGCCTTCCTGGGATGCTATATGACAGAATGTGTGTGTCAGCCCAAAACATGGCAAAGGAAGTTCTAAGCACACAAACGGTGGTGGCTTCCCTGTCATTCGCAGATTGGAAAACAATAGACAGGTGATGAACGATGAAGACGAATGGCATTCCATCCTGCCAAATGTCACACTGAACAAATGAATTACAAGACTGCTTTTCATCATTTCAATGAGCTTTCCTCCCACTACGCTTAGCATAAATCATGTTAACCTTCTCATTTTCAAGTTCATTCATTTTTAAAGGTGCTCTCCCTCCTGTCTTTGCTGGCATTGGGCCTTGTAAGAGGCACCAAAGGGATCTAAATGCCGAGACTCCATTAAAACCTTAGACTGCAGAATATTGTGACACTTTTCCTGGGAATGCCAGCTCAACTTTCTGTCATAACTCAGAGCTGTCATTCCATTGCTCTTTGCAGCATGCAAATGATCATGGCAAGTCTGTGTATATCTGCGGGTTCGAGGAGTGAAAAAAAATTCTGTTACAGTGCATTTATAAAATGAAAGATTGAACCGTGCCATGACATGAATACTCACGTGTGGACATTGTGACACCTAAAGTGATTTCAGACTACTTAGGTGAACAGAAATATTTCATTTCAACACACGGTCTTGCTCTTAAAACCCTTGAAAAAGCAATTTCACTTTTAGAGACATTTTATTGAATTTTTGTGAATTCTACCAAATCACACGTTATGCTGGCTTAGAGATTTTCATAGCATAATTTCATAAAATATGCCCACAAGGACTACCTTACAGTTGTATTTATGGTTAAAAAGATCTGAGAAAATTTTAAAAGGTGTCAATGCAATTTTGGCTAGAAATTGAAACATTTATTTACTGTCTTCTACAAAGCCTGGTAGTAATTTTGGACTTACTTTTTGTTATATTATAAGCTAACAAATTGTAGACAAGGGCATCACAGTTCTTAGAGGAGCTGCCTCACTGCACGAAGAGAACTGGATTCCCTACCTGCCTTTATCCATGTGCAAACTCTAATTGTCCTGAAGTGAGAGTGAGTGTAAATGGTTGTTTATCTGCTTTGTCTTTATGTGACCTTGATGGACTGGAGACCTGTCGAGGGTGTACCCCACCTCTCGCACAGTGACTGCTGGTGATAGGAACCAGCTGCCCCGCAACCTGAAAAGAATAAGCAGGTAAAGAAAATGGGAATGATGGTATAATAAACAATGTTAAAGCCTTCTTTCAGTGGTGTATTTAAGTCACCATGGTAACAACACACCTGCATCTGTCACTTCCTGACTGTACTCTTAAGACAGGCAGACGTCCAAACAAAGCAAAAAATACACCTAAGACATGACTGTCAACAAGGAAGAAGGTCGGCAATGGAGGAGGGGGCGTGACAAAGAGACCATCTTAGCACCAACATAACTGGTTTGTTCCACTTTGGAGTAAGCTGTTGGGGGAAGAATCAGTTTTGTTGTGCGTTTCCTTGACTGATGAAGCCTTCCGGATTGAAGGCGAAAAGTTTCAGCACAAAAAAAAGAAACTGTACAGATGACCTGACTGAAGAATGTTGGATTGTATACCTGGAGTATTGAGCATGGGCATTGTTGTTACACCTAAGACAGTTGCAATGCTAAAAAGTTTAAGTTAAAGATATACTCAAACCAGAGGCTCCCAATCCTAGTCCTTGTGGAACACTGTCCTGCATGTTTCCCTGCTTATCTTCATGTCTTCGAGTTTTTCCGAAACCTGTTTTTCACTCATTCATACAAATCAGGTGTGTCAAATCAAGGAAACAACTACAACGTGCAGGACAGTGTTCTTTGAGGACTAGGACTGGGGAACACCGTCCTAAATCATAAATGGTTGAAGCTTCTGATTGTCAGTTGTTAATTGATTTGTCCATTTTTGTTGCTGCAGTGTTTTATACAGAAGATGGGAGAAGTTAAAAATACCCCTTGCTTTCAGTTCTGAATAAAAAAAGGCTAGAGTGATGATATATGATGGAAGTCTACAGAAGACTGGTTGTGCATGCTGGATTTGGGGACATCCACCCATTATGTTTTACCTGCTTCTTGCTTTTCGAATCGCGGGGGTCACTGGTACCCATGCCCTGCCATCACTCTGCGAGAGGCGGGGTACACCTTGGACAGGTCTCCAGTCCATCACAGGGACACAGAGACAAACGAGACAATCAACCATTCACTCTCTCTCTCTCTCACCTAGGGACAATTAGAGTTACCAGTCAGTCTAACATGCATGTTCTTGTTTGAGAGAGGAAACCCGAGTACCCAGAGAAAATCCACACAGCACGGAGAGAACATGCAAACTCCACCCAGAAAGGTTTGTACTGACGACTTGCGCGTTGACGGGTGGCAGCTCTATCACGTGCACCATCGTGCTGCCCATTTGGAGGCATTTAAAAGAAAACTAAAAATACTGTAGAAGTAAAAGATGCCCTGGGCAAACGAAGCCTAAATACTTTTAATGTACGCACTGTAGATGAAGATAGACAATGAGAAAAATGAGTTTGTATGAAATTGGTAGTTCAATTTATTGTGAGAAATGTGACATTCTGTTGTAAAATATTTAGAAATCACTGTTAAACAATTATAAAATATATCCCCTTCAATTTCAAACACTTCTATTATGAAATAAATGAAAGTTGTACATCTCCAAAGGGTTGGATTTTCTTACTAATATGCCAAAATCCTACTGTTGCCCAAGTGAAACATTTTCTCATAATTTTATGGAAATTGTATCCACACCACACAATCTCCTGCTTTAAAATGTAATTTTAACGTTTTCTTTCATACGTGTGTTTTTCAAAAGTGCAAAAGGAGTAGAATTGTTGAAATAAAAATACAAAAATAAAAGTGAAAATGTTGCATTCAGGTTTATGCATTGGTATCATCATTAATATTAGATGGACGGAGGGTCTCCCTCTTCTATCAGTGCTCAAATATGACTATGCTAAATTTTTGGAGTCACTGAATGATCATTAGGGACGTGAACTGCACTAATGATATAAAAATAAAATAATCTTATGTGCTTATGATATACAAGTCCCTCATTATTTAATTTTCCTCTGGGATTAATAAAGTATTTTTGAATTGAAAGCACATCCTCATAACTCGCTAACAGACTTACAAACATTGTAACTCACAGTGTAGTGGTGTCTTTACAGCCGAAATATCTAATTAAAAGTATAGAAATACTGTGTGTGCATATTTGAAGTAACAACAGCAAAGAATTACATTAATCAACAAAACAACACCTTAAAAGTTAACTGAAGTTTATTTTTATTTAAAGTCAGAAAAGTGTCCCAATTGTTTACAACGAGAAGTTGGACTTAAAATTGACTTGCAGCTAACCACTAGGGGGCGCTTGTTTATGGTGGCTTCAACTTCTAGCTTCCATTTTTTTCTCTAACTATTATACATGTCAGTTATTGGCACTTTAAATGACTGCAGCCAGATAAATAACCCACCTCAGATAAATAGCATCTTATGTGTCTTACTGGTGTCCATGGTAGAACTAGTAGACTTGTGATGAGCTTGGTAAATGCTAAACAATAAAAATTTAACAAACCAGCTCTACCTCAAGATGATTTTCATATATTTAGCATCAGAGTTATTTGGTTATTGGTTTCACATCAAGGTGGTATGTTTATTAAAATCAATTTTATCTTGTTTGTCATTTATGTATTGGGATTTATCATTACTGGCCTGAAATCTGCCAATCAATTAGAGGACTTGCCGTTGGTGTCCATCTGCTTAAAAGAAAGCTTTCACTGCTCTGCAAATGTTTTAGACTCAAAGTACACCTTGTGCAGTTTGCCAGGTCATCACCCAGCTCTAAAGAAACATTTATATAAAAATATATTTTTTAAGAATGGTGACATCGGAAGAGTAACCGCCTTTGAAAATATTTGATAAAAACACATTTCCATGAGCCTCAAAAATGTGTTCCTGGGAACATTTAATGGTGGTAATTTTTAATTTATTATTATGTTGTTCTTCACCCCACGACCTAGAAAACCCAAACAACGTGACCCCATAATGAATTCTGCTGGGAACTGCACATCCAGTTCAGTTTCGTTCCAACCTTGACCTACTTGGTCTCAAAAACAAACAGTCATTTGTTCTTCATTCCCAGAGCGACGAGAACAAACTAGAAGAAACACAAAGAAAAAACTAATCAAGCAAAATAGTTCAATATAAAGGTTACTGAGACAGAGTTACAGGAAATTAAAAATAAATGTACATTAAATGGATAATAGGTTATAAAATGAGTTATTTTTTGAAAATTATTAGAATTTTTGTAACTATACTTCAGGTCTTAAAGAACTTCATTGTCTCTAAAAGGCTTGAAAAAGCTCGGCAATAAAAAGTTTTTTTTTCTTTCTTTTCCAGCACCTTGGTTCAGCGACTGAATGTGAATATAATGTGTTATGTATCGTATTGGATGTTCCCATGCAATGGCAAAATTAGCTCTCTGCTTTTAACTCATCCACCACCAGGTGGAGCAGTGGGCAGCTATGGAAGGTGCCTGGGGAGCGACTGGGGATGGGGTGTCCTGCTCAGAGGCACCACGAGATGTGCAATGACCGGGGATCGAGCCCAGGACCTTCGGGTTCCGAGTTGGCTGCCCTTCCCCTACACCATCTCGGCCCCTGAGGTATATTTTCAGAGAACAACATGTTGATGTAATATTCTTTTCATCAACGTTATAAAGATTTTAGACTTGGAAATAATGGGAACGTTTGGATCTGTGTGATCTGTATTCATGTCTCCTTGTGATTTCTTTTCTGAGCCTGCTGTACTTGTGTTTCCAGCCTCCCCAGTGTTTCTCCCCTTGTGTTGCCAGCTCCTGCTTCACCTGTTCCCAATCCCAAACACCCCCCGGTGTTCATCAGTGTGTCTCGTTATTGTCTCTAAGTTCAGTGTCTCTGTGTTTGCACCTGGATTGTGATCCCCATAGCCGCCATGTTCTGTTCTGCCGGGTCTCCCCGTCTTCTTATGTCATTTCCCCATGCCGGTCTGCACCTGGGTTCAACGCCTCAGAACATAATGCAATCCATGGACCACGCCGAAACCAGTAGATGGATGACTTTTTGAGTTCTTGGCTCGTGAGGCAGACAGGACTGCCCAGTGGAAAAAGAAGAGACACAGAACCCACAGTCAGTCAGCTGGCGGAGTGGGTTTCAGACCAATATGTCCAGACTTGCCCAGAGACGGAGACGTTGTAGTCTGGAGGTGGAGAACTTCCCCTCGCTTATTTTGATGGAGGAAGGAGAAGAGGAAGAACTCACATTTCTGGGAAACCCACCAGGCATTTAAGCCCATTTCCTCCTCACCACCACCTCAATCGTCTCTGGTGCCTTGCTACCCTCCTCCATCCCGTTCTTCTTTTGAGTTACCAGAGCAACAAAGAGATTTTCAGAGAGGCTGAAAATCCTGAGTTCCCCAAGTGGCTGGCAGCAGATGATCCAGGGCAAACAACAACTGATCCAATGGCAGATCCAAGTTCAGTTGCGTTCTCCAGCTGGTGTTCTCCGTGTTCAGACTCGGCTCTACTGCTCTCTAGAGTCTTCAAGATATTGCTTTCCAGAGTCCTGGCTGCAGGGGTGGCCAATCCGGTCTCAGCCGAAGAAACGACCAAATCGACCTCAGCTGAAGAAGAAGCTGTACCACTTCCCTGTGTCTCTGTCGGGGGTCACCATGACTCCTCACCTCCCCGTGTCTGTGTGAAGGTTGGCCATGATGCCTCACCATCCAGTGTCTCTGTGGGAGTTGGCAAAAATGCTGCTTCACCTTTCTGTGTTTCTGTGGGGGTCGAAGACAACGAGCTTCACTCTACCTTCTTTGCAAAAGCTGCTACTGCCTGAGCTCCAAGCCTCTGGTGAGCTCCTTCTACTGGTTCAACAATAACCATTACTGCTTCCTCATCTGCTGCAGCTCCCTCCTCTGTGGTCCCAACACCTTTTGCAGTCTCTCTGGTCTCATTACCTGCTGCAGCTTCACCATCTGCCTCAGTGCCCACCTCGGGTTCTTTGTTGACTGTGGCAGCTTCAGTGGTTCCTGCAGCCTCTGGGATCTCATCGACTCTGAGAGGGTCTAGGAGGATGTCTCTCACTCAAGGATCAAGGTTTCAAGGTTCTTTATTAGTCATTCACACCCCATGTGGTACATGTGGTGGAACAAAATTATGTACACAGGGTCCCAGTTACATCCAAAAATAAAATGTAAAAGAAAAACAGTAATAAGATCTAAGATATGAAGTAAGAAAAACATCAATTAAGTATACACTAAGCACTAGTAGCAAAAAAACATTACGCCAAACAGCAGCACGAACATGAGTCTGTGTGAGCAGATGACTCGCAGGACTCAGAGGGTGCAGAAGGACGGCTCTTACCCATATTGTATGGTACACAGGTCATCCACCTGAACACTTGCCCCAAATTGGATGGGTTCTGGACCATCCATCTGAACTCTCACTCCATGCTAGACAGGCCCCTGGCTGTCTGTCTGAACTCATGATGGGATGGCCTCTGGTCCATCCTCCTGAACTGTTTTCTTGTGTGAACTGTCTTTTGTTTCACAGGCTGTGGCCTGTTGGTTTTTTTTGTTCATTTGATCCTAGTGTTTTTTCTTCATACCCTCTGTCCTCCCCCCCCCCCCCCCCCCCTTCCTTTTTCTTATTAAGAACCATAGCTTCAGACTTGGCAGTGCTGATGTTCATCCAGTCTGCTTAACTTGGCTTCATGGTCTCCTGGAGATCTTGATCAATAACCACATCGTCTGCCAAATGAAAAAAAAAAAGCCCTAACCTACAGTATATGCTGATCCAGGACTTAAAAAAAAATCTGATTAGTAAATGAAGTTCCTAAATATTTAGATCTGAAAATTTTTCTTTATAATGTACATGATTTTATTTAAATTTAATGTCAAAAAGTGTGATGTTGATGTTGTAGCAACATTTTTTATGTTAAATTCTACAAAAACTGTTCTAAATAATTACTACCTTTTAAAATGTGTAACACTACTTTGATTTGAATTTAACTTAGAGATGAAGAAGTTCTTGCTGCATTTTGACCATCCCAATGTTTCCAGGGGTTGTACTTGATATTGATGGAGCTTAATATAGTCTGTGGCCAATGAACCACCCAGTCTCTTATTGACTGAAGCAGGATTATCTGTAAGATGTCAGAGTCAACACAAGTAGTTTTGGAAAAGTTTCCCCACGAGAATTCCTCTGTGGCTTCAGTTAAAGTCATCTGCTCTTTATTGCACTTCAGCATTCAGAGTGCAGGCACCATAACTGAGGTTAGTCCAAAAACAACGTGACGTTGACCTGAACTAGTTTTAGTATTCCTTCATGTATGACCAGTGTGCTGTTATGACATATGGTGCAATATATCAACTAGTGCAAATATTTCTTATTGTGGTGGGAGTTCATGTTTATTACGAGGTCAAGCATTTATTTAATCAACTACTGTATGTGCAAAAAACAACCATCTACTGCAATAGTGAGCATTGGTGTTTCTACTCTGCAAATATTGAGACTGTATTTACTTTTGCCGATCAATATACACATCCTTATGTCTTGAAGAAAAAAATGCTTACTGGGTCAATATAAAGCTCTTGTTCCTACAGGGACAGTTTAATTAAAAAAACAAAACGGAGCTAAAAGAGAGCGGACACGGTCGTGTATGGTAGGTTGGACTCTAGATGCAGGCAGACATGAAGGGATTTTAAAAGAAAACCAAAAAACAGATTTATTTCAAAGGAACAAAAAACAAAACAGCCAAAGTGGCGGCAACAAACTTAAAAACTCACGAGGGAAAACACAAGGAGGCATGAAGGAGCACGAGGAGGACTGAGACATCTGAACATTTCAGGACAATGAGCTGCTGGACTGGTACTGACTATGGACTGGTAATCTACAAACTGAGGGAAGCACCTGGAATGATTGCAGACAAGAAACAGGTGAGGGTGGGGATTACTGGAAAAATACTGAGGAATATGACTAAGGTTAAATGAGAGATGACACTGGAAAACATGAATACAAGGATTAATCAATCAACCTTTATTTATACAGGTAAATCCCATTGATCTGTATAAATTATTAATTAATTAATTGTATTAATTTATATGTACGTATATGATAAACAGAAACGTGAGTGGAAAATAATCTAACAAGGAACAAAAGAATAACAGAAGCTCACAAGCAAAATATATCACATAACCTGTCAAATAAAAGTAAAAAGAATAAATCTAAAGACAACTTTTAAAGGACCTTTAATCGTTATATAGACAGTAAATTCATTGGCAAATAAAGTTGAAAACAACATTTGCACTTGGATTAATTATCTGTTAGTTATCCACTAATGTAAAGTCACGCTAAACTGGGACATTTTGAGACTCTGTAATTTCTAAATTTATTTAATTGGTACTGCTTTTATTGCATGAGTTGAGGTTCTTCATTCACCAGAGTGTAATTACCATCACTGGTGCACTGCTGCACTTCCACAGCCGCTCCACTGTTCCTCGACAATCAGCTGGAAGGAGAAGGAATGAATCAGCCCGAACACTGAGGGGGATCTGGAGTTATCACTCAAACTACAGATACATATAAAAGTCTCAAAAAATGCATTTTGGTCCTTAAATTTATTTAAAAGATCAAATTCATGATTCATTGATTTCAATGCTAAATAAAACTCTTACAATCGAGACCTGAACGTTTTTGAAATGCACCAAATGAGAAACAGCAACATCTACAGGCTTTAAAGTAACTTGTTTTAAATTAGTTTGAAAAAATGACTATTAAACTTATAAAAGCAGAAAACTATATTAAAAAATTGAAAATATTGAACCCTTATCAGTTTATCTTGGACTCAGACTCAATCATCCAGGACATGACAATCTGAACTGGTTGAATAGAAAGCAACTGGACTTAACTTCTATAATTCTTCTGAAGTCTTTTTGAATGAGTTTAAATATCTTCAAAAGACAAAACAAGTCCAGTTGTCTTCTCAAATAACTAAATATACAGTTAAAACTATGACACAATTGGGTGTTCCAACATGACAATGACCTAAAAGCACATTAGAACTTGTTTGTGAATGGATAATGCAGCCATCAGGCTTCTGGAGCTTCTGGAAGGACCTTCCCAATGCCCCAACGTCAACCCTGGGAGAACTTATGGTTTATGCTTTAAAGTTGGTCCTTTTGAAAATAAACCAACCAATTTAAACAAACTTCACCAATTCTGCCAAGAAGAATGGTATAATTTGGGCTGATATTTGTCCAAACACTTTAGACGGCTACAAAGATCATGTGGTTGAAGAAGTCCAACTTGCTGTGGGACATTTGACCACACATTAATTAGACTGTATGTGTACACATTTACAGGTGCGTGGGTCTTACAAAATTTACACAATACATTTTAAACTTGTGCACCCCAATTCTTGTTTTGAAGATAATTGGCGTTATATGCTCACTCCACCTTGAACATGCACATCCACGAGGAAAAGACGCAACGTCCGTGCAGAAAAGACCCTGCTGGGCTTCAGTTCTGACCTTTATGGTGCAAAGCAACAGCATTAAACAACGGCACCACTGCACAACTCGTTTTATTAATTTTATTGATTTATTCACTAAAATTGGGTGGCACAGTGGCACAGTTGGTAGAGCTGTTGCCTCTCAGCAAGAAGGTCACTGATTCAAACCCTGGCCGGGGGACCATTCTGGGTGGAGTTTGCATGTTCTCTCCGTGCATGCGTGGGTTTTCTCCAGTTACTCCAGTTTCCTCCCACAGACCAAAAACATGCATGTTAGGCTGACTGGTAACTCTAAACTGTTCCTAGGTGAGAGAGAGAGAGTGAATGGTTGTTTGTCTCGATTGTCTCCATGTGTCCCTGTGATGGACTGGAGACCTGTCCAGGTGTCCCCTACCTCTCGCACAGTGACTGCTGGATATGGGCACCAGTGACCCCTGTGACCCAAAAAGGATGAAGCAGGCTAAAGATAATGGAAGGATTCACTAAAGTCAACCAGCATGTCCAGTGATCTACGAGCAGAGCGCAATAGCCTGTTCCCAAAAAGGCTGAAAATCTCGTCTGAACATGTTGTCCATCTTTTAGGTCAGTTTATGAAAGATTATGGTGTAGCCAGGTAAGACTGTAAAACGTTTGAGCCATGGCAGCGTCTACAGGTCCTTCAGCTACGATTTTAATCAGGAGCTCATTATGTCTCACACAGAGAAGCCACTCAATCACAACAATTGATTAATTAAGTGTCAAGGGCATTTGGGGATCCCAAAGGACTGTATGAAGGTCCGACAGCAATAGTCATTGTATAAATGGTACTGTGCAGTCAGTGTAATTGTAAAGCGTTAGTAATTAAAAAGCAAGTGGTGTACACAATAAAAGCGGCTCACTCTCTTCAAGGACACGTGTTTTTTCCAAGGTTTCTGGTGATGCTCAACATCCCATTCTGAAAAGTTAAGTTAAGAGAGAAGAAAGAAAATGATTAGTGTAAGCTAGCATCATGAACCAGGAAGTTCACTCTTATTTAAAATGTTTTACATGTTTAATGATCTTCAAGGTTATACTGATTTCAGCTGTTTGTTTAATGACAAACTAGCATTAAACTTGTGTTTTTACTTCACGATTAAGCCAAGTCTAAGTCGTTAGTTGTAAATGATGCTGGGCCAAGACTAACCTTACCCTGCCTGCTCACCTTTATCTTGGCCCAGATTAAACTTTATGTTTTAAAATGTTCTCTGCACTGTTCAAGTCAGGGGTGAGGGGGATGTTCTGTTTATATTTTTAGCTTTACCATTCAAAAGAAATACTTATCAGCATTTTTATTCACTTCGAAAGAAAACAAGATTTAGCTTTATAGTTACACTATTTAATTGGTATCCTGACAAGAAAACTTCACTACTTAAAGTGGTATGGTTTGATATGGATTTATTATTTTTTTGTTTGATTACAACTACATTCTTCATAAATACCAGAGGTCATTTCGGAGCATTTTAAAATGCAAAGGCCTAAATTTGGGTAAAGCCAGGAAAAAAAATCTAGGCATTGGATGTAGCTATATATTGCTTTTATCCACTGAAATGTTTCCAGGATCATTGCTGATTTAATCCTAAATTGTTCTTTACTTTCACATTGTTGCAAATGTGACTCACCTTTTACTTTGAAGTGCCAAGCATGTTATTAGAAATCAGTTATCCCAAATGGTACTCACATTAACCTTTTGAAAAAGCCTTAAAATAATGATTGCTTTCTTAATTATACTCTGTGGTCAATAAGGTTAAATTATGCCTCTTTGTCTCCCCTAAAATTACACGTCTTTAAAATCATGAGCTAATAGCAGGTGCTCAGACAAGATCAATTCTGTCTGATTTTGAACACCACTCATCAGGACGATTCCTAAAAGACTCAGTATTGACACTTACCTGAGCCCTTAGAGATTGAGCCCAGAGAGTTTCATCATGGATGGACTCCATTTAACATCTCACTTCATAACATCGCTGAGCCTTTTCTCAGATGACAGATCAACTGCACATCTATCCCCCAAAGTGAACAACTTGACGTGACTTTATTCATCTAATGGTCTTTTAAGGGAACATTTAATCAATGAATCCTAGTTTGGTTCTAGCGTAAGGTCTGGTTCTGTCTGTCTTTGACACTTTGCTTTCAGCTTGATTTTTCCAGACTGTTTCACAAAAACTCAACATTTTATCTGTTAAAAGCCAGTTGATGTCTGTAATGTTACTTTTATTGTAATGTGCCATTTTACTTTCTTAGATGTTCAAGCGTGGATTTTTAATCCATCCTTCAGTTGTTTGCCAACTGCCAAGGGTTATTACCTGTGAAAACTCAGTACTCACCTTCCATTGTGCTCTACAGTTATTCCAATCCCTGGTCATCTTCATTACCCGTTTAATAAATTACTTTTATCTGGTCTCTGTGAAATCATTTGTTTTTAGGAATTCTAGCAACCGATTGCTGTTACCGACAAACACAAGTCCGGAAAACGGTTAACCATGTTACTTTCACTCTACGTGTTACTTTTTAAGTATTCCACTTGCATTCAAACTGTGAGAATAAACTCTTTTAATAAACCTAAACTCATGTTTATGTTAACATAGTTTTGATAAAGTTATCCAAAAAGTACCTTTTGATGTTTATGTAGATTCTAATGTGCACAGACCCCCCATTTTAACTCTGTCATACTATTTATGGAATAAACATTCTGTAAAATGCCCTGAACAATAATACCTCATACATATTTCAAACATCCAGTGTACATGATGGAAAAAATATATATTTTACAGTCAATAAATAAACCCAGGACTCCATTACTATCTCTACACTGAAAC
Organism: Nematolebias whitei; assembly: GCF_014905685.2. NCBI lineage: Eukaryota > Metazoa > Chordata > Actinopteri > Cyprinodontiformes > Rivulidae > Nematolebias > Nematolebias whitei. The sequence continues at coordinate 3,462,016 of NC_056507.1, forward strand.
AGATATGGGGTCACTCTATCAGTGAATCAATGTGAAACATATCACTGTCAGCGTCATGTAGTCATCCAAAACCAGGAGCTTCATTTCATCTAACTGGAGATTGTCTGAAGTCTGTCCAAGTCTAAAGAAATCCACTCCTGTTCTCAAAGGAAAAAGTCTGCAATGTAGAAGATATAATTTAAAGTGGGGTTTCCTCCCTGGATTCTGTCATAAGATGAAATGTTTTGAGGTGTAAACACTTCAAAACAGTTTAAAATTTAAGACTGGTCTCATCCAGTCTTACTTGGTGAATCACTAATATCAATGTATAATGAATGATACACAAAAACACTGTACATTTTCAGAATGTTCTAGCATTGCGCTGCTCAAGGTGGCTGCATGTTGGAGTAGCCCTCTTACATTCTGAGATTTTGCTTTTGAAAACTTTAATTACTCTTTTTTCTAGATGTAAATGGCTTTTTCCGGACGATTACTTTTTCTGGTATCGGATGCTATGCCGCCGGAAGGATTTTTACTGAAACCTTTTTCATGTTGGGGCATTTGTTATGATGCGTAACCATAACAACAAGGGTGTTTTCTACAACTGGGAGCTGCTGATTAACATCTCAAAAGCTCAAAAATACCTCAATATAGCCTCAAATTCTAAATGAGTTGAAAAGGAGGTGCCATGGAGGCATTCCCGTCTGCCTGGATGCAATGCTCGAGTGCTTGGCCACAGAGATTTTGGAGGTAGTAAGAAGTGTGGCTCGTGACAGCGGGAGGACCGAGGTCATCCCCTGGCACCTGCAGTTAAGTCCGTGGCAACGAGGAGCTCAGGAGAAACGGCCATTGCACGGGGAGGAGTTCTGCCCGGTATTTAGGCAGTCCTGCTGCCAAAGAGGACCGAGAAGTCTGCTGGGTATGGGTGGACGGATCGGCATCTGCAGACATTTTCTTCAGGTCTGCTTTTGGATGGGCTGTTACAAGAGACCCTCCCTGCCCACACCCATCAGCATCTATAACTACTCTAATGATACCAGGATGATAAGCTACAACAACAAATAATTTCCCTGTGGGATTAATAAACTGTTTTTGAATTGAATTGAAAATACAGTTATAAGAAATTAAACCAGCTCGGTGACAGTCCACTGAAGTATAATTAAAATATAGTCACAGGGGTTTCAAATAAGGCCACCATAGAATGTAATGAAGTTAAATATCTATTGTGAGCTTTTATTCCAGTGCTCATTTTCTCAATGTTCCAATACATATTGAACATTATTATTGATATTGTTTATCTTATTTCTTATATATTGTGTTGTTTATTAACATTTAGGAACTTTTGTGTGAAATCTTTACATTTTTTTATCTTTTCATCTGTTGCTGCTGATACACTGGAATTTCCCATCCGTGGGACAATAAAGGCTGTTTCTATTCTATTCTATTCTATTTTGGCCACTGAAAAAGGCTGCATTGTAAAAAAAAAATAAAAAAATAAAAAATGATAATATATATATTACGAGCTGCAATGATTTTTATGACAAGAACATAAAATGTTCCAAAGTTCAGAATCAGAATAAACTTTATTGGAATTGCACCGAGATACAACACGAATATGTACATACAGTCGTCCGAAGATGGGCGGAGTGCACGAAGCTGCGGCTATAAATAATTAGCGCTGCCTTCTTCTTATTCAGACTAATATTATAATATTGTAATATTACATCCACCCATTAATGATTGCTTGTTCCAAAGTCACTGCAGGGACAGGAGCTGGAGCAGGACGGCCCAGACACCTCGTCCAGCTCTTTTGGAAGGATTCCACAGCACTCCCAGGAGAGCTTGGAGACGGTCCATCTGTCATGTTCTGGGTCTTCCCTGGGGTCTTCTCTCAGTTTGACATGCCAAAAACTCATTAAATTACCTTTTTTATTTTTTTTAGTACATTGCACTATATAAAAAGTTTACTGCATTCGAATGTTCTCAGTCAGCCATCTTGTGGAGTACAGGAGGAAACCTTGGATGTTCTGTTTCTGCTGGACTGGGTTCTGGAGGGCAATCCTCATCCATTGCCTCAGTCGTCATTATCATGCCGCTAACAGAACCACGCTGCTGTAGATTGATTCCTTTTTCACTTTTGGCATCTTGTTTCTGTATTTTTGGTACATGTTTTGGTATTTCTCGTTGTTGTTGTTGTTGTTGTTTAGGCGAGTTGAGACGGTTCTTCTCGTCCTGAACATTTTGTTGCATTGTTGACCTTGTATTGATTCGAATGTGGCAAATAGACCTAAACTGAATTTCCAATCTGGTGAGCGGTAAACTCTTTCAGGAGCTGCTAAAGTGGAACTTGCTCATTCTCCTACTCATCCTCCTCCTCATCAGACCTTTCAAGAGGGGCCCTTGCAGCTTATTTAAGGCAGAGATTAAAACCTCTTGGCTGAATATGTTCTACACCTACAGGTTCATTGAAGCAATGAAGTTGTAAGATGATTTTAACTTGCACCATCAACACCAACGGCATTCTGAAGGAAGAGACGGGTTTGAACTGGAAGTCCTTTGCAGAGTATAAATTATGTCCATGGCTGACGGAGAGGTTAGAGTTTTGTGAATTCTTTAATACCTCACATCGTGTATAATGTAGATTCAAAGTAGAAGCTTCGTCACTGCAAAACGCTGCATAACAAAATCCAGTGCATCACACAGGCCCAGATTAATTTACACACTTGCTCACTCCAGTTTGCAGCTCTTTAGAGTGCTGACCTGCAGGGCTCATGGCCATCTGTGGCTCTTCCAATCCCACACCCCTTTACAGAAGGAGAAGAACCCCAGCTGCTCTTCTGGCGGTGGCTGAACTCACCAGGAGGAGTATTTAAAAATCCCTAATCGATCTCTCTGCTCAGCCAGCCCCGTCTCCTCTGTCTGGCTTCAAACCTCCAACGATTTGCGCCATCCATTCCACGAGAGAGTCGTCATTAGTGCTCGTTTAGTCTTTCACACAAAGAGACAGCGGTCGTAGAAAAATGGAGAAGATGAAGAGATCATCCATAATGATTTGGAGGTTTACCGGGATCATATGCAAACAAACACTTTGGCATCAAATGAAGAAAAATGCTGCCATCTCCTTATTCTGGGTTGCTGCTGCCTTTTTCATGATAGCTATTTTTATGTCATTACATCAGATTACTGCAGAGTAATTGGATCCCTTGCATCCTGGGCTGTAAACTGTACACCCGCTTGACATGGCACAATAGGCCCGGAACGTAATCGGACATCCCGCAGAGATAATAGAATTAATAACAACTTCTAAAATGTCCATGGTGAATGTAATATTACTGAAAATGTGTTTTGTGTTAGATCAGCTTATACACAAAAGAGGTTTTATTTGATTTGTCCCATTGATCGGAATGAGTGTGTACACATTTACAGGTTTTTTTTTTATATTTTCCTCATGCACTTATACCTTACAACCTGCCTTACAAATACAAGTAACCCATGGATAATTTGTTGTGAAGTTTAAACATTTTGTTGTAAAATCTATGTTGTGTTTAAATTCTGTATTTGCATCAAATCAATATTCTCTGCTTGTATTTAGATATAATAGAGTTAGCCTCTCATGTGCTGCTTTAGGTTCCCTAGCGGGCTCAGCTCAGCTCTGGCAGGTCGACGTTTTTCCATCCATCCGACACGTATGGCGCTATTTTCTTTTCATGCATCATTGGAATTCTCAACCATATTGTAGAAAATCAATAGGA
>NC_056507.1:3470746-3533811 GCF_014905685.2 Nematolebias whitei
GAAACTGTTCAGCAATTTGTAGACATACATGAGTATTTTGAACTGGATTTGAAGGTGAACTGGTAGCTAGTGCAGTGAGGCCAAAACTGGTGTAATGTGCTCTGTTGTGCCTGTACTGGTTAAAAATCGGACTGCTGCATTCTGGACCAGTTGTAGTCGTGCAATGGAGGTCTGACTGATACCAAGCAGGAGTGAATTGCAGTAATCAAGCCTAGATGTAATGAATGCATGTATTACTGTCTCCAGGTTATTTTTGGACATGATTAATACAAAGTGCACTGGATTATAAGGCTCACTGTGGATTTTTGAGAAAACTCACGGATTTTAGGTACGCCTTATAGTCTGAAAATTATGGTACAAGGCTTCAGAAACCAATTACAAACTGTAAAATCAAGCTGAAATGTTCAATAAAATTGTCAGTGTCTTCACTACTATAACAAACTTTCATAAAATTTATATTTTAATATTTTTAATTCCATTTCAACAGTTCAATTAGAAACATGCCAGTTTGTAATACTTTGGAAAACTTTTATTGCTGTGTAAATTTATTGAGATTAGTAAAAGTGTTCAGTTTAGAGACGATGCTGTTGTGTATTATTTACTCTGTTACAGATGACCAGAGGCGATGTTTGTATTTTGCAAGTCTGATAAGTTAGTTTACAGGTCAGTGAACCTTTAGAAAATGACCGTTATTTCAAAGTTACTGAACTTCAATGCTGTCAGATAATTACAATAACAAAAAAATGTTGTACTTGTACAATACTTTTACCTTCTACACTCAGATGCTCTTTCTTTGCCCTCAGTGTACAATCAGTACCCCTAAAACCCCTATAATGTAAAATAGTCTAACTGCTTAAGTGCATGAATAAATTATTTTTCACAACCCGCAACTAACATGAGAGAATTGGTGGACCAAAGAACATTTGTTAATTGTTGCCAATTTTGTCTGTATTTTTTAGCAATTTTTTATTTTTTATCAAACTCTGGATTGAGAGTCGAGAAGGGGCATGTGAAGCTACTCTGAGAACAAAATGACACGATTTTCATTATGTCAACGAGAGCTGATTTTGTCGTTTCAGATGAAGTGTGCAGGACCCTTAAGTCTGGCTACGCTACTTAGGAAGCTCGTTTGAGCTGCTTGTATCTGGATTCTTGATCATTACATATCATCCATAAGTGAGAGTTGGAATGTATTGAACTCCTCAGCTTGAAGTGCTCATCCTCAACCTGGAGGGTACGTTCCACCTTTGTCCCATTCACAATCACGATTTCAAACTTAGACGACTTGAAAAGCAGAAGCAAGACCCTGAGATTACGAAACCTGATGTCCTGCATGGCTGTGCCTGGGGATACCATCCATCAGCACCAAAAACAGGATTGGAGATGAGAAGCAGTCCTGGCAGTGTCCAAACTTGTGGGGACAGCAGCTTGAGCAGGGGGGTCCAGACATCTTTCCACAGCCACCTCTTCCAGCTCTTCTGGAAGGACTCCAAGGTGTTCCCAGGCCAACCAAGAGACGTAATCTCTCCAGCATGTCCCGAGTCTTCCCTGGGGTCTCCTCCCAGTCGGACATGCCTGAAGCACCTCCCTAGAGAGGCGCCCAGGAAGCATCCTTACCAGATCCCTGCACCACCTCAACTGGCTCCTCTTGATGTGGAGGAGCAATGGTTCTACTCTGAGTCTCTCCTGATAACTGAACTTCTCACCCTCTAAGGGAGAGTCCAGCTACCCTGCAGAGGAAACTCATTTCAACCTCCTGGATCCACGATCTCATTCTTTCAGTCACTACCCAGAGTTCATGACCAGAGGTGAGAGTAGGAATTTTAGACCGACTGGAAAACAGAGCTTTGCCTTAAAGCTCAGCTCCTTCTTCACCACAATGGACCAGTACAGAGTCGGCAACTGCAGATGCTGCAACAATCCATCTGTCAATCTCACACTCCATTCTTCACTCACTCATGAACAAAACCTAAATCAACTTGGACTCCTCCACTTGAGGCAGAACCTCACCCTCGACCCGAAGAGAACAATCCACTGAATCTGACTGTAAAGGTCTACTTTAATAACTAAATACAATACTGTGTTTTATCCACTATACATTATTCATTCTATCTATTTATCCAGGTTTGGCTCATTGAGCCACGAGGACTCATTTGCAAGAGAGACCTATTTTAGTGGAATGAATGTGATTTATCTATATTCTATTTATATGGAAGAAGGTAAAACAAGAAATAAAACAAACAACAAATAGTCAGCTTGATATAAAATATCCCCCCAGTCCCCATCCGATAACTAAGTTAATTACCTTTTTCTAGAATCAGTTCACTGCTGTTAACATGTTTTTATGTTGCTACATATATAGCATTTCTTAAGTATAGAACAGGATTATCTATTGTATGTGCAAGCTTAAAACATTTTATTTTTCCATTCTCAGTAATAGAAAGTGCTTCTGTCGAATGTTTCACACATTTAAATCCCTTCCACTTCATATTAAGCGAAAGCCAGAGTGTGAATGAGTCCTTAATTTGTCTCTAAATTTCATTCATATTGACAGAGCCCTCCAGTCACCCCTTAGCAAGCCTCGAGCCAAAAAAGAAACCAGCCCATTGTTGTAGGAATCTCGTAGGTTGGAATCATCCATCAAAACAATTCAATTTCTTGTTTCCCTGTGAGTTATGTTATTCAGCTCTGATCAATAGGCTTCCACTGTTCCATGTCTGGGTTTTTGGCAGGAAAAGCTGCAGAGTCAACATGAATAAACCAGTTAGAAAAAAGCCTTGGAAGGATATTCAGTATTGAACGTGGAAAAGTCGCAGGGTCAAGATCAAAGTGCTGATTGAAACAACTGGTATATGGTGCTGTGAGCAAGCTGACGGCCCTTTTCTAGGTTGTACCCTCAATCTGACCCCCACCAATAATGAGTGAATAACAGACGGGCTGTTCAAGAAGGAGATACGTAAATTTCTTCACGTCACTCAAAGCTTTAAAGTACATCGACGTGTTTCATAATTAGACAAGCAATAGGCCGAGTTGTTGGTATTTTTAGAGAACTTAGTGTCAAAGGCAGAAATGACCTCAGCCTACATCTTCCAGAGAGCTTTTATTGGACTTTTAGAACAAATACATAACATCGTGAGTGGGCTTAATGCTCTCCAATACTGTACTTCCTTAATTCAAGTATTGATGGAGTCTTTTTATATCATGGCAACCAAACAGATTGTTTTATCTAACTAGGTTCACATCAAAACACAGCAACATATTGTTAATCAACATAATGTTATCTAATATTTATATGTAATTAGAAAGAGTAAATTGGAAAATTTATATTAAACTATGTCGTTCTGCTTTTATAAATGGCTTGCCTGAAGGCCTATTTATTTATTTATTACACATTCCTTCCATCACACTTTTAAAGTTTTTATTTTCAAAATTTATTTCTATGAACAAATTTAAAAGATATTTTAATTTGCATGCAACTTTTTAGATGATTTCATTAAGAATAAACTGACTTTATGGCCCAATGCAGTGGTGTAGTCTACGTGATACGCAGTCATACGGAGTATACCCACTAGAAAAGCTTAAGAATTTCAGTATACCCACTTAAAAGTGCCCAATGATACATGACATATCATGCCATATCACCACTTCAACACTTGCTCTTGTCAAGGGCGGATGCCTTTCCCTCCTCTCCCTCTCCGCTTTGCTTTGCTCTGCTCTGCTCTGTCCTGACTGTGAAACTGCTTTAGAGCCTCTTTTCTACAAATCTTACAAATCATAATTCTGCTATGGTTTTTGTCAGTTGGTCCCTCAACGTAATTGATAACATTTCTTCCAAGAGAAGAAGGGCTTTAGGCGAGCCGATTTGCATATGATGGCTAGGTTCGTGCCTCAAGCACCCAGACTCAAATGCTTTTGGAAGGATGGATCAGATCTTGGGATTAGTCTCAGGCATGGTGCACTGGTTTGGCCATTTAATTTGGACATTTCAGAACCAAGTGGACTGACACAGCCTCAATGTAGACGTCATTCAAGTTCTGCCCGTCCCCAAATCAATCGAGTTTATCTGAATTCGGCTCCCTGACTGGCCTTGACAGACCATCTTATCTTGATTCATCTAAAAGTTTTGTAAATTTTTGAGGCTCTGCCCCTCCCTCCTTCACACCGAGGAAGTCTATGGACCAATCAGAGGGGCCCAGACTCTTTGGATTCCATCTGCTGTTTGTCCTTGGCCATCCTCGACACCCCCTGAGAATGTACAAATTTCTCCAGAGAGAACTATTTGAACTGAGCATCTCTTGCAATGCCTGTGTTGTCTCTGGACAAGCTCACCGCTCTTGCGTCCTCCCCCTCCCCCCCGCGGAATGTCGGCATCATTGTGCAATTTTTTTTTCCCATTATCACGCTGTTGACCTCCAGCCAAAGATTAAGAGCATGTTAGGAATTCTTTTGTCTCCAAACTACAGGTCTTTCTTAACAAAATTAGCATATTGTGATAAAGGTCATTATTTCCCATAATGTAATGATAAAAATGAAACTTTCATATATTTCAGATTCATTGCACACCAACTGAAATATTTCAGGTCTTTAATTGTTTTAATACTGATGATTATGGTTCAGCTTGTGTGTTTGTTGTGGGACTCAATTTGATGGTGGCTCCTCAGCTTGAAGAAGTCCTTTGGATGAAGGACAAAATGTTTCAGCAAAAAAAAAAAAAAAGAAAAGATAACGTCCAGATGACCTGACTGTAAATGAAAAATCATCATGCCAATAATGTTCACATTGTTCAAACAAATGATTTTAAACTATCTTCAGGTGCTTAAAGAGTAGTTTAAATAGTTTTTAGTTAAACATTATTTGATAAAGAATCAGTCTGATTAACCATTTTTTAAAATGAACCTGTCTAGGATGTCTACTACCTCAGAGAAGGACGCAGAGACCTCTAGCTTTAGGTCAGAAGCAGGAGGGGACATGTAGAGGGGAAATTGTTGGATAGCCAAGTCCAGATTAGAGCCAGAGTCTGCAGTGAGGAAACCCCCATCATTAAAGTTCTTCCTTGTTGGACATGGGACAGAAATGCTTCTTGCCTTGGCAAGGGCAGAACATGCCCCACATGTGAGCCCTCAAAGAACGATAGACGGGTAAATGAACGTCCACCTGTCCTTGTTCTATCCGGAATAAATATCTATGATATTGTCTTGTTTGGTTGTTTGGATCTTGTATGACTGTCTTTACAATGATAGACATGCTTTTTGATCAGCATGAGACAACAAATTTGCTGATTTTAGTGAGAAATTAATGACTTCCTGTCATAGTCTGTGTTTTTCTATTTATTTAGTCCCTTGAGTTTGTCCTTTAGGACCAGGAAACACTGCCACCCCCACATCATCTGATTCTTAACTGATCGAACCAAACATGTAGCTGAACGGTCTAAGTTATTTGCAAAGGCTTTTTCTATAAAATTCAAGTTTTATGCATTTTTTAAAATGGTGTTTAATTTAGGAAAAAAAATCTGTCTCAGCACATGACAAGTTTGCTTCTCGACATCATTTCGTAAAAGTATACGGTAATGAAAAATGCCCAGAATCAATACTTTAGTCAGATAGCTGTGTGTGTGTGTGTGTGTGTGTGGGGGGGGGGGGGGGGGTGCAGATGCAGATATTGATGTCCCCCCACCCACCCAACCCCTTCATTTTGAAGCAAAGGTGTAAAAAATGTCTTCAATAAAAATGCCCCCTGGTCATCTCAAGCTGAGCACATTAGACCTCGCTTGTTGCTATGGCTACAGGCAGGACGAATCCTCGATGCAAGTTTGGTGGACTTGTCAACAGACAGGCAGGTTGAACTCTAATTTCCCCTAGCATGTTGGGCAGGGCTGCATGCAAAAACAACATCAACCCTAGTGGTCCATATGGCTGGTTCCAGGAGGACCAGCTGCTCGGAGCTTTCAGGGCCAGAATCTTTATTTCACACCGTCGGTGAGCCATTTTAATTTCTGATGAAGGACCTGCACTGTTGAGGCAGGAGGATGACAGTTGGTCGACAGAGCAAGAAACCTGTATGCACCCACATTTAACCTTGCTTAATGAGTCAAAAATATATTTTTAATTATCCATCAAAGCTCTTCCCTGATCTCATTTTTCTAAATTATTTCATTGTTTTTCCTACTCTAGTCCAAATTTATGTGCATGAACAAGTCATTACCAACTCCCCACAATGCTTTCTCCCTCTGATGTGCCGTTACCCAGGCGATGCCTCATATGAATAGGAAACCGATTTTGTGCATACTACAATCATCTCTGGGCTGAGTTTGTATTACCACAGGAGGCTGGTAATTTCATTTTGTTAATGCAAATTGGAAATTTCAGTCACCAAGCCAGTAAAATAATTTTGAAACAGCCTTGGCAGTTCACGCACAGAACTATGGATTGTGAATCACACATTATCCCACCATCAGAAAACTTTACATAGATTAAAAAGTGATGTTGGTATCACCAACCATAGTTTATATTAGCCCTATAATTCAGATAATAAGCATGCAAGCCAGAACCAGCGCGAGACATTCAATGTCATTTCAGTATTGGACTGAACATCCGCAGATGGTCAAAACTGGCTCCAAAGTTCCAGAGAAAATGGAAATGTGATTTGAATCATTTCTGAAATAAATAAAACCTTCAGAAAATTAGAGAATATGAATTATAAGTGTGCAATATTTGGGCAATGTCTCATACAGTAAAACGATTTTGGTCAGCAACCCAAAGGTTCAGACGTATTGATGGTATGGAATTTATACTGGTGGTAAAAATTTTGACGCTTCCTTAATATTTCAATCACGTATTCATTCAACCTTTATTTAAACCGATAAATCACATTGAGCCTCGAAGACTCATTTACAAGTGAGACCTGTTTGGACAGACAAAAATAATGGTTAACTGAACACATGAGTTGGAGGCGAAAAAATTTCCTATCAGACTTTTTTTTTTCCTGCCTGAGAAAAAAAAACCCTCTAATATTAAAAAAAAAACCACCTCGCACAAACAGCACATAGTGACAGACATTCTGCAAACGGAGGAGACGAGAGCGGTCAGCAATGTTCATAGATGCTCTCGAGGTCACTGTAAGAGTTCTGATAAGGATGGAATAATCAGTCGATGTCCTCCAGAAAGATCCATAAACATTTTCAAGGTATGTCGAGGAATGGCCAAGAATAACGTCTAAGAATCCAAGAGTCCTGAAATGATGACAAAGTTTATTCAGCTGGTTCCATCTGGTTATCATATGGAAATCCCTCAGGGAGTGGGTGGTGAGCGTCAGCTCACATGTTCTCCAGGTGAATTCGGATAAGATGGCCTTCAAGGTCAGCCAAGGGAGCCAAATTCAGATAAACACACAGTTGTTTTGGGGACAGGCAGAACTTAATGACATCTACAGTACCTTGAGTTTGTGTTGGTCGACTCTTTTCCGAAATGTCCAAAATACATGGCCACACCGATGGAACGTGACTGAGTAAAACCCTCAAGATCTGATCCATTCAGCCCAAAGCATTTGAGTCCAGATACTCGAGACACGAACCAAGCCATCATAAAGGCAAGCAGCGTGATCGGGTCCAAATTTGCTGCAGACGACTTCCTTGATTGTAGATAAAACCAGCAACCAGCCGAATCCAAAAAAAGCAGGAACCAGTTATCGTAAATCCAATTAAATATGCGTCCTTAAAATCCACAGATGGCAGCAGAGATAGACGCATCATCAAGTCTTCCAGTCGATGAGATATCTAGCTGTGTGCCAAAATGGCAAATCGGCTCGCCTAAAGCCTGTCTTCTCTTGAAGAAATGTTGTAAATTGAGTTGAGGGGCCAACTGATCAAAACAAGTCCATAATTATGGTTCGGAAGATATGCAAGAGAGGCTCACAAGCAGTTTCACAGACAGACAGAGCAGCAAAGCAAAAAGGAGAGGGAGGGGAGAAGCATCCGATCTCTGCGAGAGCAAGCACGTTGGTGCTTTGACTCGAATTAGTGTGAATTTCAATGTAATAGAATAAATAGCTTTGAGATTACATTTTTATTTATTTTGTTTGTAGTTTCACTCTGTTGTACAGTGGGAGGCAACCGTGGGGCAGTACAACATGAAGTAAATGGTAATTGGACTGTACTTAGAGTATCTTGATTAGATAGAAAAGTGCTATATACTGTAAGTGCTTTACAACACAATCTGTGCACTCATTTACCTCCACACACATTCATACAGCACTCTACTACATATGTATAAATCTAATAGAAAAAATATTTTTATAGAGATTAATTAGTACTTTAGATCACATTAATACATGGATAAGACACAGAGGCAATGCGGGGTTTAGTGTCTTGCCCAGGGACACTTTTACATGTGCCTGCGTAGTGGTAGAACCAACACCCCCCCCCCCCCCCCAACTCTCCCATTGGAGAATGACTGCTCTAACCACTCTGCTGCAGCTGCATCTTGGTGGGCACCTACTGTAAAGTGCACTGCTCTCTGAATGAGCTTATGGTAATAAATGTGCACCACTGGCTAAATGTCGCTGTCGTCCCCCATTGCGTTTGTGAGTGCAGACGTGCCCAAAGTAGCAGCCACCATGCCCTCATTTTTCCCTGCTGCACATCTGTCAAACGCCATTCTTTTGCTGTTGTCAGCCTGGTACTCCTGATGTCATTGGGCCCCGCGCAGTCCTCTCAAGGCGACAAGGAGCCAGTTTATCGGGACTGTGTGAAGCTGTGTCTGGACAAACTGCACAGGAGCTTGACTGCAGGGCTTTGGAGGCCACCCAGCTGCAGTACATGGCGCTGACAGGTTGGATGTGTCAAGATGACCGTCAATATCAGTGCATATGGATCACCATGGACCTTTACCAGGAAGAGGGTTACAGAGTCCATCAGTTCCATGACAAGTGGCCGTTTGTTCGTCCCCTGTGTTTTGAAGAACCAGCATCTGTGCCCAATGGCTTGCCTTCTCATGCTGCTGTGATACCAGAGTACAGTGCCCAGAGCCCCATGTACCACACCATCAATGCCTACTCTCTGCTATCTCTGAATGTGTGGTTCTGATCCAGTGTTTCACACCCAGGACACCTATCATTAAGAAAGTGGACTATTTCTGTGCAACAGCAGTCATTCTTTATTCAGTCTACCAGTGCTGTGTCAAAAGTTTGGGTCTGAGGCAACCTGAGCTATCCAGCATGGTGAGAGTTTTCCTCATTTTGATCTTTACTTACATTTGTCCTACTTAACCTTACAGTGGCTACAACATGGCTGCCAATGTTACCATCGGCATGGTGAACCTCTGGCGGCTGTGATGGTGCTGGCAGAACCAGCAGATGTGCCCATGTTGATGGAGGTGTGGCCTGGTGGTGATGCTGCTTCACGGCCTGGCAATTCTGGAGCTGCAACCAGGGGTAATTTTGAATTTGATGTCAGAAACATCTTTCAGTAGTTGGAACAACTGTGACTGAAAATCAAAATAAATAAAAAGATGAGTGGATTAGGCAAGCTAAGTTTGCTGTGTCTAAATATAAAGATACACCTAAGATAGAACAAACGTGTAATGGAGAATATTTTGTGAACCTATGCAGAAATTTCAAAGTTCATGCTCAAAAATCCAGGTTAAAAAAAACAGTCCAACAAAGTTCAATCAGGCCATATGGACATTTTTTTGTTGTCGAGACATTTTGTTCTTCATCCAATGGACTTAGTTTTTTTAATTGATCATGAACTTTAATGTTTTCAATCACTTTGGCTATAGCTGCCTCAAAAGGAGTTGACGGGGGAGAGAGTGGACTCCAGAAATCATCTTATCACCAACAAACTGGTTAGTCCACTATGTGAGTGTGCTGTTTGTGGGACTAAGTTTGTTGTGGCTCCTCGGACTGATGAAGTCCTTTGGATGAAGGACGAAAAGTCTAAAAAAAACCCTCCGAAACCATCCAGATGAGGTGACTGAACTTTGCAGAAACTAACTAGTACGCCAGTGTGTATATTTGCAAGACCAGTGAAGGCTTTACCTACTCATGGAAAAAGTGGAAAAGGGGAAAAAATATATTCAATCTATCCTCATATATATTTACTAGTAGTGGGGCAAAATAAGATTAAAGACCACAGTAAACGTTGTGCTGTAAGTCCAGATCAATTTGTCCCTCGTATGTACCCATATCGTTTGAACACAAATGTTGTCTGTCACAAGTATCTCTGTCCTGACCTCAGACCACGGGATAGCCACCTCGGCCTACTTGGTGGTGGTGGTGGTGGTGGCATCATCAGTGGAGCAATGGTTGGGCATTTAGGGCTGGAGCCCTATTCAAAATCAGGCATTAGGCTCCTAAAATAATAAATTTATATTTGTCCCTAAAATACATGAACAGGTTAGGTTAGTGGATTGTTTTTGTTTAATGTATTTTTTACAAAAAGCAGCTTCAGTACATCTGCACTGTCCAAGGGTCTCGACTGGCATGTGTTTAATGTACACAACATGACTGAGCGGTCAGTCAGAGAGTCAGGGATTATTGTCGTTCCACCACATGTACCACATAATATAATATACACAGGGTCCCAGTTACATCCAACAATAAAATGTAAAAGAAAAACAGTAATAAGATCCAAGATATGAACTAAGAAAACAACTAAAAATACAATAAGCGCTAATAGCATAAAAACAATACGTCGAACAGCAGCACAAACATGAATCTGTGTGAGCAGAAGAGCACGAATGAACACATCAACATTGAAACAGATCAGCAGCAACATGATGTGATTTTTCACAGTGATTATTCTGGTCAGATGTTCATGAGTGTAACAGCCTCAGGGTAGAAGCTGTTCCTCAGTCTAGTGGTTCTACACTTAATGCTCCTCAACCTCCTTCCTGAGGGGAGTGGGGCAAAATAAGTGTGTGTGCTGGGTGAGTGAGGTCCTTCATGATGCAGGTGGCCCTCTTCCTGCATCTGGAGGTGTAGATGTCTGTGATGGTGGGGAGACTGACTCCAACATCTTCTGTGCAGCCTTCACCACTCTCTGCAGAGCTTTTCTTTCTGCAGCTGTGCAGCCTCCATGCCACACGTTGATGCTGGAGCACAGGATGCTCTCCACTGCACACCTGTAGAAGGAGGTGAGGACTGAGCTTCCCAGACCAGCTCGTCTCAGCCGTCTAAAGAAGTAGAGTCAAATTGTACAACATTATATTGAACAATCTACAGTACATCGATTTGACTCATCACTGTGTCATGGAGGTGATAGTTTTTGACTTGGTTGCATAGAACTGGTGCCTCTGCATGCAGCTGGGTCAGTTGAAAAGACACAAAATGTAAAGACAACATGTTTATGGTAAATAAAAATACTGGTTATAAAATAAGCACAGCTTCAGTGCGGCAACCTTTTGCAAGCTAGTATGAAATGCCTGAAGCTGTGTACAAGACAAAAACCTCTTGCTACGAAGATGGAGAATGGTTCAGCCAATGGACGCAATGAACAGCACCTGGTGGTGTCATAGAAAGATTATATCTTAAACAGGAATAGGAGTTTGGTTAGTGTTGTTCTTTCTGTTAGATATGAATGAAATGCATTATTTTTTAAAGTCATAATAGTGGTACTGGGAGAGTGATGGTGCCTTTTATAAAAAGGTGAAACTCACTGTCTTATTCCCTTGCTTGTAGTTTATCTGAAACAGATTCTTATTTCCATTCATGCGGTTGAAGCTAATAATCCAATTACAGAGTGTGTAGCTTTTCTTTATCCATCTTGAACTCGTATTCCCCTCCCTCTAATGGACAGTCATATGGAAATACAGAAAGAGGCGATCAAATCTTTTATTAGTGGCAGGTTTTTGCTCTCCACTGGGAAATGTTGTTCTTGCTGTCAAAGCCATCCCTCTTGCCCAGACTTATATCTGTGAAGACAGCTCCCAATTAAACACAGCAGCCAAAGACACATATCAAAATAATGCATTGCCAAGAACGGGCTGAAAATGAGAGAGTCGCAGCACAATCCTTCATTTCTTCTTGTGATGTGAGCAGACTGAAGCAGGGGTAGCTCCACAGCTGAAGCAACCAAAGACAATTAGCTACAGCAACAGATGTGTGGACTTTTCTATAGATTCTGTATAAAGCACGTCTGAAATTTTACTACAGAGATTTAATTATCACCAAAACCAAGAACATGTACATGTAAGTGGCATGACGTTGCATCCTCTTGTAAAAAATATATCAATAAGGTCTCACAAGGAGCTTGTCTTTGGAGCATAGCCATTTTTCAGATTTCTTTTTTCATTAGCATCAAAACTCGAGTCCTCAAGCGTCGCTGTTTCATGAGTAAATAAATGCTTAATGTCTAAATGCAGCACAGTGCAGCTTTGTTCATTCTGAGCTAGGCTCTGTTGTTTCAGTTTGTGCTCAGGGGTAAAGGAAACCATGAAAAGACGACACAGAAAAAGGCAATAAAAGAACTTGGAAACCTTCCTAATATGATATTTAATCCATTTTGTTTAATCAAGAGCTGGTTTCTAATTCTGAAGTTGTAATTGGAATCCATATTGCATACACCGATAGCTGAGGCAGAAAAACTAAAAAATATAAAACTATGTGGAACAAACTGTAGACAAATATGAATGTGAAAAACTCTCTACATTAGTTTCAAAAATATGCTTTCATGCTTATAAAACACACTGGGACAAAAGTACACTGAACTTTACGTTTTGACCTGAGAAGTCTTGCACCAGCACCATGGCACTGTGACGACTCCAACAGGGATTACAAAGCATTTAAATATGTTCTCACTTCACTTCTGACATAAACTGTGCAGGTCTTGAAGTAGAGGGCTTATACAGAGATGTACTCGTATGAGCACAATTTAAGGTGTTTAAGTTGGGTTCCACATATTACTACTCAGGACATCAAATAGAAAAATCTGAATAAATCCACAAGTTAACATAGCTGCACTCTTGATTGTGAGCTAAATTTCCTTGCAGAACTGACCTCAGACCCCCGTTTCTCCAAGTTACCAGTGGGAAGACATGAAAATAGTTAATTGAATTTTGCATAAAAATTTTGAACAAGGCAGTTTACAATCAAAAGCTGAATAAAGATACTGAAGGCACATATTAAATTGCTAACAGCAGTCCTAAATGACATGCCCTGTGGCAGAGATCTTTGATTGGAAGTCCTCGTGCCATATTTGACCTGCAAGATCATTCCTTCTTTTTGTATTTTTATGGCGGTTGGCAAAAAACTTTAAGGTGCATTACCGCCACCTTCTGGATTGGAGTATGGACCAGATGCTATACCACTCTATCATTTTATAAGTTATATCCTTTCTAAATTACCTATTCTTCTCAAATATCTAAATATGCTAGTAAAAATTGTATCCCCTGATGATCTTTGCAGCAATTCCTTTATCTGTAACTTACTTTTATTTTACTCACTAACTAATAACTCTCTTTCCTTTGTATATTTATTGCATTCTAAGAAAATATGTTTTATTGTTTCCAATTGTCCACAATGATCACAACAGCCTGTAACATATTTATTGATTATTTTCAGTGTGCTGTTTAATCCCGTGTGACCAAATCTCATCCTCGAAATAATATCTTCTTTTTTTGTTCTATTACAAGATCATTCCAACAGGCACATGAAATATTAAATCATATGCTAATTATGCATAATTTGGTAAAGTCAGTGGTAGCCAGCCCTGCATATTTTAGCTGTTTCGTTGCTCCAACACACCTGTTTCAAATTAGTTAATTACAGCAACAGCATGTCCAGTTCTACCATGTTTGTTTAAATCTGATGTGTTGATATGGAGAAACATCTCAAACCAGCCAGTGACAGATGTGAATCTCAAGAGAGCAGACGTATAATAAGATGGATCTAGGTTGTTGAGAGCTTTGTAGGGTAGAAGTAGGATTTGGAATTCAATTCTGGATTTGACAGGGAGCCGATGGAGAGAAACTAAAACTGGAGAGATGTGATCTCTCCCAGTAACTCCAGTTAAGACTCTGGCAGCAGCATTTTGGACCAACTGAAGACTTTTTAAAGAAGTATTCGGACACCCAGATAATAAACCATTGCAATAAGTGCAGACATGAAATCAAACAAACCTTTAAATCAAACGCGGTGTCCACTCGCAGCTGCCCATCGTCACACTGATTGAACACACCTGACGCTAATTTCACCTTCAAATCAACTGATAATCCGAGAAGTTCACATACTTTTACCACTCATAAATATGTCATATTGGATCATTTTCCTCAAAAAAATACATGACAAAGTATAATACTTCTGTCTCATTTGTTTAACTGGGTTCTCTTTATCTACTTTTAGGACTTGTGTGAAAATCTGATGATGTTTTAGGTCAAATTTAAGCTGAAAGAAAAAAAGAAACTCTAAAGGGTTCCCAAACGTTCAAGTACTGTTGCCCATCACCGAGGGGTGCGCATTTCTAAAGCTTCACAAAAACGCTAAAAAGGATGAAAACATCCTTGAACAAGATTAAATGAATCTCTATGTAGGTATAATAGTTAACACTGCATCTTGTTTCATTGCTGTTTCCCCCTGGTGTCCGTAGCTTCTTTCCTTTCCCAGTACTTCCAGTGTGCTACAGTGTTCTGTTACTTTGTGCTTCTCATGACACATTGTTAGTAGTTTACTCTTTTCCCAACATGATCGTATGTGCTGGCTGCTTTATTTTCTGCCCTCTGTGATTATATTCTCAATTTGTTTCACTTGTTTTCCATTATCTATCAGTCTCTTATGAATTGGAGAATCATGTTTTTTCATTGTCCGTTTGGCCCAACTCCAATTTGGCCTTTGCAGCCGCCTCCTCCCCACTTCCCCTTCGTTTCCTTGGAGGATCCAACAAGTTAAGTGTCATTCAAAACCAATTAGGGTGTAGTGGCTGTAAATTATAAAGCCCTCTAATACAGAGTCTGTAATGAAACAAGATGAACCAGTTGTTGCTAGGGCATTGCCAATTTGTGTCCAGAGTGAAGGAAACGCCTCTGATCAACATCTGCATAAAGATTTCAGAAGATCAACCTGTAGAACAAAATAAAATCACTGCTCTAAAGATTTATAAATTAATCAGTGAAAGTGATGTCTACTGTATTCTTGTTTTATTGCATATATTTTAAATATTGTAGATATCCCTGATGCATGCTCAATAATCCAGGTAGATAAATCTAAAAAGGTTGAGTCGAGTCCTCTGGACAGATTCTTGATGAAACGTTTCATCTTTAATCCAGAAGACTTCTTCAGTCTGAGGAGCTGCAACAAACTCAGTCTTATAAATAGCACCTTCTTATAGTAGATCAACCAGTTTGCTGGCGACTTCCAAAACTTTTTGTTCACATGATCAAGGAGGACCGTCAGCCTAACAACTGAGCGTTAGAGCCCTGATGGTCGCTGTTGGAAATAATAACATTTGATGATAAACTGTGGAAAACATAATAATGGGTTGGTAAATATAACGTTTAATTATGAATTATGACAACTGGATCCTATAAAGATGACTAGAAGATCTGTCAGATGTGTAAACTAGGCCACAAGCTGATAATATTTTTAGTGACTGCTAACTTTAAAATCAACCATGACACTATGATGTTTTGTTGTTTTCTCATTAAAAGGAACAATTTTCCCACTGACAACACAAACGGTTCCTGTTCAGTTAAATAAGATTTAACTATAAAGTTCAACTTTAGTTTACATCATTTCAATATGTGTGGGGATTATAATATAAGTAATGAGGAGTAGCTTAATAGGTCAGAACGACTTTAGTGAGACTTGATGATGTAACAGGTCGCCGAGGGAATAATCAGAATGTCACAGTCTTTGTAAGATTATGTAAGACTGGTGCTTGTAGTGTGTCAGTGGAAAGAGAGGACAGCTAATGTGTGCCTGGTTGATTGGACTGAGACTTCAGAGTCTGTAAGGTGTTCACTGGATAGGATTTGAAAACAGGAAATGTTGCGGGGTGGATAAACAGAGTCTACGCATGTGGGAACAGACTAGATACACATCAGAATTGTACAGAGGGCCCCTGAATGCAGATAGTATAAAACCAGTTCTCTCTTGTTCACACATTTTGAAGTCTGTAAAAATAAAAATGTTGTTTAACTCGGACATAAACGTGTGTTCCTTCCGAGCAAACGATCCGGGCAGGGGAGAGGAGAAGAGATCGTCGTTTCCCCTAACATCGCTTGCTATTCACAGAGGGCTGAGTGATACCAGCAATAACAACATTGTAAGAGGTACATTTCTTTCTCTGGTTTCTCCTTTCATTGTTGGGCAGAGCTAGTGCCCATCTCTAGCAGTGTGCAAGAGGCGGGATACACCCTGGGCAGGTCGTAAGTTCATCAAAGAGCCACAAATAACCATACACACTCACTCACTCTTAGACAGTTTGAGGTCCTCACCCGTGGTCCTTGTGCCACTGTCTTGCAAGTTTTATCCGTTTCGCTGCTTCACACGCCTGATTCAAATACCTGAATTACCCACTCAGAATTTCTTCAAGTTTGCCAGAATCCTGTCAACGACTCATTCATTTCAGTCAGGTGGGTTGAAGCAGGGAAACATCCAAAACATTCATGACAATGTGCCACAAGAATCAGAGTTGGGGACCTCTGGTTTAAAGTCATCGCTGAACCTAATATCCATGTCGGAGGAAACTGGAGTACCCGGAGAAAACCCAGGCATGCACAGGAAGAACACGTACTTCATGCGAAGAGGCCCCAGGATGAGAAGCAATACTGTAACCCCTTCACTTCCAGTCAACAACTAACTATTGTTCTGCTCTTTAGGTCCAACATTATGATAAAAAAAAAAAAAACTTTGTTTCTTCCCAGAACAGAAAGTACATCTTTCTGCATATGAGCAGAATCTACACGTTTTGTTTGTAGCCATTTCAAAATTTGATATTTACAATTCTTTATGAAGACATTTAAGTATTTTATAACATGTGGGGGTATTCTTTGTAATATTTGAGTAATAAAAGGTGTCACATCAAACCGGGGCATTTGGAAAAAGGTTTAATTTGTGTTGAGAAGAAGATAGACTCTGTGCATCATGCAGCAGGTGATGGATGGGAGTATAAATAGCAGCAGATGCTGACAGAAAGCTCATATCCCCATCGCAGAAAGGACTTCCCAAAGCTTTGGGTGTGTTTGTGCCCTGCCCTTTAATGAAGAGATGCTCTGTTGCCTCAAGTCTGACTCCAGATGAAGTTACTGTACATTTCACAGCAGAGCAGAAACAGTCAGATGGGAGTTATCTACTAACCAGCAGTTTTCTTTTTAAATGTTGTTTTTTGGATGTTTTTTTTTTTTTTTTTTTTGTACTATTCCTGTTCAGATTCAGCAGTTGCCTTTATTAATACTCCTCCGTAGCTTCTGCAGAAGCATCACCTTCATCACTGGTTTGTTTTCCACCGTCACATGCACAGTCCTGTGAGAATCTGTGATCAGTCTTAGATTTTTTTCTTTAGATCCCCGTGTCCTGCCTTCCCCAGTGTTTCTTCCTTCATGTTGCCAGCTCCTGCTTCACCTGTTCCAAACCTCTATCATCCAGGTGTTCATCAATATTTCTCGTTAGTGTCCCTTTAAGTTCAGCGTCTGTGCGTTTCCTGGTTTCTCGTGGATTGTGCTTCCCCAAACCGTTCATGTTCTGTTCGTCTGCGTCTCCTCGTGATCACCGTTTATTCATTTTTATTTAACCTTTAATTATCCAGGTAGTCTCGATGAATCACGAGGACTCATTTTCAAGAGAGACCTGTTTGGGAGCAGATGATGGGGGTTATGAGACTTGCTCAAGGGCCCAGAGTGGGGCGAATGAGGGTGGAGGCAGGTGTGGGTGATTCACCTTTCCCATCAACATTTTGATGTCACTTCAAGGAGTTGAACCGGCAACCTTCACATCACAGGCCCACTTTTTCTAACCTCTGCACCACCACTCCCTTCATGAAAGTTTTGCTGCTGTAGAAGAAAGGTTTTTATTCTGAGTTTAAAACTCCTGCTGTCAGACAGTTATGAACTTTATTTCTGATTATTAAGCATTATTGAGCAGGCATCAGGATATTTGATTATTTTTTATCAGTACTGAATATAAATTATGTTTGACAGACATTTACTGGACTCATTTCCTATTTGACTGGTGCTGGTAGCCATGTGTACATGAATCATTTCCTATTTGACTGGTGCTGGTAGCCATGTGTACATGAATAATTAAATGTTTTACATAACTTTATGGTTTATCTGTCCATTCCAGACGCTTGGAAAAACAGCTTTTGTTCTTCCTTTGCTGACGGGAGGTGACCCCACCTCACTGAACAACTATCGACCAATCTCTAAACTCTGCATTTTAGCCAAGGTTCTAGAAAAACTGATAAATTCTCAAATCAGGAAATATTTGGACTCATTTAACATCTTACCTCTCCATCAATCTGGTTTCAGGAAACAGTGACTGCTTCACTGAAGGTTTTAAATGACATCGTTGATAAAGATTATTGTGCTGCACTTTTCTTAGACCTGTCTAAAGCTTATGACACTGTGGATCATGATGTCTTGTGTCATCAGCTCTCAGAAATTGGTTTCTCAGATCACACCATTGGTTGGTTCTCTAACCATCGCTCAGATCGAAGACAGCCTCACGGACAGAAACTGGAAGTTGGTTCCACAAGAGAGGAGCCTGAGAACTGAAAGATCTGCCTCCCATTCTGCTTTTGGAAACTCTAGGAACCACAAGCAGTCTGAGAGCGAAGTGCTCTGTTAGGAAAATATGGAACAATAAAATCTGTAATATAAGATGGAGCTAGGTTGTTGAGAGCTTTGTAGGTTAGAAGTAAAACAACTCAGTTTCAAAATTTATAAATATTGGAGCAAATGGTTTTCTTTTTCAATTTTTGATCAATTTAAAAAGTAAATCGCACACAATGGGATAGTTGATCATCATTCCTCCCTTGCAGGAGGAAAGTCATAAGTTGGACTTTTGGCTCGGCCTTTATTGCATCTTCTTGGGCATGGTCAATCTTCTCTAGGTACTCCAGCTTCTTCCTACAACATGGATGGTAGGTTAAATGGGTTAAACAGATTAAAATTCAAGTCTAATCTGGCTATAGGTCTGATTGGGAATAGTTGCTTATCTTTATGTCCCTATGATGGACTGGGGACTTGTCCTGTGTGTATCCTGCTCCGAGTCCACGAACCACTTGAGAACAGCACAGACTCCCTTCAACCCTGAACAGCATCAAGTTGGAAAAGTCAGTAAAACCACCGAGTTACAGTTATCACTAAATTCAAAGTCTAAACATAAAAAACTCATTCAATATATTTGCAAATCCTTGCAGCCTTCAGTATCCAAGCCCTTACTTCATCTATTCCCTTTGACATCCGTTTCACAAAATCTCTGTTTTGAAATGTGCTCCTTGCACACGTTTTAATCACGTAAACACCCCTGAGCTTTGTGGGATTTGGCGAATGTCAGTGGTTGCTGTGATGACAGACAGTTCTGTAAACCCAGAAGCATGGATCAACAATGCAGCTCACTAATACACGGTTAGTGTCAGTCACTCAGCTGCTCAGTCACTTCTTCTCAGAGCTGCCAGGTTGAAGGAAGTGAACGTGCATCAATCACAGCGACAGGTCCTCTGCTGTTTTTAGGGTTTGCTTCATTAAGACCTCAGCCTCAAATGATTGAATGTAGGAAGTTTTTCAGCACTTTCATAACATACTTTTAACAAGCGGTGCACCAATGCCTCCCCATCAACAATGGATTTGAATAGTGAAGGTTTGTAGTTTTTGAGATGTTTTCTGGACTGGAAGTGAACTGGGAATGCGAGTGAACGCTAGTGTTTTTGGTGCAAGATATTAAAGTGGCTGGCTGATCCTGTAAGTGAAGGGAGCAAATGTATCCACCACCAGGCGCAATGGAGGAGCCAGAGGGTGGCCAATGGTGGCCAAGACTCATCTTCTGCCACCCCATCGGGCACCTCAATTATTTGAGGAAACTAAACTTTAAGCAATATAAAAACTACAAAGCAGTTTCCTCAAAAGATACACGTGACAGGTTTACATATACAGCAGCCATCTTGGATTTTGACGCGGTAACTCAATTTTAAAAAAGGAACAATTCATACGCCTAGATGAAGCCACACACCAAAATGTACGGCGGCACCCCATTTATCTTTTAAATTATTACGTTTTCAACAACAATGAAGAGACGGAAGATATTTCCAAATCCCTCTTTTTGCTCTGACGGGGGACACACAAGTATTATATGAAGCAATAACACTTTATTGGATTTATTTTCCTAATATTTTATAATTCAGCTCAGTTTTACCTAAAGTAAACCACACTATGAACCGTTTTTACTCAGAAACTGTTCAAAAACCATTTTCTTTAAGTGCAGTAATCTCAGACAAAGACATTATTGAAGTATTAAGCATTTATTCGGCACATTTAAAGCTCTCTGCGATACAGAATGAGATTATACTTAATTTATCCATTTTGCATTTCTCTGCAGACTTTATTCCAGTTCATCTTGATCATGATTGTGCAGTGGATGCTCATGAAGAAGCCGTTGTGAAATATTATATATTTTTTGTATTTTAATATTATTACAGCAGAAGCTCGTGAGGTAAAGTTTTAATAGCAATTCAAGCTTTTTTCTTTCAGCTGAGATATTTAGTTGATAAACGTTTCTTCACTTTCCTCTCATTTTTGGATCATAGTCATTCCAGTAATAATAAAAAAAAATCTAATAACTTTTAAATTATTATTATTAAAAGTTGATTTAATGCGTGTGTGTATCAGATACGAGCAAATTCATGCTCGGGCTGTTACGCAGTTTTGTTTTGCATTATTAGTGTTTAGCGTTTATCTTGGATCCTTATATACAGTTTCTTTATACACTTTGTATTTTTGATATCGTTGGATGTAACTGGGACTGAGTACATAAATTCATTCCACCTCATGTACCACATGCGGTAAGAACGACAATAAACCTACTTGAACTTGAATGGAGGAAGAAAGGGGGACGCTTACGTCACTTTACTACACTTTTTTTTGGTAGTTTTGACTCGTTAAACCAGCCGGTCAGTTTATTGACCAGCAACCGCTTCATTAATATATTCACCCTTTATTAATCACAACTTAGTCACTGAATCTGTTAATTGCAGGGAATTATTTACCAGAACAAAGAAAACGATCAAAATGTAATGGAGACCATACTCATCTTTAGAAGTTCTGTTACAAGAATAATTAAACTTTACATCGTAAACTATAATAAATCAACTGAACATCACAAATATTGAAGGATAATATTTGGAGAATAACTAATTCGAAAAGTAGTAAAACCACGATGAACAATCTAAACACTAATTAGTCAAATGATAAGTTATTTCTTATCTAAGGTGAAGTTCACTGAGCAGGAAATATTTTGGCTTTTATACGCACACAAATGTAGACAAAGTTTAACTACTGTATTTGATAAATAGTTTGCTTTGGATTTTTGTTGAGAAGTTGTTTAATGTGACCGGATCAAGTCATTTATTATCACAGCGATCCTAACTGATATCATAATGCATTCCATTTAGGTCATCTGTTAGCTTAATGTAAGCTTGAGTGAAATTTGATAAACTCACAAAAGGTTTGCTGGAAAACAAAAGAAAATAGGATATCATTTTGGTCAGATTTAACTCCGTTATACTAATGTATATATTTTGGGCTTGCAGACTGATTGTCTTCCAGCAGCACGAGGTTCAGTCCCATGGTGGACATGATGTTCAGCCACAGGCTAGTCAGCTGTTAGCCTGCTTTTTTTTGTCCTTCTTTTACGTCCTACTTTTCAGAAATGAAGGATTTGGAAACCTGGGGATAAACACTCTTAAATCAGCTCATGCCTTGAAGTTAAACCGTGCTGTGTGAAGCTGCAGATGTTGGACTGTGTGTGTGTGTCGATGGTCAGAACACAGCTGGATAGCAGCCAGGTAGGTATTCTCGAGCCAACAACATATGTGCTGTTGATCTCATCTAAAAATTGTCTGAAGAGTCTGTCTCTTTCTCTGATACCTTGGTGATCTTAGTTTAATGTCGGTTTCCCAAAGAAAGTGATAAATGCCACAAAACAAATCCACTTATTTACTGCTCTAAACATGAAATGTTTCCACAGAAAATAAACTAAATTGCAGCAAAGCAATAACTCCAGAACCTGCGTTGTTCCCCTTAGATCTGAGGTTTGACCAATGATCGGACTTGCTTCTACAGTACCCGTGAATAGACCTTACCGGGGAGGCTAAGCAGAGTGATGCCCATGTAATTGGAGCACACCCTCCGGTTATCCTTTTTGAAGAGGGGAACCACCACCCCAGTTTGAATGGACACATGGGCAATGTTGCAAAGGCGTGTCAACCAAGACAGCCCCACAACATCTAGAGCCTAAAGGAAATCAGGACATCTCATCCACCTATCATGATCGGCTTCCGTGTGTAGAAACCAAAGTGCAAGAAGACGAGGAGACTCCAGTAAAATAAGAAATGATTTAATATGAATAAACAAAACAAAAAGCTGTCGGGGCAGCAGACTTGCTTCAAAGGAGATACACGGAGGGATGACGAAAACATGAAGCCTTGGACGGGACAAGAACAATCCAGAGACAAAGACACCAGGGATTGAAGATATACAGATGCTGACCAGGTGAAATGACAGATACCTGCGGTGATTAGGATTAGACACAGCTGCGACAGTGCTGGATCACAGGAGGAGAAATGCTGAGGGGTGACAGGCAAAAATTAGGAAAAACACAACATGTATGACAAGATCCCAGAAACCCACCCCAAAAACAGGGATGGACCCCTGAAATCCCAAGGAGAGCACCATCCACTTGGATGAGGGGGTGGGAAAAAAGAAAAGTAGGGCACAGAAGGAACAAACGAAAAGATGACAGGTAGGAACCTGGGAAAACACCTAATGCAAAGGGGAAACACAGAACCCCTAAAGTCCCCTGAGTCAAGGTGGGTGGTCAGGAGACCGTCCACGGCAGAACAGAAGATCAGGGGGGTGAGCTGACGACCATCCATCAGCAGGCCAGAGGTCTGGCGGGCGGCCAGGATGCCGTCCAGCCTTAGACCAGGGTTCCAGCGGGCGGCCAGGAGACCGTCCCTTTATGGCCAGTGGGATGAACACAACTGCAGGTGAGGAGGCCCCTGGGACAACTGCGGCTTGATGGGTGAGGGCCTCTGGAGAAGGACCTCTGGAGGAGCGAGGGCCTCTGGAGCAAAGACCTCTAGAGGAGGGAGGGCCTCGGGAACCAGGGCTTCTGGTGCTGGCACGGGAACCAGTCTTGGTGCTGGCACGGGAACCAGCAAAGCAGAAGCTTGTGCAGGACCCAGCCTTGGTGCTGGTATGGGACCCAGCGAGGAGGAGGCTGGAGTGGAGACCAGTGCTGGTGCTGCTGGCGTGGAAAGCCATGCAGGAGCAGCTGGCATGGGGCCCGGACTGGGTGCAGCTGATGGTGAGGGAGAGAGATCAGCTGGAGGTGAGCTGGGATGAGAACCATGTTGAGCAGCAGCCAGTAGAAGAAAGCACAGCAAGCACCTCTCCATCCATGCCTGCTGGATCTTTTGCCACATCTCCAGCGAGATGCCGGTGTTGTCAGCCCCGGTGCACCTGGAGATGATGTCCTCCATAGCAATCATTCTCTCCAAGAGACCGTAGGGGCTGCAGGGTTCCTCCCCCCAGCAACAAGTGCGCATCGGCGTGTGACTCCCTCCCCCCAAGCGACAGGTCCGACGTCCGCCCCCTCCACGAAGGGAAACACATGGGCGAGGACCCAGCTGTGTCTGAGGGACATGCTGGGGTTCAGTGGAGCCGGCTCGGTTCTGCCGCCCGTGTAACCAGAGATGTTACAGTCAATTCAGTTCAGTTTATTTCCATGTCCATATTTTCATTCCATGTCCCAAGATCCAGCATTGGTAAGCCAAGGTAAGAGTGCCAAGGCCACTGCTCATGGAGTCATGCACCAGACTCGCTTTCGGCTTCTCAGACTGATGAAGTATTTTGGACGAAAGACAAAACGTTTCAGCTAAAAATGATTTATTAATAACCTTCATCGTTAGATTTTTCTACCTCCATTATTGTAGCATTGAAGAACAATACTCTCCCTTAAATATCCTGATTCATGCTCGTGTTAAAACATACAGGAGGAAACGGAGGAAAACAAGTTTTAGTGTTGCAAACTTTTCTAAAGGGTAAAATGCCGTATTAAGATAAATACCTACGAAGAGGTCATGATTACATGCTTGACTGAGGTTTTTCACCACCCCCCCCCCACCCGCACACCCTCACACACACACACCCCAGTAAAAGTGCTAAGTACAAAGAAAAAAGTGACAAATTTAATGTGTGAAGTCAGAATGATTCCTTTCCTCAAGGTGCAACCAAATCCAACTGGCTGAGCATCAGGTATTCCCTGAAAGGTCAAATGATGATCACGCTGGTAGCACTAGCAGTCTGCAGTTTTTCACTACATTGTCTTAAACTAATTATTAAATAAATAAAAAAGAAACACAAGCTTTACAGGTCCCCATTTTACTTTAGATTTTCTTTAATTCATGCAGTAGATTCATTCCAGCGCTCAGCGTTGATGAGAATGGCAGATTGATTACTTGTCAGAACCAAGCAATCCATTAACTTGAGTCCTAAATGCTGGGTGCTTATTTGGAGTTTGAGAAGAAACAAATGGGAAATTGCAATCACCTTGGAGTGAAGTCTTTGGGAATCTGCTTGCTCCCCTCATTTCTCAACCACTTTAGTTGATAGGGCTGCTCCTAATACACTCATGAAATGAAGCAAAGCAGAGCTGAATGGCTTCGATCATAAAAACAGAAAAATTGACTATATTTCTTGAGCTCTGAGAATGGAAATTTAATCAGTTTAAAACACGTCAGGGGATTTAATTGAATGCTTTGCACTGTGGCACAAAATACAAAGTTCATATAATTTGTAAATTAAAATGTTGCATCAGACAAAAAAAAAAGATTAAACTCCTTTTATACAAATGGCTTTGAGAAAGTTCAGGGGTGGAGAGAATCAAGATGTTTTTCATGTACGGTTTCTGCAGGTTTACTACAAGCCAATAGCAATTCTGAAGAGGGAACAGCCAAAAGAAGAAATCAAATATCACTGATCTGTTCCCTTTACAATTTTAAGGAGTCACCACAGCGAGTCATCCTCCATCTCTGTCCTCTGTCCTCACTCCAACTACCTCCATGTCTCTAACTACATCCATGTATCTCCTCTTTGTCTTTTTCCTGGCAGCTGCATTTCTAACATCCTTCTACCAGTATACCCACTGTCCCTCCTCTGGACATGTCCAAACCATCTCAGTGTGTCCTCTTGTCACTCCCAAGGAGAACCTCAACATCTTTCTTTGTTTCTATCCTGTTCCGTCTGCTGTCTTTTGCTCAAAGCCATTGCTTTTCCTTTGACACTCTTGTCACAAATCACCCCTGAAACTTTTCTCCATCCAGTCCATCCTGCCTGGACTCTTCCATCTCTTTACCACATTCCCCCGTTTTCTTGGACAGACGCCGCAAAGCACTCAAAGCCCTGCACCTCTGCGACCTCTGTGCCTTGTAGCCTCACGTTCCACCGGCCTCCCTCCCAGTCACATGCACTCTGTTTTGTTATCGTGGACATTACTAACCACCCTATGGGGCATTAGAAGGTTTTGCTCCAAAAAGGGTACATCAGATGCAGCCTTCTTTGGACCTCAAGACCTAGCTAAGCATGAATGTGAAGCTAGTTTAAGATTTTTAAAACTCAAAAAACACACAAAAATATAACCCCATATATCCATTGCACACTATTATCTGCTTTGTGTTTTTATGATGCACCAAGATGCAGTTCTGAAAGACGTATAGCGTCACAACATCATACCTTTATGCATCTGGTACCATAGCATAATGGTTTTCAAACTTTTCAGGTTTTGACTCGCATAATAGATTTGCTTCCTTAGTACTGGTAGCTGGAGTTAAAACTTTAATACGTCTTTAAAAATAGTAATGTTATTTGTTTGTTGTCATGAAAGCCTTGTTTAATCAACTGCCTGTTTTAATTATGCACAGTCTCATCTCACCTGTTGAAGCTTGTAACTCCTTCAGAGTGCTCTTGATGTTCTCACTCACCGTCACTCAGTTTGTGACGACGGCCTGCTCTTGGTAGATTTGCACACGTCCCACATTCCTTCCAGTTCTTAATGGTGGGTTTAATGGATCTCCTGGAGATTAGGTCCTTGGAAATCCTTTTGTGTCCATCCCGACTTGCACTTTGCAATAATGTTTCCTCTGAGTTGAACAAAGACGGTCACTTTAAAAACGGGGACAACATTTATGTAGTCACCTATTTTACATGACATTTCTACTTAAATATAACTTTGTAGAAATTTGGTTTTACTTGGACTTCAAAGAAGGATTAATTCATATATGCATTTGTTTATTTAATTTTAAAAATTGCCATAATGGCTTAACACAGTAATAACAGTATAAACATTTAAGGGCGTGAAAACTGCTGCCGTTAAGACTATTGCTTTTATTTTTTTATTATTTTTTTGTTCACACTTTTCGTGTCAGCATTTCTGATTTGTACTCTCCTCAAACTGTGACAAAAAGTAAAATTGCATGAAATGTAAACTAAAGATGGGAATTTAGAACAATTTTTCTCTTTACTTTAGTTTTGTTTTTTCTAATCTTTCAAGGTAGGATGCCCACATTCATCCAACAACAGATGGTATTCATTACACTGTTTATCCAGCACACCTTGCTTTAGGCTGCAGCACACTGAGGTGAGGGCTGATTCCATTTATTGAATACACAACAACAAAGCTATTAAAACTTGTGGTATGAACAACAATACAAGGCAGCCAGAGGAGACAATTTAATTTATGTAATTACACTACCAGTGGAACAGTAAAAAACCTCTTTATTTTTATTTTGGTTCAAGGAGCAGATCATTACTCCTTTCTTTGGTGGGCTCACCAAACTTGCATGCGCTCACTTCAGGCTTTATCTGGTGCTCTCATGTGGGGAGCTGTGATCTCCTCAGAGGAGTGGAGAGGTCATAAAACAGTCTAAAGCTGATAAGCACGTACTTCCTCCGTTAAAAACAAGCTAATTAAACTGCAAGATAACAAGCAAAGGAAGAAGCTAAAGCAGTTTGTATTGTTTTTCAAAGGAAGTGAGTAACTCGGCAGATCTTGAGTCACGACATGAACTGATCTTCCAAATCAGCGGTGGACAACTTTTTATTTGGAGCAGGCTAAATCAAGATAGTTAAAGCAATCGAAGGGGCTGCACAGAGACTTGGAAACTATCGTTTCTTTAAGACAAATAATCTGGAAGCGTTTGTTGTTGTAGCATACGTAACAATGCTCATTTTCTTCAAATGACCGAGTATCCAAATACTGTTTCTACAATTCATCTTTATATATCTTGAATTCATCATGTCCTGGATAACTGAGAATCTTCACCAGCATACCGTTTCTACACCGTTTGTTTGCTGTCCTGCAGAAGACAAACCAAACACGTCATTTGTCTTTTGTGTGTCCTGCACTTCTGGCTCCCTCACATTGCATGGTGGCAAAGTGAGCCGTACAGTGTTCATGGTTTACATTCAGAAGATCGAAACAAAACAACATAAAAATAAAATGAGATCAATACAAACAGTACTTACTGGACAGTCTAGAACATAATATTTAAGAATATTATTTCACATGACTAATAAAACCACATGCATGCAGAAGACAATAAACCAAACATTTCTGGCTCCTACACGTGCAAAAATAAATGTTACACTGTGAAATGGCAACAAACCATTTGCAGAGCCATTACAGCCAGCAACCACAAGAGGGCGCACTAAACTGAAAATGGCACCAAACTAGTTTACAATTGGGACAATAAAAACATCTATAAAAACTTTGGTTTTGTGGTCAAAATGAAAAATAAAAGTTAAAGCGATGTTGCAAAATTGACATCAACCAATGCACCAAAAGATCCACAACTTAAATAAATAGCTACATTCTCAAAGAAAAAGAGAAAAAATAAACACGCCAATGTCGTTTCCACACGACTTACCCTCTCGTTGCATGGTGGAAAAGTGAGGGAGAGGAAGTCCCCAGAACAAAATGCTCTACATCATTTTTGCGACACTTTTCAAATCCGTTAGCATTCTTGACAAAAATATATGTCTCCCCAATACTACGACATACTTTGTGTAAACTGGCTCTTGACAACATATCTGTTAGCATTACCAATTAAAAACACACGTTCGATTTTTAGAGTCTTTAAGATGCACTATAGTTCTGTAAAACTACTGTTGGGATACTAAAAAGCCTATCTTAATCAAAGTTTTTTTAAATTTTTTATGTATTTATCCAACCTGCCACCTGCATCATGAAGGACCTCACTCACCCAGCACACACACTTTTTGCCCCGTTCCCCTCAGGCAGGAGGTTCAGGAGCATTAAGTGTAGAACCACTAGACTGAGGAACAGCTTCTACACTGAAGCTGTTGAGACTCATGAATCTCTAACTCTGCAGGATAATCCCCGTGAAAAATATAATAAAAATCACTGTAATGCAACTTTGATTGCTGATATGTACTGCTGATTATCCATGCTGCTGATTATTCATGCTGCTGAATTCATTCACTCGTACTCATCCACCCACCAAGATCTTAGATCTTTGAGCATACCGTTGGACATTCGTTTTAGCGTAGATCTTACTTTATATATCTTAGATCCTCATTTACTGGGGTTTTTATCTTTTTTTACAATTTATATTTTGATAGTGTTGGATGTAACTGGGACCCCGTTTACACAACTTCGTTCCACCTCATGTACCACATGTGATACGAATAACAATAAAAAGCTTTGATGAGGTTTGATTTAGACTTCCTTAAGTTTCATTATGAAAATGCAGGTTTTCATCTGCTTATTTAAAATTTATTTTATTTTCAATTAAGAATATAGGGGGCCGGACAGACATTGTCCAAGGGCCTTGGGCCATAAATTGCCCACGTCTGCTCCAAATGGATGAAGAATGAGTGGATCTTCACAGCCTGAGCACTGAAGGGATGCCTGATCATGATGGCATACTTCCACGGTGCCAGATTTATCGCCTTTCAATACTTGACCTTTGGCTTCAGTCAGATGGATTGTAGCAGAGCTTAAAGCATGGGACTTTACCAGGGAAATAAGTGGTATGTCCATGTCCCCCCACTGCTGAGGGATTTAATGTCATTTTCTAGATGAGTTTTTCCAAGTTTGTCAGGACTGGAATTGAACAGGGATTGAAAACCAATGTTTTTAATGTAAGATATTCATGTGGGTAGGAGTTGGATTTTTTTTTTTTTTTGGTTGTTTGTTTTGTTTGTGCTGCCTCGGATAAACAAAAACAAAACAAACAGAGTGATTCTGACCAGAGGAGAGAGAGCTGCTTCTGACCAGGCGAAATGATGGAGCCATACTCATTGCTGGTCTTGGAAGGTACTTCCGATTCCCCGTCTTCCCTCCACAACACGGGACAATAATCAGACGGTATGAATTAAACCCCTTTGAATCAAAGCAGCGACTGTCCTAAACCAGTTTGTTTCGCTTCACTGTACAAATCTGCAAAACTTTGTTTCCATTGTTTAAAGAAATTAATTTAGAGTTGCACTGAAGTCGAATTTTGTTTATCGGGCAGCACAAGACATGACATGTTCTCAATGAGCTTGCTTAGATTAGAAACAAAAGATGCCATGAAGTCTGGGTTGGGCCTTGACCCAGTACCTCCTCTCTTAATGAACAAGTGACAGAGAGTGTTGTCATGACCCCATGGTTAATAACAGAAGAAAAGAAAGACTTTGTGGAAATCTGTGAAGGGTATGTGGTTCTTTTTGGATTCTGATGCTGATCTGCATTCTGCACCTCTTCACTAAACCTAAACTTTTGCCATCATGAAGAGATTTAGTGTTTTTTTTTTAATGAAGTCTGCATGTTTGCCCACAACAGCATAAATATTTCACTCCTCGTCCCCTGCTCTTCTCAGCCAATCTCCCTTGGACTTGAGGATCACTTAAGCCCTTTGAATGGTGACCAATGAATATTTCATTTAATTTGTCCAAGATCAAATTATGTCAGATGTTCAGGAAGGACACCAACATTTATCCCATTAATAAATCGGATTAATCTTTCTTGGTTTTTTTGTCTGCACTACACCGACCTGAGCAACAGTTCCAATTATCTCAGATTAGTTGGTGTGCTGTTGGGAACTGTGCCGTTTGCAGATGTTTCAATTTCCAGCTTGTTCAGATCAGGGTTATCTTATGGAAATATGTGAAAATTATGAGTACAATTATAAATACTGCTACTATGTTCACAAAATCTTAATTAAAAGCAAAAGTACCTCAAATGTATTTCTATACAAATTTACTACAAAGTGGCAAAGTTGAGTGTTAAAGGGCTGGTTTGGATACGTTTTAAGTTGAGTCCTCAGTTTTGGGAAAATAGTTTAATTCTGACCAGACTGATGAGGTAATGTCTGGTCTGAGTGGGACACGACATAAAGGGTGCTGCTGTCCTTAAACTCCTCCTCAGAATTTGTTTGAATGCCATTTTGTAAATCTTTACGAGACAGAATTTTGCATTTCATGCATCACTTAACACCTCAGTTCAGGTTAGAAGGTGCAGCAGCATCTTTATTTCTTACAGAGACGTTGCTGGACTTCAATCACCGCGCCATCAAGAGCATTCTTACAAACTGCATCTCAGTATGGTTTGGAAACTGCTCTGCATCCGACTGCAAGGCGCTCCAGCGGGTGGTGAAAACTGCCCAACGCATCACTGGCACTCAGTTACCCACATGAGAGCGCATCTGCCACAGGAGTTGCCTGAGCAGGGCGAGGAACATGATCGAGGAAGTTTCTCATCCTAACTACGAACTTTTCAATCTCGTACCATTGAGTAGGCATTACAGCCGCCCCACTCCTGCACCAAGACTCAGAAAGCGCTTCTTTCCCCGAGGCTGTAACATTATTGAACTCATCACAGTCACTTTAATAACATCACTTCACAGTAAATACACATGGTACTTTGTTCTTAATGTTGCAATATTCATCATATCTGTATATTTGCATAGTCGAATACTGCACGACCAGCTTTATTTGTAGAGCACTTTAAAACACCCATAGTACCAAAGTGCTGTAAACATAATAAAACAATCATACAATCAGTCATACATTGTTTTTAAATAATTAAAAGTCATCACAGACAGTGCCCAAGGCCAGGGAGAAGAGATGGGTTTTAACCAAGGGCTTTAAAAACAGACAGGAAAGAAAGAGGCTTTCCTGATGTCCAAAGGAAGGTCATTCAATAAAAAAATATGTATTTACAAATAAAATGCTTACAAAGAGTAGTATCCTTGACTGTAGTAAGTGTGTCATGCATACTGTGCGTCATGGCCTAATTTTGCTTTGTTGTTCCGTATGTTTAGTGTTTTCTGTTGAATTTCAGGCAAACACTGTTGATTCTCTCCATGAATATCAGATGAACATGAATATTAATCAATTCTCCTGGCAATGCCAGAACCAAAGTGAGGATTGGATCAAACTGCAAGACGTCTCACTGACGAGTGTCTCCCCTGCTGCTCCTCTGTGTAACACGGTTTTACAATCTCTTTAAAAGAAACAAAAAAGGTGGTGGATCTGCCTGATCACTTAAATGGTTGTGGAGGATGCACAGTCCCAACCTCACTCTTTACGAAACAAAAGCCATGTTAGAATTAACCTTCACTTTAAAGAGGAGTTTTCATAAAACTTTTGTGAGCCTCGTTGCCGATATTCCCAGGTTTGTTGAATGCGCTGATGCAATCTCCTGCGTAGAATTTCAGCAAACGGCAGGAGATCCGGCAGGGGGTAAATCTGCTAAGGCTTCTGTCAAACTGCAAACATAGAATGTAAAATTACACAGCAGTGAAGAAACGCAGCATTTTATTCATTACTATTCAAACAACAACGGCACTTAATTACAAGCCTAGAACTTCTGTTAACATGCTCCTAATTTTGGGTGGAGGGGAAAAAAAAAGCAGCTGAAGAGTCGAGAA
The DNA here is from genome assembly GCF_014905685.2 of Nematolebias whitei. NCBI lineage: Eukaryota > Metazoa > Chordata > Actinopteri > Cyprinodontiformes > Rivulidae > Nematolebias > Nematolebias whitei. The sequence goes on from NC_056507.1 coordinate 3,502,884, forward strand.
GAAAACCAGAGGGGATTAGTTTAGCTTCCGTACTGGTCATTTAGCATGCTGGATTTAATAAAAAAAGAGGTCTGTGGGGAATTTGCATGGTGTGTGGAGAGGTGCTTGCAGAGGAATGGAGGCTGTGGAGATGTCTGACAGCTTGGGAGGCCATGCGTGATGCTGCACCCAGTGGGAAGCTAATGACCAATGCTCAGAGGCTATGCAACGGGAATCTCTAGCACGGCTCTCCAGCTCTCTCTGGTAAAGGGGATTTTCTTCAGTAATTGAAGCCGAGCGTGGGTGCACATACAATTTAGAGGAAAGATAGCCCAAATGAAATACTGGATGACACAAATAGCTCCAATACATGTTGGTGTGCTCTATCCCTCCACATTTCCCCAAATCGGATGTTTAAAAAGGTATGTTTTCCATAGACTATACAGCTAACAACCATTGCTCTCTGTATTGCAAAAGGTTATGTTCAACGAGAACGTTTGCACGTTGTTTGAGTTATATGAACACAGAACTGAGTCAACTAAGGGTTGTGAATTAATGGAGTGGTTAAAATTGCTCCAGGCATGGATGAGTGCCCCTTTGTTAGCAGTCCCAGGAGAAAAATGGCCCAAGTGATGCAAACAAGTTTTTAGTTCACTGCCTTTTGTATCGCCACTTCGACAAGACTGCAGTACGAGTGTGCTTCGTGGTCATTAACATTAATTTAAACCCAATCTAAAAACAGAAAACCAGTGAAGGCCTTTAGTAGATTTTCTTCTGCAATTAGAAAAGAAATTCAAGATGTTTGTTCCATTTGTGTTTGCAAGAGGATGTTTGGAGCTCTGAAATATTCATATACAGAGCATCACTGGAAACGCTGTGAGAACGTTGTGCATCTGCTTCACTCATTAAAAGACTTCCAGCTGTTTGACCCAACAACAGCACTATTGTTTACAGCCATACGTGTCGTTTTATCCCCTGAAATACTCATTATGTTATGAACACAAACTTATCGGGGGAAACAAGAATTCTTTAAATTAAATTTTGATCAAATATAGTACTGTTGCCAAAAGCACTGGCAAATTCAAACCACTGTAAGGGTAAAGACATTTTTAATGGGCAGGTGTTGGATACAGTCGATTTAATGTAATTTTGTGAATCTTTAAGTACCCCAAAACCCATTAACAGGTACCATATTTTTCACCATATATGTCACACCTTTTTGCATAAATATGCAAGTCATGTGACTTATACACTGAAGCAACTAATATATATATATATATTTTTCCCCTCATATTTATAACCCAATTTTTGGCTGAGATCGGACAATTTATTTTGTTCCGACATGGAAAATATTGAACACTACCATTTTCAGCCACTAGAGGGCCCACGAGCAATATGGCAAGCCAAGTGTCTCATTAATAGGTAAAAGTGGCTATTAATGAGACACTTGGCTTGCCATATTGACACCTTTGTGTAGCATATATGATGTAAATGCTAAAGATCTGGCAAAAATGGTGTTCACTCAACAGTATTAGTAACAGGCCAGTTATCAGAAGGTCCTAACGTCTTCCTCATGAAGGGTTATGGTTGCATTTGCATTTCAAGAACACAAGGACAAAAAAACAGTGCATAAGGTGCTTTGTATTAATTTTGATAATATTTACAATATGTACATAATAAGCTCTGTCATCAACATCATCAATCCATTCATTATACCAATAACCAAAATATTTCAATAAATGAACAGATCTCCCAAATTTTCCAGACTAAATCCAAGTGCTTGTAATAATCCCACAGTTCACAAGATACCAAGACCAGGGCAATAGTCCAGATAAGATTGAGGGGTTTAGATGTTCGATGAGTCAAAGACTAATTAAATGTTCAGAGGCCTTTAATGCTTGTAAAGGTTCTTGGGTGTGTGTAGGGAGCAGGCCACAGCATTTCCTACCGCACCAAACAGATCCGATTCTGGCTCCGGGTCCTTTGGGCCTGAAGCCTAGTGGTAGCTCGCCATCATAGGAAACCTGGCCTGTACAACAGGATCAAGTTAACATCATTTTCTAGTATTAATATCGAAATCACCATCAATACCATACCATAATTAGTTTTACAAATACATAGGATTAATATGTTGATGATCTACATGTACATGATTTACTTTTCTAAATTGTTTATCATAATATAAATATACAAACAATAATTTCCAAATAGAGTACTCTTCAAATTCATAGTCGCTGTATGATTGAGTGTTAAAGATGGCACAAAAGTACAACATAACCTTTAAATCCATTGAATAGCATTTGACCATTTATATTTAAAGGCTATAAGCTAACAAACAATTAGGATTTGCTTTAGCATGCTAATGCCAGCATTAGCATGCTACAAACAATATAAACACTCACCAGTTTGCTTGTTTCTGGTCTTTTAAGCACAACCAGCAGTGTCTCACAGTTTAGAAACATCTAAAAGCTGAGAAGCATACCAGTAAGGATTTGACAGTATTTGACAGTCTATAAAATGTATTCAAAATTTCTTAATGCCCACCTGCAGCAGCTCTGAACTTCCTCAGTCACACACCTGCTCTCCCAATTGATGGGAGGAGCTATGTTTTTCTATGAAACTCAAATCCCGTGAAATCTCATGAGATTTCACACTTAGTCCCAAAACAGTGGCATAAAACTGAGGAAATACAAGCACCAAAATTGACTGGGTTACATTTGTCTCGCTCCAGAACTCCTGGAGCAAACGTCAAATCAGCTGCATTTCACCGTGCCAGCCAGGTAAAATGCAGCCGATTTGACCATTAAAGTGCATTTATTAAGGAAACGTGCAACCGAGACACACCTTTGCTATAATTTAGAGCAAATAAATAATTGTTTTTAAGCGTTAATCTTGTTAAAAGTCTTCCTGCGACCGCCATTTGGCAGCCAGTTGATTTTTGCCCACATTTCCGGGTCACATAAATGCGACGCATCAGCAGTAACGCATAATAGATGGCGACGCAACTTCTTTGTCTTTTTCCACTTTATTAAACAATTTTTGGACTATTGTGGCTTATCCAGCTGTGCGATGTTTACTGTGGAAAGTATGGTAACTGGTAGCCACCCTAACCTTGCAATAAACAGTGACAGTCTTTATGGTTCTTAAAAAATAAATAAGTGAAATTAAGAAAAATAAATTATAGCTGAATTTCAATCTTCAACCACCCCTTTCAGCTAGAGCCCTTCAGGAAACACTTGTAGACTAGAAAAACATCATCTACTCTGAGTATACCACAGATTCTGCACAATAATAAATTTAAAATGAACAATGCATGTTTCAGATTTCTTTCTTAATTTGCTCTGCAGTTTGAGAAAATGCTGACAGTGTCACTGGTAAAATAATAAAAGGGTTGACTTGATAAATCAAACAACATACATTCAACAAATACACATTTTTATCAAAGAAGAGGTTTGGTCATTGCCCAACATGTCCGAGCTAAACAAACTTCTCAGCTGTACAAATGTTTAAAAGCTTCCATTGCAGCCGTCACAACTTTAAAGACGGGGTGTGGACTGATTTATTCATGCAACCGTTTTCTCCAGCATGCTTTTCTTCTTTTTCTATTTGTATCAAATGTGTTTTTCATGTGCTGATTTATTGTTTTTCACACCTCCGAATCAATGCAATCTAATATTCTTGTGAATGAAGTGTCAAGTTAGTGTTTTTAGAGCGAAAGAAGCATCAAACGACATTATAAATCCCTGCATTTTAGATTGTTTTAGCCTGCTGAGGAAACTCAGAACATTACTTAAAAAAAAAAAAAATCTCTTAAACTCTGTTTCACTTTATTTCATCTTGCGGACTTTATATTTCATCTTGCTGGCTTTAGTTTCTTGCTGAAACATAAGCACAGGTTTTGTAAATGGGACAATGTTCCAGCAGAGTCCGAATCTATCTGGTCTTGCAGGGAGCCGACATGCACCATACCTGAGCTCTGGCACACGGTTGCCCTACACGATTTCTGCTATAATTAATGTAATTAGTTACACCTGTGTTTGACAAACCATGACGTGCACAGAAAAGTCTGCTTCCAGCACACCAGTTGTGCACATCTCCTCTCAATAAGCTGCAGTGGGGAGATGATGAGTGATTAGGCACAGGTGCGTTAGATCCACATGTAACCGTGCGGCTCTGATCTGAACAGTGGAACAAACCCTGCCACGTGTCTTGAGTTTTACAACTGGTGTTTCATCGACAAAGTTACAACAATCTGCTTTACACCAAACCACAAACATGCTCGACTGTGTCTGAACATATTCAGTAACTTCATCATAACGGCTACGTGGCTAGTTTTTGAACAAACTGAAAAATGTAAAACAGATTTTACGCACCTGTGTGTAGTTTTATGACCTGCTGAAGAGCAGCAAAGAACGCAGCACGCAGCTTTCATACATCACAGAAACAATTATCCTGTTTTTTCTTATTTTACCTTCGTTGGTTAATTTTGCAGAATACACCAAGAGTTTTACAAATATAGATTTTTAATTTGGTCAAAAATTGATCTCTGGTCAAATTAATCACCAGAATACTAACACTGTGGCACCGTTGGTAAAGCTGGTGCCTAACAGTGAGAAGGTTGCTGGTTCAAATCCCGGCCCAGGGCCTTTCTGGGTGGAGTCTGCATGTTCTCTCCGTGCAAGTGTGGGTTTTCTCCGGGTACTCCAGTTTCCTCCCACAGACCAAAAACATGCGTGTTAGACTGATTGAGAGAAACGAGACAAGCATTCTCTCTGTCTCGCTCTCTCACCTAGGGACAATTCAGAATCACCAAAGTGTCCCTGTGGTGGACTGGAGACCTGTCCCTGTGGTGGACTGGAGACCTGTCCACGTGTCCCTGTGGTGGACTGGAGCCTCTTACACAGTGGCTGCTGGAGATGGGCAACAGCAACCCCCGACCCAGTTGTGAAGTGGGGGAAGACAAATGAACATTTTTTCATGTGTGGATATGAACACTACCCTCTCAGCGTCAGGTCTTTTGTTGAGTTCTTCTCCAATGCTCATTATGTCATTCTTTTATCTGACCTTTGTCTCTCGCTCTTTTTTTAATCACAGACTAGACAAAACAAGCACAAATGATTATTTTTAAAGGAAGCAGCACAGTAAAGACACAGATAACAGATGCAGTAGGCAATCCTGAAATATTAAAAAAAATAATAAAATGTTGGTGTTAATATGGATCTTGACCTTTTGATTTTGTTTTCATCTCAATGCAAAAGAAAAGACCAAAACTAACCCTGCTGAGCACAAACACCAGATTGTTCTACAGATTTTGCACAGATTTGTGAAACTACCCCATGCGGCAGGTTCACACTGTATCAGAAGCAAAGCCAAAGTGTTTTAAATACTTGAAAAGCTCAAAACTATCTGTATTCTTAGTCGATTAATTTTTACAATATGTGCAGTTATTTTTTCAATGCATAAAATAATTTAATATTTCATGACATTGTTTTATTTTGCTCGGTTTAGTCTTTTCATGGTGGGAAGTTTTGGAATCTGTTCACGACACAGTTTGACCCTCTGAAACGCACACACAGGCATTAAACACACACATTTTATTTTTATTACAAACAAGGACCATTTTACACACCACAGACACACCACATGAATTATAAATGAACTGGTTCCAGTAGTTTCAGTGGAGGAAACACAAAAGACCGTCCGGTCTTGCATCACGTTTGTGTTCAGTTTTTGTATAGATGCCCAGGAGTCTGAGCAAAACATGAGACGCCACCGGGTGAAGTGACTTTATTTACGATGTGTACGTTCAAGAACTCTGGAAGCAGCTGCAGAGAGAGACAGGGTGAGTATGGTAGAAACAGGGATGTAAGGATTAGTTGTTCAAAGACTTGAATATCTTGTCTTCTAGATTTGGAGTTGGATCCAGATGGAATGGTGGGCGAGGCAGACCAAGGAAACCAGATACAAGGAGAGTACTGGATGATGATGGCAGGATGGACCTTTGAGCTGGATGATGGATGGAAAGTACAGAGGCTTGAAGAGGGAGAAGACTCACAGGCAATGGGAGGCAAGAGGGGGCATGAGGCAGAACCAGACCGGTTTCACGAAAACTACAAGCGGTACGAGAAAACGATTTCATTCAAATCCTAAAACTCAGAACCTAAACTAGGCTGGACATGGTACTCTAAATGGGACAATGTTCCAGCAGAGTCCAAATACTTGATGGGAAGACTCCAGTACTTCTAGCCCTGAGAAGTAAGTGGTGTCAGCTGGGAGTAATCAACTCCCTCCTGACACTCGGGAAACTCAAAACACCTAGACCTAAATTATCTAGAATCCCTACAGGTAGACCTCAGTACAGCTCCTAGAGGGTATTTCTTGCAGAACAGGTGGTCTGATGTTAATGTCACCCAATGGTTGAGAGGTGATTTTTCTCAGAATGAAGGAAACATGTCCGCGACCCTAAAAAGGAAGAAGTGGGTAAAGATGATGGAGCACATTCTCACAGATGAAGCTAAAGACATGTTCATCTGTGTCTGGTCTGCACGCTTCTCGGAAAAATCAGCTACAGCAGCAGCACATTTCATCGAAATTCTGTTTCAAACTAAAGTTGTGTGTAAAAACTGTCAGATGTTTGAAAAATAAAAAAGTTAACTTGCTTAAAAACCGTAAATCCCATAAAATTAAGATGAGGAAACAGCAGATCCCTGAATCTGGTGGGGTTTGATCAGGAAGGTGACAAGCAGTTGGTGTTGATGATCAGCTGTGGACAACAAGGAGAGTCTGCGTCTTCAAGACTGTCCTAAATATTCTCTTCAAGATTCTCTAGATTCTGTTATTTTTGTTTAGCAAAAGGTAGAACTGCATTTAAAAAAAATAGAGAAAGAGATAAAAGGTTTTATGATATTTGATAGAAATAGTTTTACTTCTTAGTTTTGTCCGTATGGATTCATGTTTAGAATAACTGAGATTAAAGAGAGACATTTCTCTTCTGCACTTTTAAAATGATCCTTAATAAAAATGTACCTTCACTTAAGGAATCAAAAGCTTAAAACTTAAAAAAAACTTGAATCCTCTCCATCAATCCATTATCTTTACCTGCTTCTTCCTTTTTTGGGTCGTGGGGGTTATTGGTGCCCATGTCCAGCCATCACTGTGCGAGAGACGGGGGACACCCTGGACAGGTCTACAGTCCATCCAGGGACACGAGACAATCATTCTCTCTCACACACCTAAGGACAATTTAGAGTTACAAATCAACCTAACATCCACTCAAATAACCAGACGTTGTCAATACTTTAGTATTAAAACTAAAAAACATTGATAAGAACACTATTAGAAGTGCAACATCTGCTCAACATCACAAACCCACATGTAAAGATATTCAATGAGGGAGTTTGAGAGGCTACTCAAACATCTCAATGCTCATTAAAGATTTATTTTCAACCTCAGATGCTGGAGGCAGAGAACAGGCTAAATGAAACGTCACTGATTAAAACAAACACGTATGTTTGAGCCGTAAAATAAAAAGTACACCTATCAAAAGTCAAGAATGAACAAAGAATAATTATTTAGCTTTTGAGATTTCTGTAGTTGTTCAGAGTTCACTGAAAGTTAGGTACACGGAGAAACGTCATGAAGTCGGAGGCTCTCGTCAGATAAAAATCATTGTTTTAAGGTCCTCGGCTGATCGTTGCCATGGAGACAAGATTAAGAGTCTGTGACTGGCTGGAATTTGCTCTTGTGCTCGTAGTGCGAGACAAAAAGACGAGTTATCCTGTGAGAGTAGAACAAATATACACCCTGTGATGGCTGGAAAATTAATCCATGTTCAATATTATGAAAAACAAATCCCCATGGCCTGTTTTTATACATGAGTGCAAAGAATAAATCAGATATTAAAGGTTGTGGACTATGGCCTTTACCAATTCAACAGTTAGCCTCAGGCGGTTTAATCATGACCTGAATGTGTTTAAATTTCAGTTTTGTTTACTTATTATCTTCCACAAAAATACTGAAAATATGAGATATGAATGGGTCAATAAGACGGCTTTATATCTTTAAATTAAAATGCAAAATCTGTATAAATATAACTGACAGCAGGTGAGAGGTTGACTTAGAAGAAAGGGTTGAGGAGAACCGGAAGAGCGTTGAAACACAGGCCGCCTACAGCTGCACAGCTAGATGTTTGCTAAGGATCTATGTCTTGTCAACAATCAAGAGACTGAGATCAAGACATCGTGGCCAAACACGGCTCCGTTGCCACTAAAAGATGCAAACACCTAAAGCTCAGAGACAGAGGAAGAAATATTCTGAAGGAATACATGTCTGCCTTCATGGCCTGAGGGAACGTCATATCTCTTCAAACCAGAATACCAAAAGAAAAGCTCAAGGGGGGAGAGGAGCTACTCCTCTAATGCACACTGTGTGGATTTGTGTTAGAAAACATAAAAATAGGCACATCATGAAAATCACCGTTCAATAAAGACTGGCATTGCAGGAAAAGGAATTGCTTTATATTCTTTTCAGGGGTTTGGAATCATTGGGCGACTCCAGAGGACACTCATCGTGTATCCTGACCTTGGAAAGGTAGCGTCAGGTGAGCTTTGGGAAATAGCTTTTGAAGAGTGACATAAAACCCCAGTCCATCACTGCCCTGGAAAAGCGGTGGTCTGATCCGCGCTCATCTTGCCGAAGGTGAATAAAGACTCCCCGACAACACTAGAACTCAATTGCCTGTGCTTATTATCCTTTGGCATATAAACATCTCACGTTTTGCTTGCTGCATGGGCTGACCTCTATTCCATCACTTAAATGTGATGATAAGATGGAGGAGACTGGGGCGGACTTATTCATGTTCAACCAACACAAGGCCAATACGATCCATGTGAAAACTGTTAGGTCAGTCATGTTGATGCACCCAAACAGTACCAGTCAAAGGGAGTTTCTGTCAAAGGTTACATGTTTGATGCAACCTCGGGGTTTTGCTACAAGGTCCTGTAAATAAATGTAGTGCACCAACACATCAAAACCCTGTCTTTATCCAATGTTCATAACTACATGAACCACTGAGCAAGAATATTCTCATTATTTTAACTCCCTTGGTGCTGGTAGACATCAGTTAGTTGAAAAAGGATTTTGCGGATTTTTTTTTTTACACTAGGTGAAAAAACAGTTAAGCTTTTAGAAGGAATGCTTATTATTTGGATGTAGTTTGGTAAACTTAAATGTGTTAATGATTTGATGTTGTGGAATCTGCAAAGACCTGGCACATCTAGAATGAGCATGAAAAGGAGACATGTTGAGCGCAGGGTGGTACGGTGACTCTCAGTAAGAAGGTCACTGGTTCAAATCCTGGCCAGGGGCCTTCCTGTGTGGAGTCTGCATGTTCTCTCCGTGCTGCGTGGTTTTTCTTTGGGTGCTCCAGTTTCCTCCCACAGACCAAAAACATGCATGTTAGGCTGGTAACTCTAAATTGTCCCTAGGTGAGAGAGAGAGTGGACGGTTGTCTCACTTGTCTCCATGTGTCCCTGTGATGGACTGGAGACCTGTCCAGGTGTCCCCCGCCTCTCGCACAGTGATTGCTGGATATGGGCACCAGTGACCTCCATAAGCCAAAAAGGAAGAAGCGGGTAAAAGATGATGGATGTTGAGTGGAGAAATAGTCAGGCAGTTTCCAGATCATCTAAAATCAATGAAAACAACAAACAAAAGTCACCAGACAAACTAGAGATTGTGTAGATGTTAGACAATATTAATTGGTTTATAGTTATGTGGTAGATTTATTAGACAATATTAACATTAGTTTGGAGTTATGTGGTAGTCATGTTGCTGATTTATCTTAGACTGGGTTGTTTTATTGTGCACCTGCTTGGCATGTGGGATTTACAGATGTCACAGCGACAGAGTTAGAGACAGTGCGTATGTGAAAACACCAAACTAATAACGAGTCCAACAGCTCTTAGCCAGTTCCTAAAGAGTTAGCCGTTTGTTTGACGGCTAAAGGAACTAGCTCTGAGACTGTTCAGATCTGGCTCTTCAGAAGTGGTAGTCAATGAAAAGTCAAAGGAGATGACTACGTTTGGTAAACCAAGTCATGAACAGGTTTCCAAAAAGGGAGCCGGAAGTCCTTTCACTAACCCAAACACTATGGAGGGTTGTGCTATTCAAGAGAGACTAGAATAGTGGAGGGTTTTTTTGTACTGTGCTCCAAGTCATACTGATCCAATAAAGTCTGTGCCTCCAGTTTAGATATAGATTATGAACCCTTTACAACGCCCTGTCATCCCAGTTCCAACAGCTATGGGCTGACTTGCCACCAGAAAAGATGTAACTGCTTTATGTCTATTCTGCATCAAACCATTGGTTTCATTTAGTGCAACGTCTTACTGACATGACAACAACAATGTGACTTTGATGCCAACTCCATCTATTTGATCTAATATTGCGATCATTATAATGTCACAACTTAACACTTGGACTTCCATTTTATTTTTAACTCTCCATCTGGGTGCTTATTTTTGGTCAGTTAATGTCAAAGGATGGTGCATTGATTATACCAGTTGATTGTGAAAACAAATTGATTACATTTGTTTGGCGTTTCCTCGGACCGATGAAGTCTTATGGATGGAGGGCGAAACATCTCGGCACAAAATAAGAAACCGTCCAGATGACCCGACTGAACATTGTTGGATTTTATCCCTGGATTATTGAGCATGAACTTTGGTGCACTGATTATAGCCATCACAGCAAAACAGCTGCAGATTCGAATTTAGTCTGGGGCCTTTCTGTGTAAGGTTGGATGTGCTCTCCATGTCAACATGGACTTTTCCAGGTGTTCCAATTCAAAAATCATGCATAACGGGTTATTTGGTAGGAGTGTGAGCATGGAAGTTTCTCATTTGTCTCTGAGGCCCTTTTATGGATGAGAAACCTACTTATTACAATTTATTTTTGCACACCAAAAAGGAAGTTGGTCCGTTCCTTAATTTTGAAGTTCTCCTGCTCACAAACTTTACATGTACACATCCTGGATATAATGCAGCCATCTTGGATTTTGACGTGGCAACCCTGTATCGTCTTACACCTAGAGGTTACCACTCACCAAAATGGAAGTTTTCATGCTCAGAGCATGCACGGATGGATGGACAAATGGACCAATGGAGGGAGCATATTTCCAATTCCCCCTGTAACACTACGACAGGATAATACACTGTAAAGTTTCTGATCTGTGAAATGTTTAAAAATGTTTAAACAACTTGGTGGAAACAGCTAATCAGCATGTTACAATGACGGTCTCAAAATACCATTTTTCATCATGTTCCTTTGCTTGTTTGCTTTTTGTCAAATCAAACAAACATTCAGTCTCGATCTTTTGTTTCTGCCAGCCAGCATGTTCAGGATTAAATCTAATGCTCACAGTGTTCTTGAAAAGAGCAAAAAAGCTTTTAGTCTCATATTTTCTTGGGATGTTTTTCTCCATCAAAGCTTCAGATGCTAATTTATTTTGAATTTTTGTATCCTCCTCATCATAAATTGACAAGATAGCAGAATAAATTAATCATTTGGAGCATGAAAAGCCAATTAAAATACAGTCGAGTTTGTGCCTAATGTTCTGCAATGAAGTAAAAGTGACAAAACTTATTTTTATTTAAATGAGTTCCACTGCATTTATTGTGCCTTGATGCAATATGAATACATGAACGTTTACACTGTCAATAAAATCACTGATTACTGTAAATTGATTGATTTATAATCAATAAAAGTGTTAATAAATATCATAATTTTTAATTAATGCAATTCCACTGGATAAAGTTCTTTGATTATCACTTTTTCCTCTGTCATGCTGGTTACACAAGTCAAGCTGGACATTTGCTGCTCTGGATGCATGTGGGTGGTTTGATTCTGTGATTTGCAATCATTGAGGGTGACAAAACATCTTCGCATGCCATGTGGCCACATTTTGAAATATGCAAAGGAAGCAACAATCCTGGGACATGCACACCAACAGTACTTGTATGTGTGGTCCTTCAAGGAGTGTTGCAAAACATCCAAATGAGTCTTTTCTTAGCTAAATAGGCAGAAGTTGTTATCGCCATCATTTTGGAAAGTTATTTTGTGTGTAGTACACAAACAGGCTATTGCAAGAATTGTAGAACATTTGAATTGTACGTAAAGTTACAAAGAAGTTTTATCAAAAATGCGCTCACATTATTCGATACGCACACACATTTATACATACACACACACACACACACACACATATGTATATACAGTAGTTCCTCATTTATCACAGGGGATCCATACCTGAAACACAACAACAACAACAACAACAACGCACACCTCATCCCCAAAATGCCCCTCGGGCACTTTCAATAGCTGCCCACTGCACCACCTGGTGGTGGATGGGTTAAATACAAAGACTCATTTTGCCATCGTATGGAAACATTCAGTGATGACAATGGCTTGTGGTGATCCATCCATCCATCCATCCATCCATTTTTACCCGCTTCTTCCATTTTTGGGTCACGGGTGTCGCTGGTACCCATGTCCAGCAACCACTGTGCGAGGGGCGGGGTACACCCTGGACCGGTCGCAAGTCCATCACAGGGACACAGAGGCAAACGAGACAAACAACCATTCATTCTCTCGCTCACCTAGGGACAATTTAGAGTTACCAATCAGCCTAACATGCATGTTTTAGGTCTGTGGGAGGAAACTGGAGAAAACCCACACATGCACTTTTCATTCAACCTTCATTTAAACAGATAAATCACATTGAGCCTCAAAGACTCATTTACAAGTGAGACCTGTTTGGACAGACAAAAAACAGTGGTTAACTCGACACATGTTGGAGGCGAAAAAAATTCCTATCAGACTTTTTTTTTTCCTGCTCGAGAAAAAATAAATAAAAAAAAACACCTCGCACAAACAAGCACATCTTTACATAGACGATCTGCAGACGGAGGAGACGAGAGCGGTCAGCAATGTTCGTAGATGCTCTCGAGGTCACTGACCGATTACTCCATCCTCATCAGAACTCTTACAATGTCCTCCGGTGAGATCCATAAACATTCGAGGGATGTCGAGGAATGGCCAAGAACAACGACTATGAGAATCCAAGAGTCCTGAAATGATGACAAGTTTATTCAGCTGGTTTCATCTGGTTATCAGTTGGAAATTCCTCAGGGAGGGGGTGGTGAGTGTCACATCACATGTTCTCCAGGTGAATTCAGATAAGATGGCCTTCAAGGTCAGCCAAGGGAGCCAAATTCAGATAAACACACAGTTGCTTTGAGGACAAGCTGAACTTAACAACATCTACCTTGAGTCTGTGTTGGTCCAATCGGTTCCAAAATGTCCAAAATACATGGCCACACTGTTGCAACGTGACTGAGTAAAATCCCCAAGATCTGATCCATTCTGCCCAAAGCATTTGAGTCTGGGTACTCGAGACACGAACCAAGCCATCATAAAGGCAAGCAGCGTGATCGGGTCCAAATTTGCTGCCGACGACTTCCTTGATTGTAGATAAAACCAGCAACCAGCTGAATCCAAAAAGCAGGAACCAGTTATCGTAAATCCAATTAAATATGCGTCCTTAAAATCCACAGATGGCAGCAGAGATGGACTCATCATCAAGTCTTCCAGTCGATGAGATATCCAGCTGCGTGCGTGCCAACAGGGCAAACCGGCTCGCCTAAAGCCTGTCTTCTCTTCGAAGAAATGTTAAATTGTGTTGAGGGACCAACTGATCAAAACAAGTCCATAATTATGGTTCGGAATAAATGCAAGAGAGGCTCACAGCAGTTTCACAGACAGACAGAGCAGCAAAGCAGAGAGGGAGGGGAGAAGCATCTGATCTCGGCACGGAGAGAACATGCAAACTCCACCCAGAAAGACCCCCCGGACCGGGATTTGAACCAGGGACCTGCTCACTGAGAGGCAGCAGCTCTACCAGTTGTGCCACCGTGCTGCCTGGCCTGTGGTGACATTTTAAATACATCTAAATCCGCGTTTTGCATTATTTTTTTTTAGAATTTCATAAATCCAGCATCTCACATTTGCTGCCAAACATAAAAATTGCAGAAAAAAACAAAAGCCACAGCAGGAATATCCTAAATGAGCTGAACGTTTTGTATATTAAATGCTGAAATGGCACAAAAAAAAAAATATTGTGGAATGACAAAAACGCACAAAGAATGAATTTCGAAAGTATAATATTCACATAATAAAGCTCTATAGTTTCACAGTAAGCAAGGTTTAATACTTTTCATATTCTCAACTCTAAAGAAATTAAATACTGTTTTACCGTTGTCTTACTTTCCTGGTTTTACTTCCTATGGCTGGACCGTTGGTAAACAAGCCGTCTTGTCGAGGTGATTTATTGAAGGATGGAGTACAGCGCTACAGCTCAGTGAAGTGATGCTGACCCACCTCCACCATCTTCCATGCAGTCGTGCTAGTCATTCCATCTGTTTGTGCCAGAAGCAACTCAAACTGTACATTAAATACCAGCAGATTATCTGAACCTTTGAAGCATTTGTTTTACTTTAAGTGAATGTTTCAGATATTTTACCAACAAATCTTTTAACTTCAAAAGGGACATTATGAGAACTTGCCATAAAAGCTAAACACAGGTTGTAATAAATGGTGAATAGCTTCAGTTCATTTCAGTTTTGTTTGCCGACCTGAACACTGCAGGAAGCCTTTTCACTAACTTAAGACCTCCCCTCCTTGCTTGGTGTTTATTAAATCACACTGCACACGAATGCATTAATAAATGAGAAAATATTGAAATTCAGACGACATTTCTCTCCAGTTCAGTTTGTCCTCACACTCTTCTGCTCTTAAATTGATTTCACGCTCTCCGACTATCTGCTTGGGAAATAATGTGCAGCATTATTAACTGGGAGAAGAAAATCACTAGGAAGGACAGGAGGCTCTGAGAAAATAGTTTGTTGATAAATGGCACCAGTCTGTCAGTCACAGCCACATCCCAAATGGGTCTTCACTTCAAATTAGCAGAGAACCAGGCTTACCGTGTTTTCCGCCGTACACGTTGCACCGCCCTATAAGTCGCATCAGTCCAAATATGTCTAATAAAGTGGGAAAATCCATAAATAAGTCGCTTCGCCGTATACGTCGCATCCATTATGGGTCACCGCTGACGAGTCGCGTTTATTACACGTCACCGATGACGACCTGGAAATGTGGGCAAGTGTTGTGCCCAAAATAGATTGGCTGTCAAATGGCGACTGTGGGAGCGTGCACAAGGATTTTAACAAGATTAACACTAAAAAATAATTGTTTGTTTGCTCTAAATTACAGTAAATGTGTGTCTCAGTCTACCTTTGGATTAATAAATGCACTTTAATGGTGAAATTAGTTGCATTTCACAAGTATTCGTCGTCTCGGCGCTCAGATTGTGTTACTTATTACATGACAACGGCATGCCATACTGCTCGAGTGCCATCTAGCAACTGAAAATGGTTGCGTTCAATATTTTCAGTCAGAATGAATAAAAAAAAAAAACCGTCACATCTCAGCCAAAAGTTTGTTTATAAATATAGGGGGGAAAAAAATCCATAAATACGTCGCTTCGGTGTTCAAGTCTCAGGGCATGCAAGTTATGTAAAAATAAAAAAAACTTATAGGGCAAAAAATATGGTACCTTTAGAAGTTTCTACCTGGATTATGAGCATGCATCAGGATATTCACTTCAAATTAGCGTTGTTTTGTTAATCCCATTCCAATCCTCAGAACTGATCATTTTATGTTCCTCCATTTGTCAAGGATTGCTGAGTACACTCTTCTATTATTATTAGTTATTAAATCAATTTCATGCAAAAATCAAAAAATTAACCAAATGAGTTCAGCATGAAACTTTGAAACAAATTGTCATTTTCTAAATGGTTCCATCAAAGGTGTTCTAAAGTAAAAGATGCATGGAATAAATTCTTGAATGTCATTATGAATTCTTGGAGTGTTTAACGTTTAGCTCAGTGTATGTACAATTGACAGAGTTGTGGCCATTTATGTTTCCATATCCATCAGTCACAGTGCGAGAGGCAGGGGACACCCTGGACAGGTCTCCGGTCCATCACAGGGACATAGAGTGATTGGGAACTCTAAAACGTGAGTGAATGGTTGGTCTAACATGCATGTATTTGGTCTGTGGGAGGAAACCAGAGTACCCGGAGAAAACCAACACACGCACTGAGAGAATTTGCAAACTCCTCCCAGACAGGTTCTGGGTTGAGATTCGATCCATCAACCTTCTTGCTGAGAGGCAGCAGCTCTACCAACTGATCCATCAAGCATTGTGAAATGCCAGATATTTTTATATGCCTCTAACTTCCTCATGGTGTGTATGGTAGGAGATTAAACTTGTGCATACGTAGCTAAAATTTGATGTAGCAGCCGAGATGTGAGTGGGAGACTTTGACAAGCGGCGAGAAATCTTTGAATGCATGTGAAAAGCAACTTTTGCTCAAGTTAGCCAGTGGGTTCTGACGACGTGTGGCAGTGTGGAAAATATCCACTCGACTGATTTCAGAAGACTGGACTGCTGCGTGATGACGACGACTGCTCAACTCGTCAGATCAACAACTTACGGACTTTGAGAACATGCATCTTTGCAAGCTAGCCTGAAGGTCTTGTTGAGACCGATACGTCGTGGCCAGCTTGCCTTTGATCTTTGTAAAGATTTACTTTTTTTCTAAACCTGTTTTTAATAAAATGCAAGTGGGAGGTGTCAAATGACAGTTTTGACTTTTTAACTGTGCCTCATTTTAACAAGTTTTCCTTCAAATCTTTGGTTTGTGATAGATTACATAGTTCACACAGAGGAGGCGCTCCAACCTAAACTATGCTGCAGCTTGTGTGGTTCTGATTGGGTTCTGAGTGCAGGTGTGTGTGGTCCTTCGGGACAATCAGTGCATGGAGGAGAGTAGACGCGCACCGGTGAGTAGCAGCCTCAATAAAACTGTCAAACAGTTTAGAGGCTGACTTATGTGGAGACCAGTGCTGCAGTTTGAGGAGGTTTTAGTGCAAGCTGGCCAGATTCATGAAATTCATATTGGGACATTGACAGCTCCGAGACGTAAATAAATAAAATACAACAACAATTTTCATTGTCTGTTGGATTTGAGTTGACCCAATACTGTCGACTCCTTAATTTAAATATATTTAATTGTTCTCTATTAAAGCATATTTTGTAATATTTGAAATTAATCATGAAAGTTAAATATTCCTCTGAGCCTTAAATTACATGCACACAAGTTAGTGATCATTTCTGAGGAAAAACTAATTTTGGTGGTTAAAAATTGTTTGTAATTATGTAAGATACAACTAAAATAAGACTAAATAAATATATTGGAAAAATTTAGAAGATAAAGATTTTAAATAAATAGAATTGTCAAATGTTTTAAAATGGTTCTCACAGTTTGAATGTTAGAATAAATTACACAATTTTAAACATTTATGAATCATATGGGTTGATTAAGCAATTTGAAAAACATTTAAAGCTAAACTATTAATCTGCATTTTTTTAAATGTTTAACTGATGTTGCCACTGCAGATGCCGTCTGAAAATAATAAAGCGTGTTGAGCCCAAGTCCAAAGTTTTTCTGCGCCAACAACATTTATAATAAATGTCAGAGCGCAGAGTGTTTTTGTGCTGCTCACCCTTTTTCAGCATGTAGGCACAAAACTAATAAAATCCCGACTCCAAAGAGACGTTAGTGCATTCATCAGTTTGGACGTAACCGCCATGCAGACGCTGCATGCACCATGAATGCAGCTTAGCATCATGGTTGCCAGATAAATTTAAAATGTCTAACCCCTCCTTTTCTGTGCACATGTTCAACACACAAACACACACCTCATCTTAGAATATCTTTACTCTGCACAGTTTAGGTCAAAATACTATCATTTTAAAGCCAAACTACTATAGTATATATTTTTTTTTTATCTGGCAACCCGACTGACATGGAAACTAAAGTGTTTTTGTCTAAACCCTCATTACACCCAAGAAAACACTGGGAAAAAACTGTTAAAAAAAGTTTCTCATGTAAACGGGACCTTATAGTAGGTAGATCACTTTGACTTGGTCATTTTAAAAGTAGGTCACAGGATGAAAGTCTGGGCACTGATGTTAAAATATAATTTATTTTAATTTGAAGGTTCTGACTGGACAATGTGCATAAAGTCTATACATGAACTTCAAGGTTTTCTGCCATCTTTGGAACGGATCATTCTTCTGCTCAGCGTGCACCGAGACACATTAGGCTCAGAAACTAACCGACGTCTGTGCGTTTCATAGAATAAGCTTAAACTAAACGGTAATAAATACGTCTAACCAAAGAATATTTAGTGAAACTAGGCTTTCATCTCAAAGTCTAAGTTGTCTCCGCCCCCTCTGAGAAAAACTTGTGATCCATGAGCCCAAGAACTTAACATAATAACTGATCTTTAACATTAATATTGCTGAGGGAGCATATGGCCTCTCATCTGAATGATCAATCAGTTTTAGCAAAGTGAACACCTACAGTGTATGAGAAATAAGCTGTTGCTGATATTACTCAGCAGAAGGCACATTTTTAAATGTGCAAACATCTCATCTTATTTTCTTGTTTGTTTTTGACGCTGTGTGTATAAGTGTTCAGTTTGTTTCTGTGTTTTTATGTGTTTAATACTGCTGACGGAGGAACAAATCGTCCTTATGAGAATAAAGATCCCTGAACTTGAACAAATAAAAATTACAACCAAATTAAAATTAAAAGGCCTAGCTTTTCTTGTTGTACATGCAACGATCACTTAATGGAAGTTTCATTAAAATCCATTTAATTGTTGAAAATGTTCTGTGAACAAAGTTGCTGTTAATGTTTGCGTTTAAAACAAAGTAACCGTTTAAGGCTTATTTTTCAGTCTGCTTTGCTTGTCTCTCTAACTTGGCAGACCGCGAGTCGGATACTCTCACTTTATAATAAAGTTACGTTACATTTTTAGACAGCAACTGCCTTGACATCATTCAAAATGTCTTCAGAAATATTCCAGTAATCACTTATAATCATTATTTATCAATCACTATCACAGTTGGTCAAATACACAGATCCACAGGATTTTTGCAGTGCAGGAAAGATTTATTTACTTACATTTGTGCATCTACTGGTTTTTGACAGTACAGAACTGCCATCTGGAAGGCAAATAAAAAAAAAAAGAGGTGTTGTGCCGGGTGACTCGGGTGCTGTGATGTGATATCTTCCAAGCCGTTCATAAGATCCAGGAACTGTGCAAATCCATAATCAGCTGTTCTGTTCTCTAGTCCGTTTACTGCCCAGCTGGATGATGTGATCAAGCTGAACTTTGGACAGTGGAGCCAGAAAAACACTAAAACTGAGACAATCAGGATGTGGTCAACGTTGGATCAGTAGAAACGTGCATGAACTCCAGCTTTTGAAGCAGCCTTCTGTAATTTCAGACACTCATTCTGTTTGAATGTTCTACCCATTTCAGGTCTTCAGAGATGGAGATGCTCAGGAACACAGCAGGGCCACTGATGAGGGCGGCGTGAAGCTGGAATTCTTCAGTCAGTGATCTCATCCTGCAGCTGTGGTTGAGAGGTTAGAGCAGTCGTCCTCCAGTGCAAGAGTTGGGGGTTTGACTCCACCAGCGTCACATGTTGAAGTGTCCCTGGGCAAGACACTGAACCCCTCGTTGCCTCCGATGCGTGTCCCATCAGTGTATGAATGTGATAAAGCTCCGATTAGTCTCTTTACAATGATTTGTTCAACAGCTTTGTAGAGATCTAGTATAGAGCTGTATGAACGGGTGAATGAGGACACAGATTGTGTTGTAAAGAGCTTTGAGTGTCTTGATAAGATAGAAAGGTGCTGGATAAGTACAGACCACTTACCATCTTTGTTGCTGATGTTCAACTCCAGGATATTTTCTGTACTTCACACCGTCAGCTTTGAAATCTGACAGGCTCTGACCTCTGGGCTGTCATCGTTGGTGACGAGGCCACAGCATACTTCAGAAGCTTTACAGAGGGGTCAACAAAGCACAACGCACAAAAACACATCCCTGTGGTGCCCCCCAGTGATATGGACATACATGCGAGTGCCACACCTTACCTCTTGGTGGGAAAATCTCATTTAGTTTGCAGATACAAAGAGTGACCTGCAGTTGAAGTTTTATCTGCAGATGGAACAGGATGGTTGTGTTGAAGGCACAAAGTCTAGACATTAGCACTGCCGTTCTTGTCAGGTACACCAGAAGCTAATGAAAGTTTACAGCCTCGATCAGAGCGGTTTGAACTGTAGGCAGACTAGAAAAGGGTCCAGTTGATTGTCAATGGTGTTCTTAGGACACATTATGCATTTTTTATGTATCCAGAAGTTCACAGAAGTAAATGGGCAGAACTTCAGAACAGCTGGACCTGCAGCCTCCTGTACGTTAAGTTTGCAGAATATCTTCTCAACATCTTGAGGTAGCACATCCAGTAGGGGAAAGGAGACTGGGGTGGAGGGGCACATGAGGTCTAATGAAAGAGGAGTTTGGACATCTACCAGCAGAGATTAGTATCAGACCATGAGCTAGGTTCAGTGCCAAGTAGGTGGAGAGAAGCAGAGAGGAGAGACTTATATTTGTTATATTTGAACCGATTAAGCTCATTGGGAAGGTGCAATGGAGGTCTGCAAACATTTGTTGATCCAAGTGCCGATAGTCCTCCAAACCTCTTTGCAGTCACTGCAAACTGAGACGGTCTCCAACTTGGCTCCAAACTCCTGATCTTCAGATCTGATGGTCTTCAGTCTTCTAAACCTATGATTCCACTCCTTGTGAACCAGCTCTTTAAGTTTACCATCAAAAATGATAAAACATTTGTTTATTTGCATCGTTTAAAAAGCTACACTAAAAATTTCTTTTTGAACATTGACCATGGTATTGGTAAGCACTGATTAGCATTTTATTAAATATAAACTAAGATGCAAGTTGTATCAGTATCATTTTATCGTTTTAGTGTGTGTGGGATTATTAAAGTGTCTGTTGATCACCACTTTGAGTATTTCTATACGACAGACCATTAGTGGGAGAGGAAAAAAAAAGTTCAAGATATAAAATAAATAAATAAAAGCTACACTTTGTAATTAACTGCATGAATGGAAATGAGAACATGTGCACATCCTTCCACACATGTCTAAAGCCCAATGCAAAGTAAAAATATTCTAACAGTCAATTCAATGAATGACTGAAACAAAAAACAAAATATTGGCTGTACAATGTTCTTTCATCCTGTGATTTTTTTAATCTCTTGCATTTGACAGTTTTCCAGCTTTATGGCTTTAATTTGGTGCATTACATCTCTATGCATTTATAAACAGATAATAATTCATGGAGAACAGCGATATTGATAAAAGAGTTCTGAATTTATCAGAGAATGTAAATCCAGGTTAGAGTTTTTGCTGTTTTCCATTTCCTGTTTAAATCCACCCATTAACTCAACCCCCTCCACCACCCACTGCACAAGCTGGAAGGCTCATCCATCTTCACTGCACACATCCTTTTGTAAAAGAGCTCACCTACACACAGTCGGTGCTTCATCACACAGTTTGAGTTTCTCTAAATTCAGTTTTGGCCCTTTAATACCAATCGAATGTCTTATAAAACTGCAGTATGAATTTAAAAATGCAACAGTGCTTCTTTGGCAAACCAAAGTTAATCACTGGTAAATTTTCAGCAGGGATTACGAACAGAGGCAGCCACTGTGTGTGCGCGCACAAATGTGGGTGTGTGGAGGTTCATTTCATAAAACTGCCAAAGCAAGTAAACAGACCTAATGGTCCAGCAAAGATCTTCAACCCATCCTTATCAATCTTTAGAATGGTTTAGTTAAATGTTATGTTTGCAAATGTTTTATTTATTTATGTTATGCATAACAGTTAAAATGCTGTTTTGGCCATTTTTTTTTATATTAGATCCTAAATCGTTAAATAAATTATTCAAATATATGTTTTTGATTTGCATATTTAACCTGAAGAAAAAAAAAAAATGTTCCCCATTGAACGAGGAGGTGACTTGGAAATGCCCTCCAACCGTCCATGTTGTGAGCTTAAGAACTTAAAGTGAGGCACCAATATCCATTTTGGTGTGTGGCTACATCCAAGCATTAAAAATTAAAAAATTTTAAAAAAAAGTCCCCATTGAAAATTGCGTTGCCTGGTCAAAATCCAAGACGACTACCACCATACATGTATGTAACCCAGCCACCCTGATCATTTGAGGAAACTTTGCTTGTTTAGTTGCAATGCTTAAGAAGTATACATTCATCAAATAATTGGGGTGGCAAAGATTAATCTATTGGGGTCAAGGCCACCACTGGCCACCCCTTGGCTCCACTATTGAACCAATGTTGGATAAAATTGCTCTTCTGTTTGCCACCTTAGACCAGCAAGAAAAATACCATTTAGTTTTTATGCACATGCAACTCTTATGTTCTTTAATATTTTGCACTAAAAACAAAGGTTTACTTACATTTCCTGTACAATTCCAGTCCAGCAGAACGGTCACCTCAAAAAAACAACAAATGTTTATAATTTAATTCCTCCAGCGTCAGAAAATATTAGCGTTCTTTTTTAACATGTAATGGGAGAGCTCAGTACACAAACATAAATTGACATTAATTAACTTATGTAAAACTATTGGCTACATTCCAACATTTTTCAGTCAGGTCATCTGAACATGGATTATTGAGCATGGACTTTGTTGTTTTCAACCAGTTTGACACGACTGTCAACAAGGAAGAGGGCCAGCAATGGAGGAGGCGTGACAAAGAGACCATCTTAGCTCCAACATAACTGGTTTGTTCCACTTCGGAGTAAGCTGTTGGGGGAAGAATCAGTTTTGTTGTGTGTTTCCTTGACTGATGAAGCCTTCTGGATGGAAGGTGAAACGTTTCAGCACACACAAAAAAAAGAAACTTTCCAGATGACCTGACTGGAAAATGTTGGATTTTATACCTGGATTATTGAGCATAGACTTTGTTGTTGGCTACATTACAGTGACAAATTGAATTAAAAGGTTTGTTAACTAACAGTTAAAATGAAAAAGTATTTGACATTTCTTCAAGTATGGTGATTCTTTTCAAAGTTGTGCATTAATATTGTGTTTGCGAGTAACATATGTTGAGTCAATATAAACCTTTTAGGATTGGATCACATTTTTTTGCTGCATTTGTTCATGAACACAGTATGGTTTAATTCTAG
The DNA here is from genome assembly GCF_014905685.2 of Nematolebias whitei. Taxonomy (NCBI): domain Eukaryota; kingdom Metazoa; phylum Chordata; class Actinopteri; order Cyprinodontiformes; family Rivulidae; genus Nematolebias; species Nematolebias whitei. The sequence continues at coordinate 3,526,133 of NC_056507.1, forward strand.
AAAACATTAGGTGAATAAACTTATGATTTGCTGTGCTGTGTGTAACCAGGGGTTTTGTTTTGGTTCATCCAGGGCAGTGTCCTCAGCATGAGTGCTGAATATGACTTGACAGATAAATGACCTCTCAAGACTGCAGATGATGACTCCATGTCCACAGGCTCGTTGGCATTGCAAAAGTAGTGAAGAACATACATAAAAGCATATTAAGCTATGCCTTTGAACAGATACAGAGTGTACATTACATAACCACACATCAAAGTTCATGCTCAATAATCCATGTAAAAAAAAAAAAAAAAATCCAACAAAGCCATGTCCTCTGGACGGGTTCACCCGGTCGTCTTGAAATCGGACCGTGGAAGTTAAAGTGCCGGTTAAAAATCTTGACCTGCTGGGAGTGGTTATTTTTGAGTAAACATCTCCAACAAATGGTCCTTCAAGTCCAGCACCAACATCTGACCACAATACTAACAACTAAGCAGTGGTGACTTCATGATGTTCTTTAAATAAAATTTCAGAGAAAATTCAAACCATCCGTCCTACTACTACTACCACCCTTGATCCCCCCATCAGATGATGCAGCTTTAAAGATATTACTAGAACCTGGACTGTTTTTGTCCTGTTGAGCTCTCTGCTGAATTATCAAATATAATAGCTTCATACAAACCATTCACATATCTACTAGATCCCATCCCAACCATAAGTAGTATTCTCCCTAATTAATGTCCACATTTTGGATCCACTTAACTTGTCTCTAATAAATGGTTACGTACGACAGAGCTTTAAGATTGCTGTAATTAAACCTTGAGAAACATAACCTTGACTCAGGAATCCTAGTCAATTATAGACCTCCATCTAATCAGTCATAGAGTCAGAGTTTCATTTGTCATTGCACCACATGCGGTGGAACGAAACAGTACATATTTGTGTAATCTAACTTTAATCTGAAAAATTCTAGAGAAAAATAGTTGCAGGTCAGTTACGTGATCATCTGCAAAGAAAAAATCTGTTTGAAGAGTTTCAGTCAGGGTTTAGAGCTCACTGATGAAAGTTAATGATTATATTCTCATGGCCTCCGACAATGGACAGGTGTCTCCACTGGTCCCGTTAGACCTCTGTGCTGCATTTGATCATAAGATTTTATTACAGAGACTTGAATATGAGGTTGTTGTAATTACAGGAACAGTTCTAAAATTGTTTAAAATCATAACTCTGATACCAATTTGTAAAAAAGTAAATTAATCTTCTTCATACACCAAAGTTAGTCATGGAGTTCCTCAGGGTTCACTGCTTGGACCACTGCACTTCACTTTATGCTTCCATTAGGTAATGTTATGAAACAGCATGGGATACATTTTCATCGTTATGCTGATGAGATTTGTCCATGAAACCCGATGAATCCAATCAGCTACAATTCTGTGAATTCTCCATCCATCCATTTTTTTTTTTTGCATGCCATGTTTACTCACTTTGTTTAACTAGCAACACACACACACACACCTCAAAATTGCTTTTTTTTTTTTGCTGAAGTCTGTTGGAAAATAAAAACCATTGTTCTTATTTGGATATGACTCAGTAAAACTGAATATCATTTTGTAAAATGCTTCAGTTATCCCTCTGTTTCATATGCTGCATTCACACAAAGACAGCTCTGGTACCTTTAAATTTCATAGTTTCAATGTAGAAATTGTGTTGGTGAGAAGAACAGCTGTTAGCAGAATGGAGCCATTCTTATTTGTCCTGAAGTTCAGAGCAAATGCATTTACCTTGCACAGATTAGTTTTCAAATTAAACAAGAAGCCGAGCAATCAAACCCTTTCCCAGCAGCTCCCCACAACTCATTTCTTTGAGCAAGTTTAATTAGCTTTAATGGCAAATTCAGGCCTTGGATATCTTGTTAAAAAACAAGGTCCATTCCTCAAATTCATTATCCTGTTGGGCCTTGGTAGGAGGTGAGCTTCAGGCAAGTCTTGTCATTTATGGAGGTGCAGAGAAGGAAGTTTATTGTGCTTTGATTGAAACGCAAAGAAAATTTACCCATTAAAATAAAATAACCAGCAGTTGTAATCAGGCTGTATAATAACCATGATCATCATAAAGACTGCATGCTTTTAAATGTTTTAAATTAAAAATAAAAATAAAAAACTATCAACTGTAAAGCAGTGCAGAGATGTGAATTTTTTATCCTTATCCCTTTATAATTAAAACCAATAAGTAAAATAAATAAACAAAAAAGAAATAATAGGCACAGAATCACTAAGTGTTGGGACTCCATGATCCAGGCTTGTGATAATTTATACAGATAACTGTCTTTTAGCAAATATGTAGAGATGAAAATGTCTAATTTCCAAACCATCTTTAACTTTTGTCGAGGTTTGACACACCATGTTGGCATAAACAGTTCTGTTGCCGTTTGTCGTTTCAAGCCATTTCTTTAAAAACTATTTCTCAAAGATTTAAACATTATTTGAAGGAATGCACATCACCCGTCTCCTTTCATACCAAAGTTAATCAACGGAGATAGTTTTAGGGTGAGAAATGATGGAATGACAGTACGGCCGCTTCGGTTGATTATCAAAAATATATTGTTAGGGTTTACATAGATCAGCAAGAGAGGATCAGCAAGAGAGAATCAGCAAGAAAGGATCAGCAGATCGGATAAAGAGTTTCAAATTAATTTGCAAAAACTCTAAATGGCACAGCTCTGAGCCCATTAAACAGATCAACAGAACAAAATGTAACTAAAAAAAGGTACCAACTGAAGTACCACGGCTTATAAAGTGGCTGATCAGACCATTCTGACACACTAGGGGGAGGAGGGCAACAAATTAAATAGACAAAATAACAAGTAGTGTTAGCAACAAAACAAACTAATCAAGTAGTGCTAAATAGTAAACTAAGAAAGAACAATATATACAACAACTAATTTTATCTAGACAAGGATATATAAATCACATTACAACATTTAACTTTGTCCCCCTGCTGACACACAACATGGTACAGCCCAGTTCGACTGATCAGTAGATGTGATGCAGCTGAGGCTGTTTACAGGGAGGGGCAGGACAACTTCAGCATCTCCACAGGAACCGGCAACTCAAAGAAACAAAAGTTAAATCATTGCAAACAACAAATAAAACTGCAGCAAGACTTGACAAAGGAAGTTAACTAAATGTGTGCACTCCAAATAGTAAACAATTGGATCAAATGTTGCTAAAGTGTGAAAATAAATTACATAAATGTTCCGTTATTGAACTGAGGGTATGTAAACTTATGCATATTTACTAACAGCAAAAATCATAATATACCAAATTTGTTAATATAATCTTTGTTTACTGTGTGGCTGCAGGTACTGCTGTCACATATTTTACAATTTCTTGCGATATAGCTAGGGTTTAATTTGAGCCGGATCCTGCTGGAACAGGTTCTGGGAATGCTCTTATTTTGACAGGGCGCTTTCCGGTAACTGTTTGCTTCGATCGGGGAACTCTCAGCCTTACTAATAATAAAGTTATGAACAAATGTGACTGCCTTGAACGACTGAAAACTATAGTATATGTAAACTGAAAATAATTACATAAACACTAATTTTAAACATAACAGACACTTACGAGCTTCTTAATATCACGTCAAAGCTGCTCCTTCAACTAAGCATTTCTGCTTCTAACAAATCTCCGCCCCTAAAAGTTCAATCATGGGTAATTTGATCTGCATTTTAGTTGTGCTGTTTAATCATTTTTTTGTGTTTTTTAATCAGTTTTACAGCTTAAGTTGGTAATAAAATGTGGATTATTAAAAATACAATTTTAATGTTTTTTAAGTCTGTTGTGTATCCGTGTGATGCTGGTCATGTTGCTGAACCTCCTGCTCTGTGTGTAAAGTTTTTATAGTTTTAAGATCTCTGCTTTGAGACCCTCCTCAACACAATTTCACACAGACCCCTCTTTACTTCCTCCATCCTCAGCTGCCTTTGAACAGTTGGAGCCGCCAATTTTTGCCATTATAAAGGACATTGTGCATCATATGCTGCCTTCTAATTCACCTTTGGACTGTGTTCCCTCTCGTCTGTTTAAGGACGTTTTTCACACTCTCGGTCCATTAGTTGTTGTGTTGATGAACACGTCGCTGTCATCAGGCTGTGTTCCAGCTACTTTCAAACATGCTGTGGTGCAGACTCTCGTAAAGAAGAAAACCTCGACCCAACACTGCTCTTAAATTAAACGCTTATTCTTCAAATGCCTTTTCTGTCGAAGATTTTAGAGAAAGTTGTTTTGAACACAACAGAGGTGAAAAATTCCAGTCAGGTTTTAAATCAGGTCACATCACAGAGACAGAACCTTTTTAAGAGTTTTTAATGACTTTATCTGTTGATCCAGGAAGATCTGATGTTTTAGTGCTTTTAGACCTTTCTACTGCCTTTGATACTGTGGACCACGACATCTTGTTGCCACGACTTGAGCAGGTGGTCGGGGGGTGAGGGGGGCAGTAGTCATTTTATTTTATATAAATACATAAATAAATGTTTCCGTAACCTTGCAACTGAAATACACATATGCTGTTAATTAAAATAAAACAAATAACTTAAACAGTGACATGTAGTGACCAGAAAATGCTGAGAAATTGTGCTCAAGTCTGCATAAACAATTTTTGCATAAACCTTAGAAACTAGCACTGCATTAATCGTTGTGGTGGGCCCGGCCTCTGGCACCAGGTCAAGGAACTTTTCTGTTGATTTAGGGGAATGTTCATCATCTGCAGCTCCCCTAATATGTGGGGTCCCTCAAGGGTCTATTTTAGGTCCACTGCTTTTTAATCTTTACATGTTGCCTTTGGGGTCCATTTTTAGAAAACACAACATCCCTTTTCATTGTTTTGCTGATGATGCGCAGTTGTATCTGCCCATTGAGTCAGACAGGGTCACTCCACTGGATCCACTCTTGAACTGTCTAAATGACATTGAAGTCTGGTTGAAACTAAATTTCCTGATATTAAATGAAAATAAAACGGAAGTCATCAGCTTTGGCCGTGACACTCTTGGCCCCGTGGCTTCATACAGCCACTCCGCAGAATCTGGGAGTTATTTTTGATAGTGCTTTTAAAATAGACAAACAGATAAATGCAGTTGTGAAATCCAGTTTCTTCCAACTAAGACTTATTGCCAAGGTAAAGTCTTGTTTCCCTTTCAGATACTTTGAAAGAGTGATTCATGCTTTTACCGGCTCTCGTTTGGACTATTGTAGTTCATTGTATGTTGGTTTAAGACAAATCATCTCTGCATCGTTTACTAACCGTCCAGAACACAGCAGCTCGTCTTTTAACAGTAACTAGAAAACATGAACACACAACCCCTGTCCACTTCCACATTGATTTTAAGATTTTATTGCTTCTTTTTAAAGTCTTAAAAGTCTGGCCCTGACATATTTATGTGATCTTCTTAACATCTACACTCCAATAATAGCACTCCGGTCTACCAATCAGTTCCTCTTAGAAGTCCCCAGATACAAACTGAAGTCCAGGGGTGATCGGGCTGTTGAGGTTGCTGGTCCAAAACTGTGGAACAGTTTACCTGATCGTTTAAAGACCACTGAGACTGTTGAAACTTTTAAATCTTTGCTTAAGACTCATCTGTTTACCTTGTCATTTGATCCATGCAGAGTCTGAGAACAAGTTAAAGCTGATTTTTATTGTTGTATTTCATTGTTAACTTTATGTTTTTTGAGTGGCACAAGATGTAATTTTTACTCTTTTTAATCTAACTTAACTGTAAAACACTTTGGTCAGCTTTTGTTGTTTCTGTGTGCTATAGAAATAAAATGACTGACATTAAAATATGAGAGAAATGTTTGATGGGTAATCACGTGTAGGCCCTATATCACATATCAATACAACAGCCCCAATTTACTGCTTCCACAGTTGTGTAGTGATTAAAAGTCTTAAAAAAAGAAAGAAAAAGTATTAATACTCAGTATTTTATAAGGTAACCGAAGCATATCTGGGACTTTTCTCTGCAGCGTTACATGAGAAGCAGGATTTTCTCTGCCTTGTCTTGTTCGTTGCGACTCCTTTCTGAATATCTCAAAGCTGCATAAAGCTGGGAGATTCTCACTGAATAAGAGAGGGATCTTCTGTTGGCTCCTGCGGTGAGACTATTGAAAAAGTCAAAACAGTTTAGATTTGTAATATCTCTAGAGCTGTGTAGTGCCTTCCCATTGTTGTATTGTTCATCCTCAAGGCTTTGCAAAAAGCAAGCCATTTCTGACTCGTTCAACCGGTTTCTGACATCCACCCTATTTCACTCTGTGGGATAAGTGTCTCGGAGGACGGCTGGTTTGATCGCAAACCCCGTTTTGTGTTGTTAAATCTGCCTGAACGTTCCTCTTTTGGAATTTTAAGATATCAAACATCCTCTAAGTCACCCCGCTGCTCCGTTATTAGCTCTGGAGAAAAGCTCTGCCTCAGGAAATAGCTACAAAATAATAAAACAAACTGCATTAAATAATTACGACGCGTACATCCTTTTGATAATAGCTTTTTTTTTCCCATTTACTGTGTAACTGATTCTTATCGCCATCTCTAATATACAAACCCTTATCAATATATGTGCTGTTGCCTATTTTCACTCATTAAATGGTGCGTGAAAATACATTTTGGGGATTATTTATTGCAACATAGAACTCACTGACTCCGTTTAAAGACTGATAAGGCCAAGTTAAAAAAAATACTGACTGTATGTTATTTACTCGAAGCAAGAGAAATCAAAGACAGACAGAAGGGAACAAAGCTGGTTAATATTTAGAAGATAGCACAGAACATTTTTCTTTGATAGACTCCACTTTCTGCGTGGAGCAATTGTATTAACAAAGGATGAGGATAGGATCAGTGCCAGTGACGAGAGGCTCGTTGGGTTTGTGTGGGACCTGATTTAACAACAAGAACTGTGGGTTTTAAATGACTGCTGGTTCACTCAGGAGCAGACATTTGGAATTTCAAACTAAAATACTTATATCAAAGCCCTTAAACTCTTTTCACGGAGAGACTAGTGCAGTTTGCAAAGAAGATTGATGAACCATTTTAACAAGGTGATACCTGAGAAATGAGGCATTGTGGGAAATATGAATCATTTTTTATCACAGCAGCCAGTCTCTGTAAGAATCATGTTGCTTTTCTTTATACAGACTGTAGGACAATTAAAAGTAATCTCCTTAATTTTTTTATACCTTTTTGTGTGTGTGTGGGGTCATTTCATATGACCTTTTATGGTTGACTATGGTATTACCATGCATCCATCCATCCATTATCTTCCACTTATTCCAAAGTCAGGTCGCAGGGGCAGCAGCATGAGCAGGGAGGTCCAGACATCTCAATCCACAGCCACCTCTTCCACCTCCCCTGGGAGGATTCCAAGACGTTCCCAGGCAAACCGAGAGATGTAGTCTCTCCAGCGTGTCATGGGTCTTCCCCGGTGTCTCTTCCCAGTTGGACATGCCTGAAGCACCTCCTAAGGGAGGCGCCCAGGAACCAAATACCCAAACCACCTCAACTGGCTCCTCTCGACATGGAGGAGTAGCACTTCTACTCAAAGTCTATATGTATATATATATATGTATATATATATGTATATATATATGTATATATATGTATGTATATATATATGTATATGTATATGTATATATGTATATATATAT
>NC_056507.1:3538811-3569341 GCF_014905685.2 Nematolebias whitei
TCAACCTTTATTTCTACAAGTTAGTCTCATTGAGCCTTGAGGGCTCATTTATAAGAGAGACCTGATTTAACAAAGACTGATGACAGCATTAGACAATCATAAGAACCATATAAAATGAAAAGTAAAAAGAAATTATATTAAAACAAAACGGAAACGGCTACATTATAAAGTGATGTAAAATACTAAAAACAGGAACATGTCTGTGTTGATTTTTTGCCACGAACTTAACAGATGTTTGAAGCCACTTAGAGAGGTCAAAGGTCAAGAGCTTCAGATCTTTTTGTAAGATAGTCCAGGAAACAGGAGCGGAGTAGGAGAAGGCCCTTTTGATTAGTTCAGTCCGCACTGAGGGAACACTGCAGGTAATGATGTCCTGAGAGCGCACGCTGTAGCTGCACTAACGGAGTGACATGTAGGAAGAGATGTATCAAGTAACAGTTTAAAACTCCCATAAGTCATTGCTCTGAAATGGGGTGCCCAGACTTTTTCATCCTGTGAGCTCCTTTTAAAATGACCAAGTCAAAGTGATCTACCTGCTATAAGGCCCCGTTTACACAGAACAACCTCTGGAAACTTTAGTGTTTTTTCAAAGTTCATTGGGTGTAATAAACAAAAAAAATAGTGGGTTTACACAAAAATGCTGTAGTTCCCGTGTCAATCAGGTTGCCAGATAAGAAATTTGAACTATAGTAGTGTGGCTTTAAAATGACAGTATTCTGACCTAAATGGTCACATATGCTGAGTAAAGATATTCTAAGATGAGGTGTGTGTTGTGTTTGTTGAACATGTGCACAGAAAAGGAGGGGGTAAATAATACATTTTAAATTTATCTGGCAACCCTCATCGTGCATGCAGCGTCTGCAAGACAGTTACATCCAAACTGGTGAACACACTAACGTCTCTTTGGAGCCTGGATTTCATTAGTTTTGCTCCTTTTTTGCTGAAAAAGGGTGAGCAGCACAAAAACACTCTGCTCTCTGCCATTTATTATAACTGTTGTTATATTTATTATAACTGTTGTTATATTTATTATAACTGTTGTTAGTGCAGGAAAACTTTGGACTGCAGCCACCTGGAGTGTGCATGTGCAACTTCACACTTGGAGCATTTCACATCTCCGTGGAGAGTTCCCCAGAAAAACCTCCACTCTGAGAACTGGATTCAGAAACCTTCGGGGCTGTTGTCTGTAAATGAACTGCCGGACGTTTCACGTTATGTATGTATGTCATTCAAGTGACAAATTTCATAGTGAGGATGATCGGCTGACATCTATTCTTTTCATGCCATGCGATCTACCCGTAATCCCCGAGATCGACAGGTAGATTGCGATCGGCGTATTAAGCACCCCTGCTCTAAAGGTAAGGCTATGACTTGTGTTTATGATCAGTTATTTAATTATTGCTTTGTGGCAGAGAATTATTTAGACAGAAAATTGTTGTAGTGAGTATATTCTGTAGCCGGTGCTAATGTTTTTTTAAACGCCGCCATTCAATTGCCTCAATGATCAAATTTCTCAGGCAAAAAGTGATTCTGTCAGCATTTGCAGTGTGGGCTATAAAAAGCTACAAGTGCAGCATACTGCTACTGACACAAGCACCGGTGACACCATTTATCCTGTGAAATATTAACACTGAAGTAGCTCATTGCCCCCTTTGGTAATGGAGTTGTCAGGATTCCAGCCTGTTCCAGGTTTCTCCTTGTGTTTCAGGTTTTCCTCCACCAGAGCTGGGCCAACTGCTGCAGCTGCAGCACCCAGCTGTGACTGAGCCGGGCTGATTGGCACCACTACATACGGCTGAGCCGAACCACTTCTCTTTGTTGGACTGTTTAAGTCACTCAATTCCTCGGCGTATCTTTGTCTCGTAAACACTGTTTCTGGATGATCCTCTCCGCCTCATAAACAAAGTATGAAGAAGCCAGTTGAGCTGCTCTGCACACTTCTTCAGTCTGCCTGCTAGCTTGAGTCGGTCTTACCTGATCTGGACTCTTGCTTCCCTAGAAAATTGTAGAATAAAATAAAACAAGACACTTCCAGTAATTTAATTAAATCTTTGGTGTTGAATTCACTACTGGAAATGATGCTAACCTCCACTCTCTTCCCACAGATGCTGGGACATTATACTTCCTGTTCCCTACAAAATAAATGTTTTTACTTACCCGTGTTTCCTGCGAGTTTTGACCTCAGCTTTTCTTGATAGAGTTGTTTAGGACAGGTTTATTGGTAGATGATAAATATGCCAGTCACTAGAGGTTACCACTCATCTGGAAGCAGGAGCAAGTTTTACTAAATTATATTTTGCTAAACAAAAATATTTAGAGGGAAATTCTATCTAAATCACTCTGCAGCAAACACGACATGGCTGGTTCAGAAACACTCTTGAAGACTTGCCCGTTGGATTCTGCTGTGAAATGATCGGACAGATTCAGTGGAGGGAGACAAGAGGTGCATTAAGGCAAGCAGTTATGTCATTTAATTGGCACATTGAATACGTATGTGACAAGCCATCTGTGAGATTGGATGTTTTATTTTTTCACTCGAGTATTCAGCACTGAGAAGTTAAGTTTGAACGTTTTACATTTTGTTTTATATTTTCCACATTGGAAAAGTTTTCTACTGCCTTTTTGATTTGCTTCATGTCTGAATCAAATTATTTTCTTTAATTATTTTTGTTGTATTTTATTTTAATTTTTAGTAATTTTGTTTTTTATAAAAAATGTTTGAGTTTATCAAACATATTGTTTGACTCGTGGCCTGGAAGTTAATTTCTGTCATTCAGATGAAAACAACAGTAAAATATTTTATCTTTATTTATTTATCATTTTCCCTGTGAAGGTATCAGCTGATAAATCCTACCAGTTGCTCCCACTAGTATGGTTTGTTTTACTGCATCTACTTCTGGGAGAGTTACTGTTGGTTAAAAAACACTAACATCTGCATTCTCTTTCCTGTTGTACTGAATTCCTACTGAAGTGGAATCCTAGGTAAGTACTGAACCATGACTAAAGAATGCTATTACAACCCTAGTAGCGAGGATAATTCTTATTTATTACAGAAACGATTCATTACAAAATAATATATGCATATATTGTGGCCTAACTGCTAAAGCTGATCGGACACTTTTAAGAAGAAAGTTCAGTTTTATCCTGCTCCAGGATCAGAGACGTCATTGGTCAAACTGAGTCAATTCTAATCTTGATATATCGATTTCCTTTTTGAATCGCTTAACCTTTTTTTTTTATCTCAATAAAAGTTTGTCACATTAAAAACTGCCACATCCATCCATCATCTTCCTCTTGCTCTGGACTCAGGTCTCGTGGCCAGCAGCTTGAGCAGGGAGGTCCAGCCATCTCTTTCCACAGCCTCTTCCAGCTCTTCTGGGAGGACTCCAAGGTGTTCCCAGGTCAACCAAGAGACCTAGTCTCTCCAGCGTGTCCTGCGCCTTCCTCGAGGTCTCCTCCCAGTCGGACATACCTGACACACCTCCCTGGGGAGGTGCTTTACCAGATGCCCAAACAAACTCAACTGGCTCTTCTGGATGTGGACGAGCAGCGGTTCTACTCCGAGTCTCTCCTGATTGCTGAACTTCTCACCCTGTCTCTAAGGGGTGTCCAGCTACCCTGCAGAGGAAACTCATTTCAACCACCTGTATCCATGAGCTCATTCTTTCGGTCACTACCCAGAGTTCATGATCATAGGTGAGGGTAGGAACGTAAACCGACAGGTAAACAAAGAACTTTGCATTACAGCTCCGCTCCCTCTTCACCACAATGGACCGGCATAGAGTCCGCAATACTGCATATGCTGCACCAATCCATCTGTCAGTCTCACGCTCCATTTGTTCCTCACTTGTGAACAAAACCCAGAGATAATTAAACTCCTCCACTCGAAGCAGAACCTCACCCTCGACCTGGAAAGAACAATCCACTCTTTTCTGACTGAGGACCATGGCCTCACATTTGGAGGTGCTGATTCTCATCCCAGCCACTTCACATTCAGCTTCGAACCGTTCCAGTGAGAGCTGGAGATCACGGCACGATGATGACAACAGGACCACAACATTTGCAAAGAGCAGAGATGGAGTCCTGAGGTGCCCGAACCAGACTCCCACCATCCCCTGGCTGCACTGCAAAATTCTGTCCATGATATGTACGTATTGTCATCGTATGTTCCCATCTAATGGCGAAATTGGCTCTCTAAAGTTAACCCATCCACCACCAGGTGGAGCAGTGTGCAGCTATTGAAAGTGCCAGGGGAGCAACTAGGGATGAGTGGTCCTGCTCAGAGACACCATGAGGTGTGCAATGACTGGGGGATCGAACCTGGGACCTTCGGGTCCTGAGTCGGCTGCCCTGCCTCTACACCATCTTTGCCCCATAAAGTTATGAACAGAATCTGACAACTGCCACATTCAGTTCCCTGTAATTAACATTACATGGTATGATTAGTAAGAGTGGAACCCAACTTGGACAAAAGAAGAATTCAGCTTTGATTCTGATCTTAATTGAGGCAAAGTTTTGATTTGTTTTGTGAGTCCATTATACAAAGACGGCCTTAAACAAGCAATTGAAACAAAGGATGAGTCACACTGTTATGATCTTGTTTCATTTAGTTTTCTGTGACTTTCTTTTTGTACTTATATTTCAGCTTCTCCATTGTTTTTCCACTCATGGAGTTCAGCTCCTGCTCTGCCCACCCTCGCCTGTTCATCGTGGTCTCTCCCCAGATGTTGACAGTTCTCCCTTATTAGTTTTCCTTCAATGTATGTGCCCATCCATCTATTATCTTCCGCTTGTTCCGAAGTCGGGTTGTAGGGGGTAGCGGCTTGAGCAGGGAGGTCCGGACATCTTTTTCACAGCCACCTCTTCATCAAACTCTTGCACCGCTTGTATAGGGTCCAAACAGCACATAGCAATGGGCCCCCATATCACATACTCATGGAGCACTCCTCACAATATACCCTGAGGAACTGGATTGACTGAACTGAATGTAGACTGGATGGACCAACTCCTGTGATCCCTTGAGGACTCTAGTGAAGGTAAAGATCTGGTCCAGTGTTCCAAAGCTAGGACAGATTGTTTCTCCTGGATTTGAGGTTTGAACAACGATTGGACTCACTTCTACAGTACTCCTAAATAGACCTTACCTGGGAGGCTAAGGAGAGTTATGCCCCTATTCATTTAACCTTTATTAATACAGGTTGGTTCCCATTGAGCCTCAAGGACTCATTTACAAGAGAGTGCTACTATGATTGGAGCACACACTCGGTCCCCATTTTTGAAGAGGGAAACCACCACTCCAGTCTGCCAATCCAGGGACACTGCCCCCGATGTCCATGTGACGTTGCAAAGGCGTGTCATCTAAAACAGCCCCACAACATCCAGAGCCTTAAGGAAATCAGGGTGAATCTCATCCACCTCTGGAGCCCTGCTGCCTCTGAGCTTTTTAACTACCTCGGCGACCTCAGACACGATTATGGACGGACCAACTCTGAAGTCCTCCAACTCAGCTTTCTCCATGGAAGACGTGCCGGTGGGATTGAGAATGTCAGAAGTATTCCTTCCACCTCCCGATGACCACTGGTGGAGATGAGGTGTTGACAGTTCTCCCTCATTATTTTCCCTTTAAAGTCTGTCATTGTTCTCATTTGTGTCTGTCTGCACATTGCGCTCCCAAACCATCCGTGTTAATTTCCTTCAAGTCTTCTAGAGTTATGGGATGGAATTAGGCTGTTACGTCAGCCTTTAATTTTCTTGTTCAATAAATTAGTTTGTTTATTATTACCTCAGAGTCCTTTGAGTTTCTTTCTGTACTTTGAGTTCCACTCTTACCAACTATACAGTTACACTGTTGAAGTTAAGAATTACTCACTATATTTCATGACAGGTGTTTTTATAGATGTGGACAAAAACAAACTTTAATGGAGAAAATGTCCATATGGTGTCAGGTTGAGGTGTTTGGCTGTCTTGCATCCAAACATTAATTAAAATTGTCAAAATGCCTTACAATTATTTTTGAGGGCAGGTAATGGAGCACTTTTGCACGAACGCTTGTACAGTCTGTGTAATTAGAGTCCCTTGACAGTCAGCCAGAGAACATCTGACATGTTTCAGTCCAGTAACTCGACACTCCACTTTCCTTTATAGTGCATGGAGCTCATCCAAAACTTGTACCCTTCAAATGCAAGGTACATAAAAAAATGAAATGTGCTGCTCTCTGGATTTATTTATATTTTGCGGTGATGAGTATTAATCACAAATTGCACTGAATTGAATTGAATTTTGATACAAACTCTAAGCAGGAAGTAATATTGAAAGCCACCAACACAGGAAAGTAAAACAATAACTTCAAACGGGCAGAAACGATTTTCTGTGACCTTCTCAGAAATTGCAGCTTTTGTAATATGTCATAATTATTATAATGTGTTTTTGGAAAATTGTTGTTGGAGGCTATATCCCATTTTGCCTTTAATGATGCATGAAAATGATCTGCAGCATGTGAAGTTTGACAACAATGAAGCAATAAACCCTGAACAACTGCAACAGTCTGAGTTAAACACGGGGTTTTATCCTTCTGAGCTAAATTCATCCCGCCACACAACCGCTTTGGACATTGATGATATTTAATGTTCTAAATTATTTTTGAGCTTACATATGATACTTTTTTGTTTTATCATTATGAAACATGCAACAGTATGTGATCAGTTAAATGCTACTTGGGCATCTGTAGTAAACGCAGAGCATCAAATTTATCTAAAAATAATCAAATCTCATCCAGTCAAGAGATAATTTTTACTTGCATGATCAATCGTATTTATGAAACAAGCCGTCTAACCATCCTGCACTTTTACAAACCAATAAGTGCAAATGTGCTTGGTTGCATTTTAGCCCGAGCTATTTGAAAAAAACAAAACAAATAATACCTTCTTTAGTAATATAATTTAGTAATATAATATAATTTAAACTGAATGCAGCTGTATTGTTTAGAATGTAGGTGCTGATTACAGACCCCACTGATTAGCTTACAGAAGCAGGGTTTTGTTGTGGAACTACTTAACATGCAACATCATGATTAGTTGAATAATTTAGATGCTGCCTAATGAAGACTCTTGGTGGATCTTTTTTTTTTTTGGTCTTTTGGCTGCTCCTTTCTTGAGGGGTCGTCACAGCGAACTAACTTGCACGAAGACTTGGGAATGATTTTTACGCCAGATTCCTGACGCAACCACGGCCCTCTGTGTGGAGCAGAGAGCTGCCAACTAGGGTGCCCAGGGGAGCAGATGGTGGGGGTTCAGGACCTTGCTCAAGGGCCCATATTGGGGCAAAATGAGGGTGGAGGCAGATGTTGGTGCTTCACCTATCCCACCCACATTTTGATGTTGTCGGTACCGGGAGTTGAGTCAGTGATTTTCTGATCACAGGCCCACCTTCTTTAACCTCTGCGCCATCACTCCCTGTTGGGAGTGGTTGCCAGTGGTGGGATGTAACCAAGTACAAGTACTTTGTTGCTGTACTTAAGTAAATTTTTCATGTATCTGTACTTTACTTGAGTAGAGTTAACTGTGGGTACTTTCAACATTTACTCCACTACATTTTACATTAAGTATCTGTACTTTCTACTACACTACATTTCTATAATGTGTTGCGTTGCATCCACGTTGCATTTTTTAATATTTGTTCATTAGTTTGAAAGTAACGAGTGGTGAGAGGAGAGTTGGTCCATTGAATCACTGCAAAGTGGGCAGGTAACGTTAGACCCGCCTTCAAGAAGAGCTGGACCAGTGACGTATATTCTAGAATATACATCATTGAGCTGGGAGCACCCACAGAATCACTAACACACCTAGAATGGATTCCAGCGCAGAGAGTCAGCCAGAAGATACACACCACCCATGGTCTTATTGAAAGACTACTGAAAGATTATTGAAAGACTGTTCAGTACAGCAAGACAGATTCTCTCCCAACAGAGACTGGACTCAAAAACTTTGAGAACCAACTTCTTCTGAACTTGAGTAAGAAATTCTTGCTGCAATATTAAAATGTGTCGGTTCATGGATGTTAGGAGACAAGAGATGTCTCCAAATGTCTCGACACTCGGGTTCAAGTTTTAAAAATGGTGTCATGAAGTTAAACTATTGTTCACTATTGACCCATTACAAGGTTTAGACAGTATTTTAACTAGAGTTGATGACAAACTGGAGTTGAAATGATCAGATATTCCTTTGTTAGGTCTATTTTTACTTAAATGTGTATACTGCAGTTAAAATGACACATTGGTTTTGTTTTGTGTTCAATAAACACTTTCAAAGGTATAATCATTCCTCTTTCTTATTTTGCTTATTGGCATTTACAGGTCCTTCTAAAAAAATTAGCATATTGTGATAAAGGTCATTATTTTCCATAATGTAATGATAAAAATGAAACTTTCATCTATTTCAGATTCATTGCACACCAACTGAAATATTTCAGGTCTTTAATTGTTTTAATTCTGATGATTATGGCATACAGCTCATGAAAACCCAAAATGCCTGTCCCAAAAAATGAGCATATCATGAAAAGGTTCTCTAAACAAGCTATTAACCTAACCATCTGAATCAATGACGCAACTCTAAACACCTGCAAAAGATTCCTGAGGCTTTTAAAAACTCCCAGCCTTGTTCATTACTCAAAACCACAATCATGGGTAAGACTGCCGACCTGACTGCTGTCCAGAAGGCCATCATTGACACCCTCAAGCAAGAGGGTAAGACACAGAAAGAAATTGCTGAAAGAATAGGCTGTTCCCAGAGTGCTGTATCAAGGCACCTCAGTGGGAAGTCTGTGGGAAGGGAAAAGTGTGGCAGAAAACGCTGCACAATGAGAAGAGGTGACCGGACCCTGAGGAGGATTGTGGAGAAAGGCCGATTCCAGACCTTGGGGGACCTGCAGAAGCAGTGGACTGAGTCTGGAGTAGAAACATCCAGAGCCACCGTGCACAGGCGTGTGCAGGAAATGGGCTACAGGTGTCGCATTCCCCAGGTCAAGCCACTTTTGAACCAGAAACAGCGGCAGAAGCATCTCGCCTGGGACTGCTGCTGAGTGGTCCAAAGTTATGTTCTCTGATTACAGTAAATTTTGCATTTCCTTTGGAAATCAAGGTCCCAGAGTCTGGAGGAAGAGAGGAGACACAGAGTTCACATTGCTTGAGGTCCAGTGTCAAGTTTCCACAGTCACTGGGGTGCCATGTCATCTGCTGGTGTTGGTCCACTGTGTTTTATCAAGGGCAGGGTCAATGCAGCTAGCTATCAGGAGATTTTGGAGCACTTCATGCTTCCATCTGCTGAAAAGCTTTATGGAGATGAAGATTTCATTTTTCAGCACGACCTGGCACCTGCTCACAGTGCCAAAACCACTGGTAAATGGTTTACTGACCATGGTATTACTGTGCTCAATTGGCCTGCCAACTCTCCTGACCTGAACCCCATAGAGAACCTGTGGGATATTGTGAAGAGAAAGTTGAGAGACGCAAGACCCAACACTCTGGATGAGCTTAAGGCCGCTATCGAAGCATCCTGGGCCTCCATAACACCTCAGCAGTGCCACAGGCTGATTGCCTCCATGCCACGCCGCATTGAAGCAGTCATTCATACAAAAGGATTCCTGACCAAGTATTGAGTGCATAACTGAACATGATTATTTGAAGGTTGGTGTTTTTTATATTAAAAATACTCGTCTTTCATTGATGGGATGAAATATGCTAATTTTTTGGGACAGACATTTTGGGTTTTCATGAGCTGTATGCCATAATCATCAGTGTTAAAACAATTAAAGACCTGAAATATTTCAGTCGGTGTGCAATGAATCTGAAATATATGAAAGTTTAATTTTTATCATTACATTATGGAAAATAATGACCTTTATCACAATATGCTAATTTTTTGAGAAGGACCTGTAACTCTGCATGTCATCCCTGAAATTCTGACACAGAATCACAAGTCCAAGTGTGAAGTGTCACAGAGTAAACACAATAAAAACATGTATTATCTGCAGCATCGTTCATTAAAATGGCTCAACACTATTAATGTATTACAGAAAATATACATACGGTAGGCAGACTTAAAGATTTGTAGACCATTGCATTAGGTAATACATTCAGCAAGTACTTTTACTTTTAATAACAAGTACTTATTTACTTTTACTTAAGTAAAAACGTTAATCTGGTACTTCTACTTTTACTAGAGTACATTTTTGTCTGTTTGTAGTTTTACATAAGTACAGTGTTTGAGTACTTTCTCCACCACTGGTTTCTCCAGTAGTTTTCAGATTTTTATTTATTTTATTTTTGGTTTATTGTATCCTAGCTGATGCCAAGCAAATACATTTTCATAAAGAAGAACCCCAATTTGTCTATATTGTTGTGCTTATAAGATGATAGCCAACGTGTCACATGAATCCAGAATACATTAGCCTGTGGACGACCAGAAATTACAAGTGCATATCTTATATCTGAAAATAATTAAACAACGGTTTCCATTAGTCATCGCGGCTCTCAGGTCTCAGGAATAGCATCTCTTTTATTCTCCTGTCTATCTTCGAGTAAGAAGATAAAGGAGCATCGTTTGACGTAGCTTGCGAGTGAAAGAATATCCTCATGGAGTCCTAACCATATCAGCAGGGTGGTAGAACAAAATGGAATTAAACAAAAATCTATACTCAAAGAAGAAATGCACAGTTTAGCATTAGACTGGGCATTACTAGAAGTAGTCTGGCTAAAGTCGTAAAATCTTCCAGGGTAACTAAATTAAAACCAGAATAAAATTCAACTTTAAGAGCTATCATTGTCACTAATTACCAGGACTGTCTGCGTAAAACCACCAGTCGTGCAGGCTAAATTAATAATATTCCCTATACATATCATAAAGCCTGTGATCTGAATCTAATGGTGGCTAATTAATGTTAAGAGGCAAAGAGAATGAGCGAGTGAACTGCAAATTTCCCTGTAAACAAGTAATTAGAGCTAAAACATACAATGGCAAATTACCGTACGGTCTGCATTTAATGAGGTATTCAATCATAAAAATCAAAACTACTGTAACTTGTTCAGAGGTCACAGATACTTGGTAGCCACACCTGACTGTTCGTTAGGCTCCAGCTTGTTCATGTTCTGTTTAAAAACTGCACGATTCATGATTCAGCCCAAACACAGCTGTCGTTTCAATCGCCCTAAATGTTTTTAATATCAAGAAAAATGAGTGCATGTTTAAAAAGGTCCATAGATTGTTTATTACAACATACCATATTCTCAACAATTCAACATCAACAAAACTTTAAAAAAAAAAAAATCTGCATATTACTGTTATTGCACAGAACAATTTGAATGTATTTTCCATAGATTTATTTTTTCGTATATATTTTTTTTCTTTTGTAAAAAGTTGGCTTGGACTATACATAGTTAGTATAACCCAGGGTCAAAACTAAAAGGTAGGAATAATAGAAATAAAAAAAAAACAGTATCCCCAGATCACTTGGGACCAAGAAAAGGCTCGATACAGTAGCCACACTTCGAACAAAAAGCATTCGTAATCAGCGAGAGGGAGAACTGTGAGCCACGTCCAGTGTTTTTTTTCTTCTTCTTCTCTTTTATGCAAAACGGATTACACCAAAGCTGCTTCAGATTGCTCCATGGGTGAAACCATCTGTCAGTCCACCCAGCTGCATATTTTGTCCATTCTTCCAGCCATTACTGTGACGTTATTTGTAATGTCATCCATCATAAATAACTTCATCCTCACACACGTTTGCAAAGCCCAGCTGTCCATAGTGTGCAGATGAAACGTTAAGGCTGTAACCCTTGGATTTTATATGCAGGACCAAATCGGAGTGTAAAATGCAGACATTCTTCCCACCCACCTCCTTACAAACAGCGCATATCTCTTGGGGGGAAGCAAACCTGTAAAAAGATTCAGGTAGGCAACATTTCCATGGCTTTAATGGGAGAGGGAGGGTACGGTCATGAACAGAGCATTCATTATGAAAATGAAAACTTAAATACATAAATGGAAAAACTTGACAAGGTAACAATGATAAAAACGTTATAGCTTGAGGAGCACATTGTATCTCAAATCTAGAGCACCATCATTTTGATTCTTTACGATTGTGTTGAGCCTAAAAAATAATACTATCATGTCATTATAGTTGAAAAGTAACTTTAAAATATGCAATCGCTTAAGTTGCTAATTGGGTATAGGCCATCTTTTTTTAAATTGTCCAAATGCAAACCAAACCTACAACCTAATAACAATTGTTAAAATGCTCATTTT
The DNA here is from genome assembly GCF_014905685.2 of Nematolebias whitei. NCBI lineage: Eukaryota > Metazoa > Chordata > Actinopteri > Cyprinodontiformes > Rivulidae > Nematolebias > Nematolebias whitei. The sequence goes on from NC_056507.1 coordinate 3,551,108, forward strand.
TCATTGTATTTGTTCAAACCAGATATATTTGAATTTTAGACCCTCTCAAACTATTTACGATTACACTAGCACAGTGCTACATGTAGTTTGACTGTAGAATATGTGCTGAAACATGATAACAAAAACTGTCTGGTCTGATTCTGTACGGTTTCATGTTCCATGCGTGGCGCCATTGGAGAGTCTTGCAATACTGGACAAATACCACTTTAAACGTATCGCAAAGAATATGTTACTTTAATATCCAAGAACTGATTTTAATATTGCTTCTATGAAATTCAAGCAACTGCAAACTTTTTATGCGTATCACAAAATATTCATATTAGCAGTGAGAGATAGCTCATGGTATCACCCAGTTTAATTTTAAAACACGTTTTTTGTCAATCATATCAGGTTTCAACAATTTATTCTGCCTTGGTTATCATCCATTGCACTTTCAAGATTACCAGTTAACTGCTGTCAAATTAAAAGTGTGTTTTACATCTGCAGTTTTACATTTTCTCCAAAAGCATTAACTTGATATTGACGCTTTTACATATTTCCCCAAACTTTTGTGGAACATGTTTGCAAGTAAACATTCTGCAAGGTTTTGAAAAAGTACATCTTAGATATATCATAGGAATTTTAACTTTGAAACGCTAAAATATAAAAAGACAATTAGTAAATTATATCAGCAGTTAAAATTAATTTGTATTGTACCATAGATTAACAAAAAACAAACTACCCTCAGCATGTCTGAATGTGCTCATCAACCCATACAAATATAACGGCACATATAACTCTAAAAATCATTAAATGAAAATACAGACATACAACAACAATAATCCAAATATGATCGGCCCCGCATATTTTGGCTGTTTGAAATGTTTTATTTTTCTTCTTTTTAAACATTTTTTTCCATTAGATATCCATGGGAATATGACCTTTACATAACAAATTTGATTTTCAATGCATGCCCCACGGGCTTGTAGAAATGACCATGGGTAGTGGGTGTGGTTACATTCCCTCTCACTTTAAAAAGTCAGGAACTGGCCTCTTATCAATCCATCAGTTAGGAAAAAAGAAACATTACTCTATGTTACCACACCATAATCCACAGGTTTGCAAGAGAGGAAAGAAAGTGTCTTCTTTTCCTGTTTGTCTTGAGTTTGAGTTCCAAATTGATGAGCACTGCAGCCTTATTAAATCATTTTCATGTTAAACTTGCGAGGAGCATCCACTGTGGTGCTGCTCATGCCAGCATCCGATTTCCGTGGCACGTACTCTATCTCAATGTTGTGCTTAGTGTTGCCTTTGCCTCTGCTCCACAGGAACAGCAGTACCAGGCAAAATAGGACAACACCAAGAAAAGAGATGAAACCCATTGTAGTTGCAATAATCAGCGTCTTTATGTCAAATGGGAAAGGAACATTGGCTTTAGTACCATTAGCACCAGTCTCTGTTGGCTGGTTGGATATGAAAGCAAAAGTCTTGTTAGGTTGGTGTGGCCAGTCGGGTGAGTAGCTATGAATGTGAAGGTGAGCAAAAGAGGTGTCATTTCCACCTGCATTACTGGCTATACACACATACGTACCATTATCTTGAATCTGGGCATAGCGCACCTCAAGAGTGCCATCTGGCAACACAGAGAGCCTTCCAATTGTTTTGGTGGTGATAAATCTTTTTTGTGGAGAAAGCCACATAATTGCAGGAGCAGGATCTCCATCTGCTTGACAAGCAAAATGAACGATGGCTCCTTCATCAACAAATTTGTGCTGGGGTCTTCGATCCCTAATCCTGGACTTGCGACACGTGAAGTAGTTTGGCTGCAGAACATCTGGAAAGTCTTTGAACTCCTTACCTTGAACAAACTCGGGAGAGGCACAGGTGGGCTGCTGCTTGTTGAAGTTTAGTCTCCAGCGTCGTCGAAAAACCCACAAGAGTCGGCAGTCACAGGCCAGAGGATTATCGTACAATGCAAGGGTTTCTAGGTTGCCAACTGAATGGAAAGCAGATTCCACCAGAGTGCTAAGAGAGTTTCCAGAAACATTTAGAATTTTCAGGTAATTTAGTCCACGGAAGGAGTATGGCTCAATCATTGTTAGTCTGCCTCCAACAAGATGAAATTCCTGCAGACGTAGAAGATCATGAAGCTTATTTCCCTCAATGGTTTGGATAGGATTGTATGAAAGGTTAAGAAAGCGCAAGTAAACCAAATGGCGTAGGGCTACATAAGGAATTGTCGTCAGGTTGGCATTGGCAATGGTCAGAGAGGTGAGATTTAATCCATACAAACAGTTGGGAGTCATTGTATCCAAGTATGGCCAATTTGCTATTTCCAGCACTTTTAGCCGAAAGAGGCGTTTAAAAGAGTAATCCCGTATGACATTGATATTGAGGTGACGCAGCTTGAGAGTGATCAAACTGTGGAGGTGGGTAAAAGCCTCTGTTGGCACAGAGGACAGGTTACACTTCTCAAGACTTAAATGCTCAAGGCTACTAAGGCCATGAAAAGCCCGGTGGGAGATGAAAACCAGGTCATTATCACCCACCTCTAAAGACCGAAGGTTGTATAAATCCTGAAACATGTAGTCCAACAAGATGACAATCTTGTTCTCACTTATGTCCAGCTCGGTAAGATTGCTCAGACCTGTAAATACACCCAGCTGAATCAGCTTCAGCTTGTTGCTTCGCAATCCCAATGTCCGCAAGCCATAGAGGTTATTGAACGCTCCAGGTTCTATTGTGGAGATAGTATTTTCACTGAGCTCCAGATGTTCAAGGTTAGAAACGCTAGAAAACTCATCTGGGTTAATCATTCTGATGCGGTTCTTGCTGAGGTCCAGCAGTCTTGTTTCTGCAGGAATGCCTTCGGGAACAGTCATGAGCTTTTTGCGGTGGCACATCACAGAGCGCTCTTGAACATTGCACTCACAGCGGGATGGGCAACCTGTGGTGGAGCTAGACAGCACGGTGCCCAGCATCAGGATGAGAATGGGCTGCCAGCAAGCCACCAGGTAGCTGTGCCCAGTCGCTCCCCTGGCCACCATCTTATCGGTTACCTGGGGAGAAGCAGAGACATGGAAAACATTTTGTTAGAAAATAAAACATTGTTTCCACCTCGTAGCATATTATGTTTTTTTTTTCTAACAGTTGAGCATATTCCATGCTAATTACACTTCATAAAATACTGCATATGATTGAAAACTTGGATGTTTCTATAGGTTGAAATTGTATTTTGAACTCTATCCCTTTAACCTTTTTCTTAAGGCATCTTGTATGCGCAGTAATCATAGGAGTCAAAGGAAAGCCATTCTCATCACCTGAGTGCAGAAAACAAGGCAGATAATATGACACCTGTTGCAATATTTATGAGCAGACGTAAGATGAATACAGGTTACTGTGAATAGTGTGTGTGTGCATAATTGAAAGTGCTGACAGTTTTGAATTCTGCATCTCATGCTTGTCTCTACACAAATTTAAAAAAGGCATTGTAAAGATTCTGCTATATGTTCTGCCTTCCACAAGACCTATTGTGATATAGATTAAAAGATAGAGATTTTATCCATGAAGGTGGAGGTCTAATTGTACTAGTGATCTACAAACTGCACTACCCCCTCTCCCCCGTGTCTGCTGCGGGCTGCTGAACGTTATTTCCATGGATCACCTTGCGGAAACTCAATCAGCCAATGCTGCTGCTGTGATGTGAAGTGATGGGGCACAGCTTCAACTAAAATGAATGGCACTTTCTGTAATCCACATCATGCTGTGTCACAAAAAATATGCTGAGCTCATTTGTGAATTGTTCTAGTAACATTGTCTTTTTTTTTTAACACCCTACGGTCTTTTTTTTTTCTATTCTCCAAGTCTAGATTTGCTGTGTGAGTTCAAACCCCTGGTTTAGCAAGAGAGCTCAATCAAAGATCGATGGTGGCAACCGTGATATATGTGCTGTGGCTGACACCCAACTCTAGCAATCTTATGGGGTAAAATATAGACCATGCACACCCAGCAACTTGGATAGATGAATATAAATAAAGAGAGAAAGAGAGAAAGATGAAAAAAGTGTGTGTGTTAGTAAAATATCTCCTGTCATAGTGGATGGATTTTAATGAAAATCTCAAGTACCCACTGAAAGGAGATCTACAACTGTTTAACATTTGTATCAAACACACAAATGTTTGTACAAGTCAATTTGACAGAAATTGAACTAAAGTTATTGCGATAACGAAAAGTGAAGCTAGATCAATTAATTGATCAATTTTTTTAATTTTTTTATTTAACCTTTATTTATACAGTTCACTGAGTGACGAGGACTCGTTTTCAAGAGAGACCTGTTTTGGGAACAGATGGTGGGGCCGAGATGGTGTTGAGGTAGGGCAGCTGACATGGGACCAGAAGGTCACAGGGTCAACTCCCTGCCTTGCCCACATGCTCTGGTGCCCTTGAGCAAGACACCCAATCCCTAATTGCTCCCCGGGCACCTACATAGCTGCCCACTGCTCCACCTGGGTGTGTCTCAAGTACGATGGGTTAAATGCAGAGAACTAATGTCATCATTGTATAGAAACATACAATGATGACAACACACAGCAATTAATTATTATTACTAAGGGCCTTGCTCAAAGGCCCAGAGCGGGGCAAATGAGAGTGGAGGCAGGTGTGAGTGTTTTCATTTTTCCACACACATTTTGATGTTGTTGGTCCGGGGAGTCGAACTGGCGACCTTCCAATCACAGGCCCACCTCCTCTAACCTCTGAGCCACCACTTCCCAGACAGTACTGTGTACGACACCAAAACGTGGTGGTGTACATCAGCTGTTGACTGCCCTGATGTCTATAGATCAGCCAAAGAAAGATCAGCCAAATTAAAGCACTAAAATATTGACTGACCAAAACACCTCCGTCATACGTCCAAAGCGAAGCGACTCCCCAGGATCATTTTTGAACTTTGGTGTGCAAGCCTAAGTCAACCTACAAAACTGACTAAAAATGTGTATCTCTGTCAATATTACAATTATTGAGCCACAATTTAGTGGGAGTAACTGAAACTAATATCTAACTAAAAAAACAAACCGATAAAGAGAGCTTTTATTTAAGGCCTTGGCTTCCGGGGTTTTGTTAAAGAAGGAATGCTATTCAATTCAATTCAAAAAATACTTTATTAATCCCAGAGGGAAATTAAATGTTGTTGTAGCTCATTTTCCTTGTTTTATAAAAGAGTTGTTCTAGATGTTGATGGTTGTGGGCGGGAAGGATCTCTTGTGATGGTCCGTCTTATAGCAGATCTGAAAAAACTGGCCACAGATGTTGATCCGTTTACTTGCACTTGGTTGGCCTCCTGGGCTTCAGGATCACCTGAAGGTTGGGCAGAACTCCTCCCAGGGCAATGGCCACTCCTCCCAGCAGCTTGTTGAGCTCCTCATCGCTGCGGACAGCCAGCTGTAGGTGCTGATGGACGATCCTGTCCTTCCACTGTCATGAGCCGTGTTTCCTGCTAGTTCCAGGATCCCAGTGGTCAGGCACTCGAGCACAGCTGGCTGGTAGATGAGAATGCGTCCACAGAACATCCTTTTCAACTCATTTGAAATTTGGGGCTGTAGTTGAGATATTATTTGAGCTTTTGAGATGTTAATCAGCTGCTGTTGGTGGTAGAAACTGCCTTGTTGCCATGGTTACACATCATAACAAATGTCCAAAACTATAAAAGTTTCAGTAAAAATCCTTCCAGCTGCACAGCATCTGATACCAGAGGAAACAATCATCCAGAAAATGTGATTTACATCCAGAAAAAGAGGAATTAAAGTTTCCAAAAGCAAAATCTCAGAATGAAAGTAACAGCTGCTCCAACATGCAGCCACCTTGAGCGGCGCAATTCTAGAACCTATACATATGCCTTTCATTTTTAAACGAACTGCTCATAGTAAACAAAGTTAAGTTCTTTTACCAAAGTATAATTTAAGCACCCTTGTCCTTCAATTAAAACTGGCCTCAAGGTGACGCTTCCTGATCTGCAGAGGATGTTGCACTCTCCTTTTCTTCAGTAGAGTCAATGGACCATGTTACACATTTTTAAATGGCAATGTAGAGAAAAAAAAAATCAGTTTTTCTATTAATAAATTAACGTTATTACCGCAACCACTAATTTTTGTTCCAGGAGAGCAGATAGCTCTTTGTTTGACGAGCCTGATGTCCACTTGTCTATGTGCGTGTGTGTGTGGGGGGGGTTATGGATTGGATAACTTGGCTCAGTTTCATTTCATTCTGTTTAGGGTGAAAGTTCAGATTAGGGATTTGATGATACCATCTGTAATCAGGCAATGTCAAAACAGGCTGAGGGGGTTTGTGCGAGATCAAAGCCCTGCAGCAGAGCCTGTTGTGCTTTATTCGGCCCCAAGCCATATGTGATCATTCTTATTCCTTAACTCCATCGATTGAGTCGGTGCTGAGTGCAGGGAGATCGAGTGCAGTGTTTGTGTGTGTGCAGAGGAAAAGACACCAAAGAATACGTGGTCTCAGCTCTACTGGGCAAGCTTTGATCATGTGTTTTTTACATAATGGATATTAGTCAGTTAGATGGTATTAAACTCAAGTCTATTTTCACCAACACTGACTGGGAAGTTATCGAACCCAAACAAGTTAAAGATTGAAATTTAACATTTTAACAAATGTATTCTTTTACATGGATACCTACACAAGTCTGAAGATTAACTAATATTTGTATATTCTAAACCTGAGGGCAAGGGCGTCAAGATAAATTAAACAAAACCATTGTCACAGCTTCTAATGTAAAATGCCAAACCTTATAAATGGTATGTGTAATTTCATGGAGTATCGTGAGATCTTGCAAAACCTGTGCTGCATTTCCAGAAACTTCTTCTCGGTGTATGTGTTGAAGATGACTGTTGAGGTTTGCAGGTAAAAGCCCAAGGATGCAGACTTACACAAGGGCTCAAAACAGTTTTAAGCTTTAATAAATATAACAAAAGGGATGGCATTGCAGCAAAATACAATGTAGCAAAAAGAATAAAAAAGCATGGAGGGTAACGAGACAGAAAATAACCAAAATAAATGACTGAAGATATAATGAAAGGCAAGACTTTATATGCACTGGGAGTGATGGGTTAAGTGACTACAGATGGGACTGATAAAAACAATGAAAAGGTGTGAATATTAATCTGAGGGCAAACAACGACTGACGAACAGGAATGGCTGACGATGCAGCGAGACGATGAGAAAAGCGGATCTCAGAAAGTAGAAGCACAAGGTGTCCTGATGCATGCTCAATAATCCAGGTGGATACATGTAACAAGGTTGAGTCAGGCCCTCTGGACAGAGTCTTCTTTTTGAAATATTTCATCTTTTATCCAAAAGACTTCTTCAATCTGAGGAGCTGCAACAGACTCAGTCTTATAAATAGTGCCTTCCCATAGTGGAGCAACCAGTTGGCTGGTGACATCCAGAACTAGTGTGGGATGTAGAGAAATGGACAAGGACATTTTGACTGTCCCTCTCTTACAATGCTATGATTGCGAGTATCGTTGGTCCTCTGTGAAAAGCAAGCTGCCATCAGGGCACTAACCATCAGTCGTTAGGCTGTTGCCTCCTGAGTCACCTTGTTCCCTGCCTTCCACCACTTGCCCAACGTTTGATTAAGACCTCGTTGGAAACTTTTTGGATTTCACCCTGCGACAACCCTGCTTGGTTAACGTAAGAGACTGAAGATCAAAACCAACGTCCCAGAAGAGTTTCCCATTAGCGCTGTTCCCTACTCTCCAGGGTTCCTGTCCAGGTCCTACGATCAAGTATACTCTTTATTATTATTATTCACCTTGAAAATAAACGTTTAAACTTCCTCCTGATTCTGAAGTCGTCGTTCTCATGCACATACTATCTGGGTATAGAGCCAAACCTTGCAGTTATTGGCAATAATCAAGCCTTTGTCTTCTGGTCTTCTCTGAACTTGTGCTAGTGTATGCAGATTCTAACTTTTCAGCAAAGTGTTTGAGCTCAGTCTCAGTTACTACCACATCTAATTTTAGGGTCTTTAAAACTCACTGATGTGTAGCCAATTTCGTGTACAACTGTTAATTTGCTGTTGTGGCTATCTTGAATTGGGCTGACCCCAAAAGTTGATCAGTTGAAGATGTCCATCCAGTGGTTACTTTCCAAGTTCATATCAAGATATCATAACTGGAATCATATCATCCTTTCTCCATCGGCCGAGGGCTTTAACAAAATAAACAAGCAAACAAAAAGCACTCCAGAGAACTCTAGAACACGACAGAATCTCACTAACTAAACATGGAGACACATGAAGACAAAGGAGACATGTAGACATTAGCAGGATTGTATTGTTAATGATCTGGGCATTATTATTCCCTCACATGCTTGTGGTTTGAAAGCAACTCTTCATTCCAATCAGCTCCAAGAGAATCGCATGAGGGTGTAGTGAGTGGGCAGAAGTGTTTCTTAAAACGAAGGGGTATTTTTAAGAAATAGGACCGTGGTGCTCAATTAGTGAGAACCAAATTATACAAGACCAATAACGCTTTGATCAATGAGTGGTGGAATTAATGCTTTTTATGCCCGAATCCTCAGGGAGCAGGGGTGTTGCTTCAGATTGGAGGTGGGCGGTGCCCGCTGGTCTTGTTACAACCAAGTGATGTGTTGGCAATCACAAACAAAGACATTAACATTTTCACTTTAACTGTTACAGGAAGTATTGTGAGGGTTTGTATATAAATAAATGTATCCCTGAATGTAAGCCTTTAAGATTTTAATAATGTCCAGGAATTAATCATTGGTTGTATAATTACAAATGATAAAATGTTGGGTTAGGCCTATTTAACTTGGAAAACACAAAAAATACAATAGTTTGGTCACTTTTACAGCTTGCAGGCTAAAATCTTGTGAAGTTGTACCTTTGGGTCATGCACAACACACACACTGCAATTTGTATTTACTGATCAAGGTCTTTGAGTAAAATGTGAGCATTAACAGTCAGCACTGTTTTTCTGTTAGAAAAATATTTTCAAAACAACTGAACAGAATCTACACATTACTTTTTTTTTTTTAATCATTCAAATCCAAAATAATAATAATGGTAGTAGCTTAGAATGAGCTGCAACATAATTTAAGTATGGCATCGCACAAGATTTCTGGAGATTGAACATAGACGTTTCATTGTTCGATTCCTCGTCGTTGTCTATACCTCAGGTATGAAAGGTGACAGGTGATATGCATTCCTTCAATCAATACCTTTAATGTTTTTGCCCTGTATTTGGTGCCTCACCTGCAAGTCACAACTGTAGCATGATGCTGCAGCTATATTCTCGTTTCTGTATTTATATTACATATTTTTCCTTTTTTGTTTTGTGTTTTTTGCCCTGGAAATATCTGAAACCAGATTTTTTTTTTTTTTTTAATTTACAGTTCTACTTGTTATAGCAATCCACTAAATTCTAGTTTGCCTTTTCCTTCAACCTTTCGGATCTTTGTTTGACAAGTTTCATGTCCACTCTTGTTGTATGCTGATGATATATTTGTTTCCTCCAACCGTCTGTCTCTAATAGCGTCTTACCCTCGAACGCAAGAGAACGTAAGACGGTAGAAGACTCATCCATGGCCCAAAGCTTTGGTTTACCGGCCACGCGGCAGCATTCCTGATCCTGGTTAAATACCATTCTTAAATACCTGTAAGCTTCTGGGAAATCCACAAGATGATGCTGACGTTATCTGCAGCACAAAGTGTTAAAAGCCTTTAAAGCCTTTTCCTGAGCAAACTGCTCAGTCAGCAGCCAGGATAATCCTCGGTGGGCAAACGCAAAAAAAGCTTTTGATTTTATCAACTATACACGCAGCTTTGTTGGCTTTGATGAAAATCTGCACACTAATTTTCTGTCCTATTTAAATTAAACACGAGAATGACCTCTTTAATTTTTATTATATATGGATTGTTTTCGCCCTGTGATGGACTGGAGACCTGTCCAGGGTGTCCCCAGCCTCTCGAACAGTGATGGCTGGACATGGGCGCTAGTGACCCCCGCGACCCAAAAAGGAAGAAGCGTGTAAAAGATGCTGGATGGATGAATTGTTTTCAGCCAATATTTTCCTTTAGACTAGATCATTAAAAAAAGAAAATTAAAGCACTAGCATTCCTTGAAGGAATGCACTTCACCTGCAGAATTTAATTTGGTATTGTAAGAAACACAGTGCACATGTTGTTAATAATACAACTACTACCTTAATAAACTTTAGCTCAATTACTGTAAAATGGGCTGAATTAAATTGTAGTTGGCATTAATTATTTGTGTTGGTGAAAGTTGATTACCTGTGATGGCCATCTTGAATTAAAATAAAAGTAAAGATATGTGGATAAACAGCCTGTAATTACTTACTTGGGGTTTCATAAAAATCAATTTTGTGATTCATCAAATATTTTACTAACATACATAGAAAGCAGATAACAGATATCACACTATGTATATTGCTACACATGTGGTGATAAGTGAAAATCATCCCCATCACATACAAATTTTTATCTTAACATCTGGAAAATAAATGACAGGTCTTTTATTTTTTTTAAATAATCTCCTAGATGTGGCAGCCATCTTGAATGGGGTTTACTCCAAAAGTGAATCCGCTGTAAATGTTTGTCCAGTGATTCCATCCCGAGTGTTTCACTATAATTCACACAACGGTTCAAATTTTGCTAATGCGACAGACACACAATCAAACAAAAGCAAAAAGCTTAACGCCTCTTGAAAACTGAACCCGGCTGACAAAATGATATAGTAACACCTAATAAACTCCTCACCATGGATTTTCACATTAATAAACGTTATAAAAACAGTAACAGCAGCATCATGACAACCACGTCTTGGCTGACTGCATGTCTCTGACCTTTAGCTTCCTAATAAGATGTCTGTTTGTTTTTCTGTACTTCTGCCCGGTTGACCATTCAAAAGCAAAGACACCCCTCTGTCATTGAAAGAGATAAGCAGCCTGCCAGGACTACCAGCTGGATCTGGACCTGTGAAATGGCAGAGCTTAAATGTAAGCCGACGGACGACAGATGGACACCAGAGCCCTAATCCAGCCAAAGAAGCTGCTTGATGCAACAAGGTGCAGAACTCCAACTGTGTCCAACTGCTCTCCTGACAAACTGCAGCGGTGTCTGCTGACATGTTCCTCCTGAACGTCACCTTTTCTAGTTTCACTTCATGAAGATGCTCACTGCAGCTGTTTCGGTCCATTCTTGAAAACGTTACGTGCAATCAAGCAATATTTTGAGATGTCATACTTGGAGTTCGTTTTCTTGTGGCTGCTCCCTTCTTCTCGGTCGCAAGTGTTTGAACTGGTGTGAAATATGTCGTGTTTTATGCTGAAAGCTGTTCCTGACAAACTGGGCTCAAACCAGCAGCCTCCAGATTACGAGACGGCGCCACTGACCACACAGCTACAGCAGAGATAAAATTATATTTTGCTAATAGACAGATTTACACTCATGCACGGGCAAACACATTATACAGTAGTCCACCTTTGCTTTTTGACTGCAGGCAATAAAATTTCAAAGCCTCTAATTCCTTCATTTTAACTGAGTAAGCAGTCAAACTCCAAAGCGGTAAGTGTCAGCAAAGACAAACAAAGTCAGCACATTTACTCTGCTCAATATTCTGCAGTGGATGTTTTATTACGATTTTCTTTTTATTATTTCTGTGTTTTGTGCACGAGTGAAAACGTCTGAATCCTTGTTTTGTTGCATCATATTCAGGGTAATTAGCGTCACCTTTCCTGCTCTGTGCAAAGCATCACCAGAAGGTGTTGGTTCTTAAGGGACACTTGTTCAAGTAGAGCAGCCTCCAGACTCCAGAGTGGAGCCAGGATTTCAAACTTCAATCAGTGCTCCCTAACATTTCTTAACAGCATGAACCTAAAATTAGAGAAAACATCAATCTTGGAAATGTTTAGGTGCCAATAAATGCTGCACAAATAACAAAAATTACTAAAACACACATTAGATTGACAGTAAAATCTCAACAATGGTAATCATTTGAATTATTTGACAATATCACCATAAGAAAAGCTACAACATGTTGTCAGACTGTTAGGAAAAAACGAGCATTTTTTAAATTAATTTTATTTTTTTATTTGAAAACCATTATTATTTCATCTAATGTATGTGCAAGTACTTCACTGACATTAAAGGGATGGTCCAATCGACTTTGGAGTGATGTTATCACTAGTTAGGATCTTCTGTATTAGCAGTTAGGGAATTTTTGGTCAAAGTTTCTGGATGTTTTCAACCACTGTGGATGAGAATGTTCACTGCCCATGAACCGTATGTTTGAGTTAGCAGCGAGAGCTGGATGTGGAGCTGCAGGTGCAGCTGGTACTACAAGGACATCTCCAAGTCTGTGAGCTCAGCTGAACTAAGAGTATAAAAACGAGGTGCACACACTGCACGTAGCATGTTCTTGTGACGGGTCTTCATGCGTGTACTTCCTGTATATTGGTGCAACCTGTTCTGAAAATATGTCCTTGTAAGTAAAAAAAGGTTCAAACTCTTTTCCTGTTGTCTCGTGTGGCCATTTTGAGTAAGTGAGAATATTTTTCTCCAAGATCAGCCATGACAGTCATATAGAATAAAATGTTGAGAAACGGGTAAAAGTCTTGGCCCAAGCTACGTTAATGGTTAGCCAAATAAGTACCAGTTTTTTTTTTCTTTCAAGATAAATAAATAATTATCTCAAAAACATACTGCTGTAAAAGAATGCTACATTAGTTAACATTAAATCTCTATATTTGCATGAACAGCTTATTTAATTTTGTCTTTTTCTCAACTGAACAGTGTTGGTTTGGGTAAATGGTAAATGTAAGCAAAGCAAATATTGCATATTAAAATTGTTTACGCTGATGATGCTAAAGCTGTTGACAAAATCAGTCCACTGGAAGTCGAGTTAATCTTTTGTAGACACTGATCAGGGACAGACCTCTGTGCTCAAACATGACAATGCTCACCCCAATAAAGGGAGGTTTATCAGACTCTACCTCCAGAATGTGGCAGTGGACAGTATGGAACGGCCTGCGAGTAGTTCTGACCTCAACCCCACTAAAGATTTGTTGGATCATTTGGGTATGCTGTTTGTTCCAGGTGACCAACACAACTAGAATGCCTAACTTGTGACAAAGGCTGGTTCAGCATGTGACCAGGCTAACAGGCTATTGTGGCTGTGTGTGGTTCTTCCACATGCTACTGGAGTCCTTTTTTTAAATGAATGAATCGTCAAATAGCCCTCATGCCTTGTTTCTTAAGATTTCAATCATCTAATCCAATACACAAACCATGCAAGGTTCAGTAGTACAGTAGAATAAGCTGCTTGGAATTGGCAGAGAAGATTTTACATTTTTCAAGCTCACAACTCACCTGCTCATCAACACACCAATTATTTTAGTTATAAATGTGGCACCATTTAAGGCAAACTAAACTGTCTTTACAATAATGAGATAATTATCTTCAACAAGCATTGAATGAAATAAATAATCAAAACACATTTTCTTACTTTTTATAAACAATTATTTGTACAAAACAACACTTCAAAATTGAAAAATACAGTAGTCCCTCGATACTTCGCGGTTCATTTATCACGGACTTGCTCTATCGCGGTTTTTCAAAATAAAATTGGACACGACACACAATTGGCTGATTGATGGATGAGTCCATGTCAATGTCAATTTATTTATATAGCACATAAAAACAACAAAAGCTGACCAAAGTGCTTTACAGTTAAGATAGATTAAAAATTAAAGAGTAAAAATGCATCTAGTGCCACTCAAAAACATAAGTTGACAGTAAAAACAACACACAACAATAAAATCAGCTCAACTTGTTCTCAGACGCATGAGTCGCATGATCGGCATGACATTTTTTATTTTAAATACTTAAAAAAAAAATTTATTTAGCACCTCCTGCACCTTTGTGCAGCCCATACAGCAGGATAAGCTTCCTGCTGCAGCTGAACAGCTGATCAGATGTTCAGCGTGCAGAGTGGAGAAGTGGGCGTGGCCAAGAGCGCTTGCTTGTGGCAAAGAGCAGAGGAGGCAGGGAACTGAAATTATGACGTGCATAATGTGTATATATAATATAATAAACTACTACTTGCACTACTATTCCGACTTCGTGGTTTTTCCACTTATCATGGGTCTTCAAGGTACGGATTCCCCGCGATAAACGAGGGACTATTGTATATCCCTTTATCCATCCATCCATTATCTTTTGCCCATGTCCAGCTATCCCTGTGTGAGAGGTGGAGGACATCCTGGACAGGTCTCCAGTCCATCACAGGGACATATAAGAGACAAATAAGACAAGCAACATTCACTTTCTATCTCTCACCTAGGGACAATTTAGAGTTACCAGTCAGTCTAACATGCATGTTTTTGGTCTGTGGGAGGAAACCGGAGTACCCAGAGAAAACTCACATATGCACGGAGAGAACATGCAAACTCCACCCATAAAGGTCCCGGACTGGGATTTGAACTGGACTGACCTTCTTGCTGAGAAGCGGCAGCTCTACCAACTGCGCCACTGTATGTCCCTTTAGCATATTTAAATAAATAAAGCATAAATGCTATGATAGCAGCTATGTGAAGCGATCACTTTGGCACAGTGTTTAAAATTTAATGGCATCGTACTAATATGGTCTCAACAGCTTTGTATTACAACACTGACCCAAGAAAAGCACCCAGTAGAAAGCTAGAGCTCCATCACTGCTGGAACTGACAGAAAAGAAAACTACAGACTAGAAACAGTAAAATGTTTTGTGTTTTGTGCAGTGTACGAATGAGAGATGTGTAAATGGACAGAAATAGCACAGTCATACACCCATTGAGAGGGAGAAGAAAGTGATGTATTTATTTGAACAGTTGTGACACATTTGGAGTCTTCAGCAGCAGAAAGTAACCATGAAGTCACAGACTGAGCTCCCCTGTAGAGAGCTGCTCCTTTTTCACAAAGGCTGAAAAATAGTTTTATGGGTTTGTCACTCACACTCACACACACAGACACACTCCAATGATATCACATTTCTGACTGCTATGTTCTCTGATGTTCTGGACCCCCCCACTATGAACGCTGATATTCAGGACTGGGACAAATGGCTGACTGACCTTCACAAGGCTCGTGGCAGCTGTGTCAAGGCAGTTAGACATGGACTTTCCTCCAAACGTAGCAGCGAAAGCCAACCTTTACTGCCCCTCTGGCATACCTGAAAAGGCTGCATTGCAGTCAAGGCAATAAATATGGGGCAAACAATAACCGTTGAAGGTCAAAGGGATTGAGGATTTTAACGTGTGGGTTTTTGTTTGGTTTACTAGACCGAGACGCCAACACTAACAAGACCCCAGGAGGTGCTTTTAGAAATTCTGCTCTACACAATCAGCCAGAGAGAATGAGCATTCTTTTCAGTCAGCACCACTTGTCATGCTGGTAAATATTTTGTTTCATAAAACATAAAAATGGCAGCTAAATGACACCACCATCAGCTGCAACAGTGAGTACTTCTGGACCACAGAGGACCAGTTTATATATAGTCCTTACGCACATTTTTTTTTTGTTTGCTTTTTATTTTTTATTTTGTTTGCTATGGCTAGACTGAAGCCCTTTGCAACCCTTATAACTTTGTTTATAGGTGATCTTGGAGGCACTTTGGTCTCAGTGTGGACATTGTAGTGACATGAGAAGATGTGATCAGGCCATACATGAAACTGCATTTCCAATCCAAATTATTTGTAAAGCACATTACCCACCACGTCAGACCAAATTGCAGTACAACAACAAAAAAAGAAATAAAACCAAGTAATAATAAAATGCCTCAAACCTTATCAAACAATGACATTTAAATATCTAATAAAATCCACAGACATTTGCATTTGCATTGCTAAAGTACAATTTACCTAATCATTTCTGTTGTTTGATTTAACATGCTAGGGATTTTTTTTCTTGGTTGCTATAGCTACTTCTTATTTTTTGTAATTCTTTTAGAATCTACAATTTAAAAAATAAATCTAAAGACTTACAACACAGTTTCAAGTCTGAAGCTCTCCATTCATGTTTATTGCCATGAGTATAAGTGTTATGTGTTGTCATCATTATACTCTTATGTTTCCATGCAATGAAGAAATTGGTTCTCTGCATTTAACCCATCGCACTGGGATACACCCAGGTGGAGCAGTGGGCAGTAATTAGGGATCTTGCTCAGAGACACCACGACATATGGGAATGGCTGGGATTCGAACCGCAACTTTCTTGTTCCATGTTGGCTGCCCTACATCTACCCCATCTCGGGCCCAAAGTGTGTTAACCATAGGTGTCACAACAATTGCATGTGAAGGGGACGTGCCCCCCTCATATGTAAAAAAAAATTGTTTGGACACACCCCCATCCTCACATTTACCATGAAAACTTAGTTCACCCAGCGTTGTTTCTATTTCTTTGTGATAGAATCCATTCCACTTGATTAATAGAATACTCAAACCACTTAAAATCCACTCCAGGATTTCCTGGTTACCTACAACAAGTCACATCTCCCCAAGGTCACTTGACGGGGCGGGGGGAGGAGGGGGAGACATCTCTGTGTTGCACGCTAGCTTAGCATCACGTTAGTGCCAACAGTTCTCCACTGGGGGGGGGGGGTCCAGCATTGTGCCATGCTGTCATAGTTATTGAATCAAGTGCTTACGTACACTGTGGGTATACAGGTGTATCTAAACGTAGATGTTTAACAACCCATTAAAATACACCAGAATGCAGGAAATGACATCTACTTTATTCAAAGTTTGCTGGGGGAGGATCCCCAGACCTCCCCCCACCCCCAATGTCTCTTCCCCACTGTACAAATGCTTCTGACGCCAACATCAGGATGGTTGAAGTGTTGCTTAATCACAGCACTCCAAAATAAAATTCATCCTTAGATCTACTCTGTTGATGGAATACCAGTCGTTAAAACCCTTAGAGCGCTAACAAATACACATTTTAATATTATACAAACGTGGTGTAGATCCTCAGATGTGAGGATATGTTGCTGCACAATGAAACAATCCTCATCGCACCACGTTACCAACCAGGGCAGAGGATCAATGATCAAAACTGTAGAACATTGCTTTTGGCAGTGTGCACCAATCTACAGCTGAATCTCGTGGGTGTTGAGCGAACAAAACGCAGTGCTGGTTCTTGGTTTGACGTAACGGGTTTATTGAAAAACTGTTCTTCTTTAAAGTGCCAGTGACAACCACATTTATTTTCTGACCAAACATTAAACCACTATTGAAAACAACTTCACACCTCTTGCATAGTAATTCTGCTTCAATAGCACTAAACAGACATTGAAGTGCAATTGATACGTTTGTTTTGGCTCAGTGGTCAGCACGATTGCCTCAAAGCAAGAAGGTCCTAGGTTCAATCCCCAGTTGGACCTGGGGTCTTTCTGTGTGGAGTTTGTATGTTCTTCTGGTGTTTGTATGGGTTTTCTGTGGGTACTCCAGTTTCCTCCCACAGACCAAAAACATGTATGTTAGGCTGCTTCCGGGTCCAGGCCTCCCTTGCAAAAGAGCTCTGTGATCTCAATGGGATTTGCCTGTTTAAATAAAGGTTAAATAAAGGTTTAATAAAGGTTAATAAAGTTCTGCGGAACTAAACCAATTCAGTGTTCCTTCATTTCTGATGAAACAATCGAATTCCCTGGTGTAAATTTTATTAGGAGAAATCACGGATGCTTGAATGTTTTGATCATAATGAATTATGTTTTTCAAAAACTCAAAAAATAAAAATAAAAATGAAGGCAAAGAAACGAGCTGTCCCTTTGCCTTTTGTAGGAGCAGCCACAGAAACATTTGTCAACATCAGAGTTTTCTTCACCTCCACAAGGCAGCTTCATTTGCAATATTTTAACTCCAATTCTTACCAAAATACTAATACAAGAAATTAAAATGGGACCTGATTTTAAATGGATATCCAGCAGCTACCTGAAAACCAACACCTTGATTTTATAAACTTTTTTTTAGTCCTTACTAAAGAGCAGCACAATCAGTTGCTGCAGATTTTTTTTTTTCAGGACACACACGGGGGGAGGGTGGGGAGCACGGTGGCTCAGTTGGTAGAGCTGTTGCTTTTCAGGGAGCAGGTTGCCCCAGTTTAAATCCTGACTCGGCGCCTTTCTGGGTGGAGTTTGCATGTTCTCTCCGTGCATGCATGAGTTT
>NC_056507.1:3594341-3626993 GCF_014905685.2 Nematolebias whitei
AATCAGTTTTGTTGTGTGTTTCCTTGACTGATGAAGCCTTCTGGATCCAAGGCGAAATGTTTCAGCACAAAAAAAGAAACTGTCCAGATGACCTGACTGAAAAATGTTGGATTGTATACCTGGATTATTGAGCATGTACTTTATTATTAATCTTTAAACTGTTTATTTACTCAGGATCCCATTTGGATCACAACTCTCTTCTGCAAAGGAGGGCGGGGCCTGAAGGCAACCTAACATGTATGCTTTTAGACTGTGGGAGGTAACCAGAGTAAAACCCAGGGAAAACCCACACAAACGTGAAGAGAACATGCAAACTTCACACAGAAAAATTAGACTAGAAAGACGGGTTGATAAAATAATATGATAAAAAAGATAGAAAAGAAATAGCAGAATGCATTTGATGGGGGGCAGGGAGAAAAGCTAAGTTCATGGTCTTTCCCTTGTCTGCCTCTTCTCTATTCTCCCAGCCCTGCTGAGCTGCAAACAGCAGAGGTATCAATGGATACCTGTGACGTGAGCATTGAGAGCATACCATCTATATATATTTTTTCTGTTCCCTAACTATGGCACACATGCTTGTCCTTAATCATTTGTTATATTTAGACTGATGTATTGAGGCTGCATGGACACGTGTGACTCCGTCAGATAAACATGGCTTTAATTAGAGCCAATGACATTACAAATAGAATGTTGTGATGAAATAATTCCCTCTGTCATTCAGATGGATTTTTTTTACATTACATTTCTATCATGAGACCAGGTAAATTTTATTGACGATTATAGATAAATGAGATGATGTGAATGAAAACAAACTTGGCCCTTAAACTCTATGAGACCTGGATTCACTAAAAGCAGCTAACTGAACCAGTAGTTGATATATTTGGCTAGCACACAAACAGATTTACCTCTAATAAGTAATTTCCTACTGAAACATGGCATACGCTTAAATCAAGAAAACAGCGTACACATAAATAAATCCAGATGTATGAAAACATGGGTACGCGTAAATCCAGGCACACTTCCTTTGTACATCTCAATCAACGTGGAATTGGGCACACATGAGGGAATACCCGACTCCTGCTTTGACATGCCTCCATTTAAATATGCAAGTAGATTTAAATCTGCCCTGCACCTGAGGAATCTTTTCTCGGCACTATCTTGGCATTTCTACATGCAGGAATAAGAGGAACTTTACAGAAGGTGAGTTGGAGACACTTCTAAATGAGACAGAGGCACATTAAAACGTTCTGATTGGTACACTGTCCTCTGGCATTAGCGTCAAGTGCAAGAGGAGTGAGCGGGACAATCTAGCGGTAAAAGTTGTAGGATCAGAGCATTGGACACCCACATAAGTTAAGAAAAAAACTGTCAGACATGGAGGTGGATGTGAAGTGGAGGACGACTGCCCATCGCCACTTACATGGATGACGCTGTTGTTGTATACGAATGCAGCAATGAAGTGCGATGGGAAAAGTGTGAGGCTGAGGAATTCCACTCGTTACGTATTTGTTTATTGACATTACTACACACACAGAAACAATCTAGGCTTGGTAGAATGCTCTGAAACTGTAGCTGAACCAGCAATAAACAGGAAGTCACTCAATTGTACCACTGACTATTAAAAATATGGTGAAGACGGGATTAAATGTGGCAGTGCACAGGCTCCATGCTCATCAGGGGGAATAATATTAGGACGATTAAATTAACTTAGTCACCAAGAAGCCACCCATCCTGCACGGTGACAGCTTGTAGTCTGTTCCCAACCATGGTGTTCACTAAAATGAATGAATCATGTGTTGAACCAGGCCCCCTCACCAAAATGTTGATCAGTTACTTTTGTGCATCACATATAATTTGCACATTGATGGAATGAAAATGCTTCTTGTTAACATAAACATATTTATCCTGTGATGGTGCTTTTCTAGCAACATGTGTTCAGTAAATGGCTCCAATTACATTAGGAAAACTGGCTATCACTGCAAGTAGCACTCTAATGGTGACTCGTTCAACTGCATTGTTGGGAATATAATATACATGGCTGACATACAGATAATTCCATCCAACACTGCTGGCATGGCTCGGCTCAGGGTCAATGGCAGAGTTTTGGTCTACCAGCTCCCTCTAGAGTGCCCCTCTTGCTAGAAACCCCCATGTGGTCAGCAGCTGTATTTGTATAGACAGTGCACAGACCCTCATTGTGTTATTCTCCAAGACTGGCCACAGCTCCAAGCACAGTTCCAAAAGGATTGTCCTTGGAAGCCTAAAACAAATGATGAGCAAGTTGTCATTTTTGACCAGAAAAGTCTCTTCTTCTTTCAGCTTTTCCCTCTTCAGGGGTCTCCACAGTGAGTAATCCTCCTCTGTCTCACATTGTCCCCACTCCAACTACCTCCATGTCCTCTCTTATTGCATCCATGTATCTTCTCTTTGGCCTTCCTCTTTGTCATTTTTCTGGCAGCTGCATTTCTAACATCCTTCTACCAATATATCCACTGTCCCTCCTCTGAACATGTACAAACCACTGTCTCTCCTCTGGACATGCCAAAACCATCTCAGTGTGTCCTCTCTAACTTTATCTCCTAGTGGTTCAACCTGTGCTGTACCTCTGATGATCACATTCCTAATTTCATCCATCCTTGTCACTCGTAAGGAGAACCTCAACAGCTTCATTTCTGCTACATCTAGTTCTGTCTCCTGTCTTTTAGTCAATGTCTCTGTCTCCAGACCATACAACAAAGCTGGTCTCACCACTGTTTATAAAATTTTCCTTTGACCTTTGCTGACACCCTTTTGTCACAAATCACTCCTGAAACTTTTCTCCATCCACTCCATCCTGCCTGGACTCTCTTTTTCTTCTCTTTACCACACTCCTTATTTTCCTGGACAGTGGACATCAAGTCCTTGAAGTCCTGCACCTTTCTGACCTCTGCTCCTTGTAGTCTCACT
Source organism: Nematolebias whitei (assembly GCF_014905685.2). Classification (NCBI taxonomy): domain Eukaryota; kingdom Metazoa; phylum Chordata; class Actinopteri; order Cyprinodontiformes; family Rivulidae; genus Nematolebias; species Nematolebias whitei. Next base: position 3,597,288 of record NC_056507.1, read on the forward strand.
GTTCCACCTCCTCCCTCTCATTCACACACATGGACTCTGTCTTACTACGGCTGACTTTCATTCCTCTTCTTTCAAGTGCATACCTCCACCTCTCCAAGTTCTCTTCCACCTGTTCCCTGTTCTCACCACAGATCACAATGTCATCTGCAAACATCATAGCCCATGATTCCTGCCTGACCTCATCTGTTAGTCGGTCCATCACCAGAGCAAACAAGAAGGGGCTCAGAGCTGATCCTTGATGCACTCCCACCTCCACTTTGAAGCTATCTGTCACTCCCACAGCACATCTCACCACTGTCCTGCTGTCCTCATACATGTCTTGTATCAGTCTAACATACTGTATTTCTCTGCCACTCCAGATTTCCTCATGCAATACCACACCTCCTCCCTTAGTACCCTGACATATGTTTTTTTCTAAATCCACAAATCCACAATGGAGTTCTTTCTGACCCTTTTCCATTTATTAAGAAAATAAGGAATACAAAGGGCACGGTGCTCTTACATCTTATGGAGGTGTATATGAAAATGACACAACATACATACACAGTTACTATCACTCACTCTCAAAGTGAATCATTTGCCCTGACTTGCATTCCCATGCTTGTTCTTTGAAATGGCTGGTGCAGTGGCAATTGTACACATTTGATGGTGTTGAAAGTAAGATTTACCCTCAGTGGGCTTTCCATTGCTGCACTGACCAATACGTATTTTACCAGTTGACTTTAATTAGAAAACTAAACACCAAAAAGCAGTAACAAATGAGTATTTCTAATTGTAGCACTCAAAATTGTGGCATTCACTGCTTTTTTGACCTCTATTAACATAATTTAAATTATCTTAGGAATTAAAAACTGAGGTTGATTTCAAAGTCATCAGCTTAAGTCTCTTTAAATAGTTCCTTTTGAATGCCCGCTAAGAATCAATACCTTCATACAAAGACACCTTCCTTTTTATCTGCAGCCTAATATAACAATGGTGGGATGTTTGCTTCAGGAATGTGCTGGCATTTAATTGAATCCATCCATCCCTTCAGCCAAACATTACCATCATAAGCCTGAATGCATGACATTAATAATCTGAATGTTAGGGAAGCAAAACGGGTCGCAGATTAATGTCTTATCTACACAAATGTTGTTTTATAGGAAACTTGAACATAAAGGAAAATAATCTATCAGTGTGCTCAAAATGCTGAAAATTGTGTTTTAGCTGTAACTTTTCCTTTATTTTATTTATATATATATATATATATATATATATTGGAACTAAGTTCAAACTTTTTAACATTTTGACCAAAAATGTCTAAACTTTTGTAGGCCTCTGTATTAAAACATGCTTTTTAATTAAGCCGATCTGGTAATAGAAAAAAGTATGCAATGAGAAAAATTGTATTTATATTGTTGGTTACTCATTGAGCTTTGTTCTAGAAAAACATAAAATAAAGAAAAAAATAATAAAAAAATAAAGCTTCTAACACAGCGAGAAATACAAAGTAGCTACACATATTTGAGAATTTGACGCTAAAACTCCAAAAAGCTAAGAGGACATTTTATTTTGTTTTACTTTATTTATTTTTTAACCAAAATTTAGAAATCTTGGAATGGAGCAGTGAGGACTGATTTTGTGATATCTTCCCAAAACATCAAAAACAGAATGCAGTTTTCTGATTGGGAGCTTAGAGTGTTTAAAAGACTGTTGTCTTAATGTGCCCTGGAAACAGGAGAAACAAGACGAGGACAACATTCCATATATGAGAAGGAACGCAAAACCTGATTCATATCCTCTCACTGATAAAAAAACAAACATCTCTTGTAAATGAGTCCTGAGGCTCAATGAGACTAACCTGTATTAATAAAGGTTGAATGATGCCGTCACCAGCACTGGCTCAACTCTTTTGGACCATGTCACGGTACACCTACACTTTAGAAGATCATGCCAAGCTAGGACCATCCTAAAACCATGAGCATCATGTTTGAGTGGGTTGATATATGACCTTGTCACATTCACAACTGTAGCTTAGGCCTCAGACAGGTCCTGATTCAACATCCTGATATATTTTCAATAATCCAGGTAGAAAATCCAGCAAAGTTAAGTCAGGTCATCTGGACAGGTTCTTTTTGTGGAAACATTTCGTCTGTCATACAAAAGACGAAATGTTTCAACAAAAAGAAACCAGAGAAATAGAGACTTCATCAAATGATGAAGTCTTTTGGATGACCTGACATAACTGACTTAACTTTAACCAGATTTACTGTAACTTTGTGGGATTGTCTACCTGGATTATTGAGCATGAATCAGGATGGGTTTTTTTTACCACTTTGACCATAACTGCCTCAAACGAGTCAGTGGGGGAGAGGGTGGAATCTAGAAGCCATCTGAGCACCATCAAACTGGTTGACCCACTATGTGAAGGTGCTATTTATAAGACTGAGTTTGCTGTGGCTCCTCGGACTGATGAAGTCTTTTGGATGAAAGACAAAATGTTTCAACAAAAAGAAACTGTCCAGAAGACATGACTGAACTTTGTTGAAGTCCTGATTCAAATGTTCAACAATCAAAACATGCCAGTAGATGTGGGCCCAACCCTTCACTGCTGCCACCACTTTGTGCTCCACCTGGACCTGGGACTTTTCTCGTGGTGTTTGCATGTTCTCTCCGTGCATGCTAGGACTTTTTCTGGGTACTCTGGTGTCCTCCCACAGACCAAAATGCTGGGTTAGGTTGATTGGTAATTCTAAATTGTAAGTGAGAGAGTGAATGGTTGTTTGTCTTGTTTGTCTCCATGTGTCCCTGTGATGGACTGGAGACATGTCCAGGATGTACCCCGCTTCTCGCACAGTGACTGCTGGATATGGACATCAGTGACCCCATGATTTGAAAAGGATGAAGCAGGTTAAGCTAATGGCTGGATGGATGATTAACGATGAGTTGAGCCAGTGTTGGAGCATAATTATTGGTGATGGCATCATTCAACCTTTATTTATACAGGTTTGGTGCCGAGGGATGGATCATCCCCCGGCACCTTCAGATGTCTGTCCGTGATGGCAAGGAGCTCCACAGACTGCTAGGAGGAGTGACCATCTCTCAGGGAGGAGTTCTGCCCTGCTGCCCAGGACAGAGGCCCGCTGGATCTGACAGCAAGCTGGATCCAGGTGGACGGTTCGGTATCTGTTGCCAGATTCATCGGATTCGCTGCTGGAGATCCTTCCTGTCCACAACTATCAGAATCTATCAACTCTTGAATAAAACCAGGATGATGAACTACGACAACACAATTTCCCATTGGGATTAATACAATATTTTTGACTTTAATTGAATTTAATTGAACAATGATAATTCATCAAAACTATCATGGATCTATCATGTTCTGTAACATGTAATGTGGAGCATGTTAAAGACCTTGCCCAGACCCTACAAAGACCCTTCATGTTCTGACTAATCCAGTGTGAAGGAGTCCTAATGTATTCAGTGATTTAAAAACTAACAGCTGTATTGTGTTTTCTATAGGATTTACAATGAAGACTAAACACTTTGTTGAACTAAAAAAATCCAAGTGACATCAATACAAGTCTAATTTCTGTTCGTTATATGAGTTAGAGAAAATATTTACACCAAATGCACAAAGTTGGACTTACCTCAATTAGTCCAATCACCATAGGAATAAAACCATCCTTTGTGTTTTAGATTCTCCCTAAAACCTTTTGGAAAGCAACTTTCTCCTTTCCCATAAACCTTTGTGCAGGACAAGAAAGATTGCAAAGAAAAATGATGCTCCCAAGCCACTTGTGCACAGACTGCTTTGGGCAGACTATCATTCCCATTAAACTAATAACCGTTAGCTTCTTATCTTCCAATGTCTTGGCAAAGTCACTTCCACCCTTGAACAAAACACAATGTCTTTCAATGCTGGGTTTAATCTATCACTGAGGCCCAACTGAGATGGAATAATCCTCTACAATTTGCCTCCTTGTATTCTACATTGTCCTTGATTTCCTTTACATTTCACCCATTTTTTTTATTTCTTTCTGTCTTTTAATCATTTTGAGGACAGGATGGCGTCCTGCAGATTCAAGAGTAAGCAGAATTCAATGGTTGTTTCTGTTCAGTGCCCTGAGATGACTTCTGGTGTGATTTGGTGCTATATAAATAAACTGAATTGAATTGAAATAGTTTCCCCTGCATTTACTGTCCACTTACTAGGTCATAAGTAGGCAGCATTTATTCCAGAGAGCCTAATCAAAATACTGAAAGCAGTTGAAGGGCTGCAAAGAGAACTGGAAATACATTTTCTTTAAGACAGATAATCCCGAAGACGTTTTTCAGATATTTTGTAGCATAGTTAGCATGCTTTATAACAAAAAGATCACCAATATTCTTCAGAAATATGATATTTCTGTAAACGGACTCTTGTTACAATTTATATTTTAGCCTAAATATGCAATAAATAAATAATTGCTTTTTGGAGTCTTCAAGGTTCCGTCTAGTTCTAAAAGCACAAAAACTTAAAAAATATATTTTACCCTATCTTCATCCAAAAGATCATGATGTATTTAAGATGTTTAATTTGAACTTCCCTAAGTTTTGTTGTTAAAATGCTGGTTTTCATCAACTTATTTAAAAGTTATTTATTTTCAACTAAGAATATTGCCGATCGAATGGACATTATCCAAGGACCACTTTTGGCCTTTGTGCCTCATGCTGCCCACTTCTGTTCTAGGTAGAACAAACTGGTCCTAGATCTATACCATTTTAGTCTCAGGCCTTTTGGGGGAATTGTTGGACCACGTTTGGTCCTGAATGAAGAGGGTTTAACCAGGAGTCATTTATTTTAAGTTCAAACTGATGAATTTACGATGGGAGAAAACAGTCCTGGAGGAGCCTGAAGCTGTAAAAACATGTACATTTTCTGATAGTATCAAGTTGTCATTTTATTGTTGACTTAACAAAATCAGAAGAAAAAACCTGGTGGGATTAACCACACGAGGGTTCTATGATTGATCAGAATTATTCGACTGATAACATCAGCAGATGTCTCTTTATTTTTCTCCAGAACCTGGGTGATTGAATCGGGTCAAAACAGTCCTGGGAAGAAATCAGTGAGGACGTTTGTGACCACAGCTGTGTTTAATAAAGTAAATTCACGCAAATGGCCAGAATCCTGAAGTATGACACTACTTTGAGCTATTTAAATTTGATATGCTCACCTACCATTACACTTATCAACTAAGGAGAACAAAAATTGACAAAGTCTAGCTGGGAAAAAATTAATGAAAATAAAAGTAGCATTCTTTAAAGTAATGCATGTCATTCTGCCATCCATGCCAAAGATTCACTCACACACATTATGCAATCTGTTAACACAGAATATTCATTGATGACGCTAACTCTAAAGTTTATAACTCCATCCATCCATCCATCCATCCATCCATCCATCCATCCATCCATCCATCCATCCATCCATCCATCCATTTCCTTCTGCTTGTTCTGAAGTCAGGGCATGGGGGCAGCAGCTTGAGCAGGGAGGTCCAGGCATGTCTTTCCAGAGCCACCTCTTCTCGGAGGACCCCGAGTCGTTCCCAGGTCAACCTCCCTGAGGAGGTGACCAGGAAGCATCTTTACCAGATGCCCGGACCACCTCAACTGGCTCCTCTCAATGTGGAGGAGCAGCGGTTCTACTCCGAGTCTCTCCTGATAACTAAACTTCTCACCCTGTCTCTAAGGAAGAGTCCAGCTACTCTGCAGGGGAAACTCATTTCAACCTCCTGTATCCAAAATCTCATTCTTTCAGTCACTACCCAAAGCTTGTGACTATAGATGAGGGTAGGAACGTAGACCGACCGATAAACGGAGAGCTTTGCCTTACAGCTCAGCTCCCTCTTCACCACAACAGACCGGTACAGTATCTGTAATACTGCAGATGCTGTACCAATACATTTGTCAGTCTCACGCTCCATTCTTCCCTCACTTGTGAACCAAACCCTGAGATACTTGAACTCCTCCACTTGAGGCAGAACCTCACCCTCAACCCGAAGACAACAATCCACCCTTTTTCGACCGAGGACCATGGCCTCAGATTTGGAGGTTCTGATTCTCATCTCAGCCGCTTCACACTCGGCTGTGTGTGAACCGCTTCAGTGAGAGCTGAAGATCACGGTATGGTGATGCCAAACAGACCACATCATCTGCAAAGAGCAGAGATGGAATCCTGAACCACCGGACCAGAATACCCCCGCCCACTGGCTGCACCAAGAAATTCTGTCCATAAAAGTTATGAACAGAATTGATGACTACGAGCAACCCTGGCATAGTCTAACTCCCACCCTTAAGGGTCTGACTTGCTACCGGCAATGTGAACCAAACTCTTACACCTCTTGTATAGGGACTGAACAGCCTGTAGCAATGGGCCCCAATCCCATACTCACGGAGCACCCCCTACACTGTGCCCTGAAGAACACAGTCAAACGCCTTCTCCATGTTCACAAAACACATGTAGACTGGATGGGGAAACTCCCATGACCCCTCGAGGACCCTAGTGCGGGTCCATTGTTCCACAGCTAGGACGAGACCTGCTCCTGGATCTGATCTTTTATAACTCATAACTGTTTCTAACTCAATATCTGTAAAACTGATTGAGTTATAACAATTTTTGTGTTTGCTATGATTGATTAGCTTCAATGATCATCGAGAATCAGGTTGACATCTAAGTTAATGACTGTTTTTTGACAGTTTCAATAAAATCTGTCAAGCTGGTCCTGAGATATTTTGCTAAGAGGCAGACAAACACACTCAAGCACTTTCATGGCTCCTCTCCAAGCATGGTGGTGGACAATAACAATCTTAAAATTTAATGACCAGGATGTGTCACATTAAATAGTTTACTGGTTGTGCAACATTTAGTGATTTCGGCAGATCATTAAAACAGTAATTTCCAAATTAAATTGAAAGTTCACGAGAAAACAAGATCAAAAAGTATTGTCTCTGAAAAACAGATTGTGAAAAGTTTCACTACATGTTCCCTAAATATCATTTGCAACTAAATATGCATGATATGAGTGATATGATGAATGATATGATATAAATTAAATGTATGGATCTAGTGAGAGAGCGCCCACAATGTTGGCTTTGTAAAACATGCATTTAGCAGTCACCCACTGTAGATCCTCCGCTATCGGAAAAAAGAGCCATTTGGGTTTTCATTTTGCCAACAAGACAAATGTTTTTCCCTATGGACAGGTTATTACGAGGAGTGGTTTGGCCCTCAGACTCAAGCAGATATTCTGCTCAAGGCCTCTATAACAATGGCTCCATTTTTATTTATTTTTTTCAGCTACGGGGCACCATCCATTGCCAGGGCTTCTCGCCTGTCATCTAGGCGCAAAGACAATGGCTTCCTGACATCCGAGCTCCGTGTAAAAGATGTTGCCACCCCTCTGTTTCGTTGCAGAACACAAACCCACATAAGAAGTCCCAACAAACGTACAGACCCGTGAACACAGAAACTCACACAAATCTAATCTGGACCTGAATCAAATCCTATCCCTTTGTTTTTCAGACAGCAAAGGAGGGTGGGAAAATGCTATTGGAAGTAGTGTACACTGGTAATCACTTTTTCACCACAGTTTTCGGGGTTGCCCACCTCCCTCCCTTTCATTTCTCACACTATCCAAAGGAGAGCAAGAGATTTCAATCACTTTATAGCTGCCAGCATGACTTTAGCAAATTGTTGACAGCCAAATCCATGTTGATCCTTTGAGTGATTGCACACAGCAAAAAGCCTAATCTTGTTTTCTCTCCAGCTACCGACTGCCTTTAAATGAACAGACATTAAGTTTGGGTTTTCTGTGCAGTTTGTCAATATGATAGAGCATAGCATTTTTTTTGTAAAGGCCTTTTATGTGTTACAATTAGTTTTAATTACAGTGAGATGGAGTGCAGTCTTAAAAACCATCAATTTGGACAAATGTTTTTTCCAACCTTGTACTTACTCACACAAAGTGGTGGCAGGGAATGAGTTATTGGGAATTTTCTGTCTGGGTACATATGAACAAAACTATTGCAGAGTTTTCATAAAAACACAACTTCAAACTTCAGAAATTAGGCATTTTTTTATCTGTCAGGTAAGAAAAACCCATCTTACTGCACAAAGAGGCCTATCTAACATGAAGGATTGCGCATTCTCATTTTCATGCCAGAGTTTCATGCTGAGTGCTCTTATGCATATCTAAGATCATCTTATATAGAGAAATGATAGAGACAGTTAATGCTCAGATTCATGCAATCTGCCATGCTGTTGTAAACGACTTGCCACAATCACACCAAATTTATGCTCGGTACAAGTCAAAAATGTTCAAAATGAGTGTCATTGGTTTTGTTTTGTTTTTTGCTGTTTGCTAAGATTTACTTCCTGAAACTGGATTAACTCCAGAAGATAAAGAGCTGTATGCGTACACCTATTTCAATATTTTGAATTGCAATAAAATATTTCTAGCGTTTCGTGAGATGATTTGCAGAAAAATAGACATGGCTGACTCCATCAGTTGTTGCCAAATTTCTAAACAAATATTTTGCACAATGTGTAGTACTTTCAGAATGTGAGGGCCCAAAAACATGATTAGTGTTCCACCTTCCTCCCTCCCATTCACACACGTACTTTGCTTTGATTTGGCTTATCTTCATTTCTCTTCTTTTGAGTGCATACCGCCACCTCTCCAGGTTCTCTTCTACCTGTTCCATATTCTCATCACACATCACATCTTTTGCAAACATTATAGTCCATGGGGATTCCTGCCACACCTCATCTGTTAAGGGCCCTGCGTACTCCATACAAAACAACAAAATCAGCTCTTATTGACTTAGATCCATTCATCCATCTATTATCTATCTGCCCTTCTCACCCTATCATCACTGTAGGCATCTCTTTCCACAGCCACCTCTTCCTGCTCTTCTGGGAAGACCCCAAGGCGTTCCCAGGAACCGCGAGAAATAGTCTCTCCAGCGTGTCTTGGGTCTTCCCCGGGGTCTCCTCTCAGTCAGACATGCATGAAGAACCTAACTAGGGAGACACCATGGGAGCATTCTTACCTGATGCCCAGACCACCTCAACTGGCTGCTCTCTATGGGGTGGAGCAGCAGTTCTAGTTTGAGTCTCTCCCGGATAACTGAACTCACTTTATCAATAAGAGAAGCCCAGCTCCCCTGCAGAGGAAACTCATTTCAACCGCCTATATCCAAAATTTCAATCTTTCGGTCACGACCCTGAGTTCATGACCATAGGTGTGGGTAAGAACGTAGACCGCCTGGTAAACATAGGACTTTGCCTTATAGTATCCTCTTCACACAATAGACTGGCACAGAGTCCGCAATGCTGCAGATGCTGCACCAATCCTTCTGTCAATCTCAAGCTCCATTCTTCCCTCACTCATGAACAAAACCCCAAGATACCTGAACTCTTCCACTTCAGGCAGAATCTCACCCTCAACTCGAAGAGAGTAATACAGCAATCCACCCTTTTCTGACTGAGGACCGTGGCCTCAGATCTGGAGGTGCAGATTCTCATCCCAGCCGCTTCACCCTCGGCTGTGAACCGCTTCAGTGAGAGCTGGAGGTCAAGGCACGATGACGCCAACAGGACCACATCTACATATTATATATATATATATATATATATAGTTGTTTTGTTTTCAGAAGTCATTTGGTTGAATGGGATTATTCAATGATTACTTTCCGGGAGTTTAATAAAAATTTGTCCACAGGGTATTTTGCTAACACAATGTACAAATGCACACAGTGGCACAGGTAAAAACCTTATAGCCTGCTGTACTCTTTCTGCAGAAAGATACAAACAAATGTTCTGGATGTTCGTTTCAAAACCAAACCCACTCTTTCCTTCCCTCATTTTGTTTCTAAACACTACTACCCCGCTTACCCCAGTGATCTCCCCACAGCAGAAGGTAATTCTTTTTATTTTATTCTTTTTATTAATCAGCCAAAGGTGATTAAACTTGATTGTGACACACAAGCCGAAATATTGGTCTGGATTTATTTTGGCATCAGAGAGGCAAGCCAATTTCACAAAAAAACACACTCCACATTTAAGTACTGATATAAAGCAGAAAAAAGTTTAAAAAAAATGTTACAGTCTCATATGACTTCACTTTACATTTGCTGATGCCAAGCAAAAAGAAATTCCTATAGAAACGCAGTGCCTCTGGCCTGTTTTCCAGTTTCTGCCTTACTGCAATTTATGCATTTAACGATGTCACCAAAAATGATGAGTCATGAAAAAGAATATTAGCTGATGAATTTGAATTGCATAAATTAAAAAAACAACAAAAATCCTGTTTATTTTTTCTCCCCCTGACAAAAACCAATCTAAAAAAGACGTCTCAAGTAAGCATCTTCAAATATTGATTCACTATGACATTTATTTCAAACACCCAGTGCTTAATGTGTCCTTTGAACAAAAGCAGCACAACAGCAGCCTTACCAATAAAATCATATGCCTGTTTTGGATTGCTTTTAAATAACAGCAGGATTTACCTCTCATGTTTCAGTAGCTGCAAAGAGAATAATGCAGCCTATTCAACCAAAATGTATAATTACCCCTGTGCAATGTCCTGCTACCCATTCACATTTTGCTTGAACTGTTGTAGAAATATCACTTATATTCCACATTACCGCATAAATGGAATTGAAAATCGTGTCATGTTAGGTTCATACCTAATAAGTAATTCTTATCTCTGTTTTGACAAACTATCTTTAGCACTCTAAAACAGTTTTTTGTCTGCCGTACATAAGAGCTCCACTGAGGCATAAAAAAATCCATTACATTTGAAACATCATCTGTTTTCTTACCAGAATGTTTTCACGCTAAGCAAATGACAGCTTATTTTTTTAATTCTTCACAGGCACTTCTCAGTAAAAAAAAAAAAAAAGAATAAAGTCTGAGCTTGCACAAAGCTAATGGCTTGTGTTTGATGCCTCATTTGAACAAAGTGGGCCCAGAAAACTGGCACTCTGTCATTTCTTCTCTGAAGGCTAGCGTCATTAACCCCACTCATGTAACACTGCTAGTTTTCTTTTCTTCTAAAGTTCTAAATGCTTTTTGTTTGAACGTAAGTGGATCACATTTGGAGAAAAGAGCATGGATGCTGTCCAAAAAAATGTTTAAAACTACTCAACTTTTTATTTAGTTATGATCTTGGGGTTTAATTTTAGAGGTCTAGGTATTTCCTGCTGATTTCACCTTCCCAGTGATTGTGTCATTTCTGTCTGTGTTTGTAAAATATATCCTGAACCACTGAAAAGATTTTACTGAAACTCTTAGAAAGCAACTAACTGACCTTTTTATTTAAAACTTTGGCATACAAGGCAGCATGCATATGCAATCCTTGAAATAATTTTAATTTCCTTTAAAACTGAGTTCACAGTATAAATACAGCAATATACAACTTGGGTCCCCACCTTCTTTCATTGTTGGGAATTGAAGCTAGCTGCGTCCTGCTTATGGAATCTGAACGCAGCTAAATGATACAAAAAAGGACAGGCTATTTGAATGTACAACAGGAAGGTGAGAGACGGGAATTAACAAAAGTCAACCCCTGAAAAAAAAAAGGTATATTCTTATGTTAAGAAGAAAGAATTTAAAATTTGTGCTGCAACTTGCCCACAATGGATAATTTCAACATTAATGTCAATTAATTAATGTCTAATTTCAACGTCTGTTTCCTCTAGAGGTCTACATTTTTACAGTTTCTGATTCAATTATTAGTTCTGCCTATCTTGATGAGTTATTTAGTCGTCTGTTTTGAAATGTTCAAGCTTGGTTCCTTTCTCTGTGCCATTTTAACATAGGGTACATTCACACCAGCCCTGTTTATTCTGCTTTTATCGAACTCTAGCTCGTTTTCCTTGAAAGTCCGGTTCGTTTAGGGAGGTGTGAACACGTCATTGAACTCTGTCACAGAACAAAAAGGCAAACTCTGGCCCGGGCTAAAATCTATGTCTCGGTCTGGTAGAAGCGAACTCCAGGGCGGTTTGAGTACAGTGTGAATGTAAACAGACCGAGCCCCGCTCCGCAGGACAAACAAACACACATTTCTCTGACCTCATATGGAGCCGTCAGCTGCATTGTGTGAAAAACAATATTCTCCATGGTCTTCTGTCTCATCTTCTGTTCATGCTAAGTCCATTTTTGAAAAATGACAAAATATAACTCCTAAAACTGCTAAAACTTGATGCCACTCTGTTTTTGTTTTTATTTCCAGAAGAAGAAGAAGAAGACGTGTCTTCAGAGGTTTTCGTGTCGTTTCTTTTAGTAGTTCTTGGTGCAGCGCCCCCATAGGCGAGTGGGGGAACAGGTTGGTTCAACAGGTTGGGTCAACAGGTTGGTTCAACAGGTTGGCTCGACTGCACAGTGTGAATGCAAACGCACCAGCTCAAATGTAACAAAAGGTCATGAATATTGGTCCCGAACCGAACCGAGTCTACCGGACTATCTGGTGTGAAAACGACCATAGTGGTCAGTGGTGGGCACAGTTCTGCTAATCCATTAACTGCTAATATTGAAACTAACTATTTGATTAGCGCTTTAGCATTTTCGTTAACTTAGAAAATTGGTGGTGCAGTGCTTAATTTGAGCCGGATCCTGCCGGAACAGGATCTGGGAACTCTCTTAGGCATGCTATTGGCTGACTGTGTGTACACGTGACAAGACGAGATTGGTCAATGCTAAACAGCATCGTGTAACCCAATAGAATCAAAGTGATGTCAACAGGTTTGCGTCAGTCCCACCAGTGTTCAAGAGGAAGAAGTTGAAGATGTGTTGCACATACTGAGTGTCAGTCACCTTCACGAGTAGCAACTAGCGTTAGCTTCCACTAATGTTTGTACCTGTTTAGTAGCTTAGCGTTAGCGAAGCTAATTTTGTTATTAGTGGATCATGCGTTGGCAAACCAAACATTTTGGTTAGTTGTGCTCACCACTGGTAGTGGTTTATGCAAACACAAATTTATAAACGTTTACACCACCATCGATTTTGCATTGTACTGTTATTTAATTGGAATTAGCAAAGAAGCAAATGGCAACAGTGGCTAACTGTAGCCCTTCAGTAGGCTACAGCTTGGGGCAGCTTCAGTAGGAATCCAAAAAAAAAATTCTGCCAAAATGACAACCTAATGTGAAACTGACAGTAATTTCAAAGCTTATTATTCAATATCCACATGATCAGCCAAAAATATTTATGAGATTGAAATTGTTTTAAAGCAGCAGCAGCAATCCACTTTGGTCTCTGTCCTAACTTCGCCATTTGGTTAGAATTAAACTGTTCTACTCCAAAGTGAAGTTGTTCAAAGAGCTATCTACAACAGTTAAAATATTTATTGTTTATTACCTGTAAGGCAGCAACGTACCGTATTTAAAAAGTGAGAACTTTGTTCACTCACCTAGGGCTGCGCGGAAAAAAAAAAAAGTAATTTCTGTTTTTGGTTTGGTTGTTCACAGCTTGTTCTTGACATCATCTGCATAGACTATTGTTCTCAGTGGTGTCTGAGAACCATTGCGATATTGAGCAGAAATCCTAAGTTGGTTTGTTGTTTGAAGTCAGAAATATACTTTAATATCGATCATTAAGTGTGAAAGTTTGCACTTTTGAGGAGCAACTTGCCAAGTTAGTGAGGAACTACAAAAATCTATGTAACATGCTTTTACTGCATATACATTACTAATTTGTAGAATTTAAAGGGCTAATGCTATACCTGTGTGAATTTGTCACCAACATGTTCAGAAAAAAAGAGATTGTGGTAGATGGTCCGATGAGCACTCCCCAGGACTTCTGCTCTTGAGTTTCTCATGAAATGTGAAATATTCTGGCCAAATAGAACTTTGTTCTTTTTCTTGACAGCTTGAGAGAACAAACACATTTCTCTGTACTTGTGGACTGTGTAACAATTTTTAGTGCAATTCAATTCAACCTTTATTTAGACAGATAAATCACTTTGAGCCTCAAAGACTTATTTACAAGTGAGACCTGTTTAGACAGACAAAAATGTAGTGAAACTAGACACATGTATAAATTGGAGGAAAAAATATCTTATCAAACTCTTTCTTCTTGGCTGAGAAGAAAGACCCTGATAATGAAAAAAACAAACAAACTGCACATACAAGCACATGGTGGCGTAGACATTCTGCAGAGGGGGTGGGGGTGGGGATGACAAGGGCAGTGAGGATGTCCAAAGACGCTCTCGGGGGCACTGTAGGAGTTCTGATAAGGATGGAATAATAAGCCAGTTCCCTCCGGTAAGATCCGTAAACATTCTCGAAGGATATCGGGGAATGGCCAAGGACAACGCCACTGAGAATCAAGAGTCCTGAAATGATGACACAATATTTATTCAGCTGGTTCCATCAGAATGATCAGTAGAATTCCTCGATGGGATGGAGGGGGCAGAGCGTCAGATTACAGAGTGTCCAGGCGAATCGAGATAAGGTGGCCTGCAAGTCCAGCCAAGGGAGCCAAATTCAGATAAACAATGTTTGTTTTGAAGTGAGGCAGAACTTTAATTTTTTTTCTGTCTTGAGTCTTTGCTGGTCTCACATAGATTCCGAAAGATACAAATTAAGTGGACACACCATTGATCCGTGCATGAGAATATTCCCTGAGATTTCATCGATCAATAGAGTTTGGGTGCACGAGACACAGAGCAAACCTTTACATAGACAACAGCCCGACCAGTCCAGATTAGCTGTGGCTGTCTTCTTTGTATGTTGATAAACCAGGAACCAGACAATTCCAAAAACAGGAAACCTGCTATCATAAACCCAATTATATGCAATTTAAGCATCCTCAATCAACAGCAGAGATAGACACATCACATTCCACTTCCTCCAGAAACATATCCAGCTACATATGTGTCGTCTGGGCAGTACAGCATGCCTGAAGCTTGTCTCAGAAATTTTGTCCATTGCGTTGAGAGACCAACTGACCAGAGCCACAAAATTATGGTTCGGAAGATATGTAGAGAGAGGCTCAGAAGCAGTTTCACAGACAGGACAGAACAGCAAAACAAAGCGGAGGAGGGAGAGGGGGGGAAAAGTGTCCGCCCACAGCAAGAGCAAGTGTTGAAGTGACAAGAAGTTAGAACCCCACTCTATGAGGTCTGAACTTTATGACTTTGTTCACATTGAAAAAACAGGTCTAATGAAAATATATTAGAGCACAGAATAGACATTTTTAAGTTAAGCTTATATCAGTGTATGAAGTGTGCTCTTATGTGTTTTATTTTAACGATTACTTGTTATATGCCTTTTAAAATTCTTTACTAAACTTAAAGTTTACTCATTTGGGCTGCATTTTCCATCATTACTTCCATGAATAATTTAAGAACCCTGAGAGTATTTATCTGACCTTGCTAGGCTTGTTACAGCTGCTAGCTGAGTTCAGTGTTGCGCTGCATGGCTTATTAATCACAGTGATGCAAATGAAAAACAAAATCCACACTTCTGTCTTGTTTGATTTACAACAATGCTCGTTCCAGTGACAACCCACTGCTATCCAAACTCTGTCAGGAACACACGTAAACAAAACTTTTTCTCTCAACATTTTGCTGGAAATCTTTTAAATGATAATGTTGAAATAGCACAAATGGTAAACAGACTGTACTTAGATAGCATCTTTCTATGTTGTCAAGACACTCAAAGCGCTTTACAACACAATCTGTGCCCTCATTTACCTATTCATACAGCACTCTACTAGATCTCTACATAGACTAATCAGTGCTTTAGATCACATTCATAAACTGATAGCACACACGTCGGAGGCAATGAGGAGTTCAGTGTCTTGCCCAGGGACACTTCAACATGTGACGGCTGGTGGAATCGAATCCCCAACTCTCCCATTGGAGGACGACTGCTCTAACCACTCTGCCACAGCTGCCCTACAAATCTCAAAGACTTTTCCATTTTATCGCATGGAGCAATTCAATTTCTGCTGAATGGTACCCTTTCTAAATATAAACAGTGTTGATCGGCATTGAATATTGTTCTTCTTGTGGAACTACATCCTTTTACAGGTCAGAGCGCAATTTGCTACAGAGCATTGAATTAGTCAATAGTTAACGTTCTACTTCCCATGTTTTCTGACCTTTACATTTGCGACTGAAGAGTGGAGACACTTTCTTGTTAGCTCCCTGGTGACTTTTCTTTTTCATTCGGGTGGATTTGAAATCAGTTGGAAGAACAGCTGTGGGACATTTTGATCTGTTGTCATTCCTAGTGGCCTGCGTGTGTAACGATCCTCAAATGTAAAAAGCTGAAGGATAAAATCTGTCATCGCCACTGTTGCTCTTTGTTCTCAGCTCCCATTCTAGAGGATGGATACGGCCATAAAACAATGGCAATTTCACAGACGCATGGAGATCAGCAAGGCAAACAACAAACAGGCCAATAGCAAATAAATCCATTTAACCCCTTTGACCTGCCTACCCTGCAGAGACAAGTTCCAGACACACAAATGTTTGGACGTGCACTCCAAGCCAGGCGAGTGAGATGAGAAAAGATTGGATAAGACATGTTGTACAATGAGACAGTTCACAGTATTACATCAGTTGAATCCTATTATTTCCATGCTTTCTTTAGGGCCATTGATGGGTTGGGGGAATGCTTGGACTTTGTTGAGTGCCATTCTTTGTTCCAGGGTTATGACCATTCCTTCGGCTCTGTGAAACATGCCAGTCCTCTCCTGTTTGTTCTGTGTTTACAGTGTTTAAATATGAGTAAGGGACCACATTGAGTTAATTATTAGCTGTTTTTGTGACAAAATGCCAATGCTAAAAATGTTGGCCAAGACTTTTACTGAAAGAAGGGTCACATGACAGAGAGGACTCTCCCATTTGTTTTGCCCGCTAATTAGGGAAAAATTATCTACCTGCCCAGAGCCATGAGTAGTTGGAAGCAGTACAAAAAGCTTCACCATGACTCGCATTCTTGACGTTTCAAGGGCCAAATGCAGTTCAATACCAGAGAAGAGGACAATTATACCTGGTAGTGTTCACTAGCGGGGATAAGAGCATCGCTAACTACTTAATTATGTACTGTGGAAAGTGATTTCTAGTAAGCAAATCTCATCTCAAGTTATTCATCAGAGTAACCTATAATTAAATGCATTAACATGAACAGAAATGAGTTCACACTTTGCTGAGTTTTTCCACCTCTACATCTCTGACTAATTTGATTTTCAAATGAGACTGATACAGAAAATCAGTCCCAGAATGTTTAATACAATTACACATTATATAATGTAAATCAATAACATCAGTTTAGTTGCAAGAGACAGAACTGACTAAGTGGCTGTCCGTTTGCATGTCCTAGCCACTGGTTGCAGGTTCAGTTTGTCTTGCAAAGAAATAAACTGAATGTTTGAACATTTGTCATGGAAATGTAAAGTTTTAGCAGTTGGCTTTCCTGCATGTGCTGGACAGTGGACCAGTGGGTTAGAATTGCCTTCCAGCTGGGACCTTTCATGTGAAAGCACGTTCTCCCTTGCATATATGAGTTGTCTCAGTGCATTTTAGTTTGTTCCTACAATCCCCAAACATGCATGTTCATTCAACCTTTATTTATACATGTTAATCCCACTGAGCCTCAGGGACTCATTTACAAGAGAGAAGTGAATTTTAACAAAGAGTGATGACAACAATGGGCAACAACAACAATAGACAATCAAAGGATTCATACAAAGTATAATTATTATTATTATTATTATTAGTAGTATTAGTAGTAGTAGTAGTAGTAGTATTAGAAGTAGTAGTATTAGTAGTAGTAGTAGTAGTAGTAGTATTAGTATTAGTAGTAGTAGTAGTAGTAGTAGTAGTATTGTGTATGTGTGAATGTAATAGTAACATCTCACCTGGCTGTCTGTAGGAAACTCCTGGGAAACATACAGTTTCAAGAAAATATTGCCAAAAAAAAACAACCTTAGAAATGTTATCCATCTTATTCCGGGGGCTGTACTGTATACATGATTATAGGTAAAACTTCCTGTCAGACAGGAAGTAGCAGTAGGCATTGGTTAACCATGGTTGTGGAGCATGACCATAGTGAATAGTTGCGTTTTCTCCTCATGTGTTTTTTGTTTTTTTTTTTCCTCCAGAAAATATTGTTATAATAAAAACAAACCATATAACACTGAAAAGAATCTGGTTGGAAATTCCTCAAGCAAACATGTTGTCAAATGTTAATACTTAATTTCTTTTAACAATTGAAAATTTTAAATTATTTTGAATTTTACATTTTAAGATATATTTTTTTACTTTTTGGATCAACTTGCCCAGTCATAGTGATTATTATCATTTAATACTGACTAATAGTTTAGTCATTATGACACTGATAGTAATAATGAAAAGCACATTAGATGAGTAGAGCAGTAGCAGCTTTATCAGTCATGTCTTTGTTGTTCATTGGTGCATTTGTCTTCAATTCACCAAAGGTTTAGGTATTTTAAATACTAAAACCCACCTCTATCTTTTCCCCCAAGAAAAGTTAATAAAAAAGGATATGATTTTTTTTTTCAGTACAAGTGGATCCCCGTGGTGCTACATTACCATGATGGGATTATGGCTGATGACGATGGGTGAGACATTGATTGATGATTAATTACAATGAGCAAAGAACAAGTGTCATGATACCATAAAACTATTTCTGCTTCATTATTCATGTATGTGATACCAGAATTTAATGAGAAATGGGCCTAATGCAATGCTTCCTCAAACGTCGTATATCTCATGGAAGTATCATAAGTTGTGACACCTTTGCTTTTCTGTCTGTATTTGGATTATAAAATACAGCTAATAAGAATTTAGGGTCCCCTAAGACATTTCTGTGAGTTGCACCTTTAAAATGACTACACTTTACACCTATGAGCCTAAATGGGCCCTCTTGGGAGTCAGTCTCCCCACCATCACAGACATCTATACATCCAGATGCAGGAAGAGGGCCACCTGCATCATGAAGGGCCACACTCACCCAGCACACACACTTTTTGTCCCGCTCCCCTCAGGGAAGAGGTTGAGCAGCATTAAGTGTAGAACCACTAGACTGAGGAACAGCTTCTACCCTGAGGCTGTTAAACTCATGAATCTCTAACCAGAATAATCACTGAGAAAAAATCACATCATGTTGCTGCTGATCTGTTTCATGTTGCTGCTGATCTGTTTCATGGTGCTTCTGATCAGTTTCATGGTGCTTCTGATCAGTTTCATGTTGCTGCTGATCAGTTTCATGTTGCTGCTGATCTGTTTCACGTTGCTGCTGATCTGTTTCATGTTGCTGCTGATCAGTTTCATGTTGCTGCTGATCTGTTTCATGTCGCTGCTGATCTGTTTCATGTTGCTGCTGATCTGTTTCATGTTGCTGTGTTCATGCGTCCTCATCTGCTCACACAGACTTATGTTTGTTCTGCTGTTCGGCGTATTGTTTTTATGCTGTTAGTGCTTAGTGTATAATTTAGTTATTTAGTTATTGTGTAGTCATGTACCACATGTGGTATGTATGACAATTAAAGAACCCTGAATCCTTGAATTGAATCCTTACAAAAGTCCAATAAAAATATAATGTATATATTGTTTTACTTCCACGGTATCATATCTTTTCAACAACTTCAGACCTAACTATAAATAACAGTTTTATTTTTCTCTTTTTTAATATAGTTATACAAGTTTTGTCATAAAAAAACATGTTTTTTTATTTTAATGAGAAAAAAAACAACAGATTTTTGGGGGCATGAGGTCATTACTGCCTTAACTAGATCAATAACTGATAACAAAAATTATTTTGATTAATTATTACTTTTGGGGAAATAACAGTTTATAAAAATAAAAATAAAAAACTTTATACATTTTGCCCTAAGGCCCCAAACTGCCCCTCTCATCACAATAAAAACCCTTTTTTCCCCTTTTTGTTTTGAAGGTAGAGACTTAGATTCATTAGGTATTCATGAAAAAAGCCATATATTATGTCAGGGTTACAGTACATGAAAAATATGTAGTTAATTGGGAGTTAATGGAACCAAATTGGGCCTGTGAGTAAAGAGTATACGCTTTGTGCAGATCTCTTATACACCTAGCAATAGGAGGGATCATTAAATTTTCAAAACAAATCCTGGCCAAGTCTCATTAGTCTTTAAACTGACTGATCTATTGAGAATCAAAAATAGCAAATAAGCAGAATGTACACGTTTGGTCCCCTACGGTGCTTTGAGGCTTAAACCAATTGTCTAACGGAGCTAAACTCAGGAAAGCAATTCTCACAATACTGGCAAGAATCTCCACATTAAAGGTAAGACAGGCCACCATGAGTATCCTACTGATAACAAAGCCACTAAATACTTGCTGCTCCCAGCTGGAGACAAGCCAATGCCACAGGGAAGCTGCATGATTAAAAGGTCTCCTGAATGATTGAGAGAGAAAGGTGGGCTCGGTGTAGCGTGTGCAATTACACATGCTGTGGGACCCTGCACGAGCAGGAGTGTAAATTTTCCTTTCAGCTAAAAAAATGTGTTTCCATTGATATGTGGCTTAATTAAACCTGCAATATGAAGGAAAAAAGGGGAAAACGGTGAAGTCCTCGACTAAAGCCAATGGTCTGTGTAGCATTTTGAATAAAAACAAACAAAACTGAGAATATTTTAATCCTTTTTTTTTTTTTTGCCAACTCTCCAAGTTTCATTGAGCGCTGTCATTTAGCACAAATTTAGCATTTTTGTAGTCGTATAAAACCTTATATAGTTAAATTGTTCTAAAGAAAACTAAATGCTGTTTCCAAATATCAAGCCTTACTGTGCAAATATTAACTTTAAATACTGCAAATGTATTTGAGACTTTCCCAGTTGTACATTCATCTATTTTCTGCCACTTTTATGGTAAGGCCATGGAAGCACCAGGTCCAGCAGGGAGACCCAGACATCCCTCTTACTAGCAACACTTTCTATCTCCTCATAGGAGATCCTAAAATACAGGGGTTACATGACCCCGCCAACAAATTCTGGGTGTGTCCCAAGGTCTCCTCCTAACTTGGATGTGTCTGAAAAACCAATAAAGGTGCAGAAGAGACTTCCTGAGCAGATGCCCATCAGATCTATTTCATGTGAACCAACATTAATGTCTCCAACTAAACATCATTCCAGGAATTAACCCATTTCCCTCCTTTTCCAAGTTCCCTGATCCCTACCTTGTGTGTAGCACATCACTATAAATAAATCACTTTAACTCTATTTGGAGTTTGAGTTCTGTTCCTTTCTCAGTCCGTACTCTCTGGGTTCTCGTCCTCTTGACACTTTTAAGACATTTCAACAAAGGCTTTTATTTTATTTTTTAATTTACTTATTTGGCTCCTCTTTAGGCTGGAGTTATTCTACCTCACTCACGCACAACCCTGAAGTTGAACAAACAATAATGCTAGCGACATGGTTTCTGCCTCTCTGTGTGCTAATCAGTTGGGACTCGATGAACGCAAACACTTTTTTGGTACTGCATTTCAAGTGAGCAGCACTTTAACACTCGTGGATGATTGTGCAGTTTATTTTAGTGTTTCTATATTTTGTCAGAGGAGCATTTTAAAGGTAATAAAAACAAATAGTTTTGCTTGCTCTGTTTTGTTTGGTCTGTTTTCTCAAAAAGACGTAATTGAAGGTAGAGTAGAGCGCTCCCATATTTTTTTAGTGTTTGGGGTAGGTGTTGGAGGTTAGTCTCAGCTGTGACCACACCAACTTTTAGCTCACTGTCTATAAAAACGACTGTTGCCATTTGTGCGTTTTCAATGTTGATTAGCTGTGGCAGCCATCTTGAATTGGTTTACTCCGTAAGTTTTTCAGTTGTAGAGAACATCCAGTGATCATTTTTTAAGTGTTTCACTAACGGTCCTTTAGTAGTTCGTGAGATATTTTGCTAACAGATAAACACATTTAAACACAGTTACATGATCAAGGGGCATTTTAGAATGTGTGTCTTAAATGGTGCCACCTACAGACCCAATCAATAGTTTGTTCAAAATAATTTGGAAGGACTGCTGCACCACATTTATAAGACTCCCCTGTCTCGTTAAGCATTGATCCGCAGTGATTTTCTCCAGGTGTACTGACCAAACAGTATTCAATCAGAGAGGGTGAGCGAGCGGTAGTGAACTTTGCATTTTGAAGTAGTTTGCTTGTACAATATGCACCCAGTGGGACGAAGCAAAGCGTGCTCATAAAAAGAACCCGTGGGTGGAATTATTCATAATAACTGTGGTAACTGCGATCTTGATAGGTAGACGTGAAGAGTTGTTGAGCTGATTGAAGCAAACTGTCTGCTGTGCATGCCAGCAAAATGAGAGCTGAAGCTGGAGGCTTTTAAAAAGACCCAACGTGTAATTTGCCCTGATGCTCTCCCATTGTGTAATGCAGGTGTTTACTCCAGAGGTCTCGGGCCGCACACTGTTCACCCACTAACACTTTCAAAACCCGTGCCAATCTTAAACATGACCCTGTAATTAGTCTCCACTTTCCAGACAAAAGTTGAACACGTTTGGCTTCTCTCCTTCCGCTTCTGTAAACTAGCCTTTGCATGACAGGACATGAGGGACTAACCGCGACCTTGCAATGATAGTTTGCGTGACCCATCGAGTTCCACACAGCTCTTCCCTTTTAAGGTTATTGGCAAAGAGTTGTGTAAAAAAGCTTTGGGACGAGAACAGTCTGCATAAGTGGCTTTGTAAGGAACCCTTTTTTTGAAGTCTCGAGGGTTCTAATGTAATTCCAGTGATAGTGCCATTATCTAACATTGCTTTCACCTTCTTACTGTGATACGCTCGGAGCAGCAAGTAATCATGGGCGGGAGGGGGGAGATTAAGAGCTGTGCTCGAAGGGGTTGGTTTACCCTGCTTTTCATGCTTGCTCTTTTGCAAATGAGCCACTGCCCTTCGTTCTTTCCTTAAAGATCCATCAGCCAGATTATTAAGACACCTTTGGCTTGAACTTTGGTGTTACGGTGATGGGATGGGGTTGGGAGGCCATCAAGTCATCTGCTTCACAGCCGCACTCAGTGACCTGCATCTCTGGTATTGAGAAACCATCCTTCACACTGTGCAAAAACAACACACAACAAATTGCTTCTCAATGGGTAGTAAATGACTCTTTGGCAATCAATGTTATTTTCCTCAGATGCGACACATTAGTTACTGCCACTTGGTACCACAGCAGGTTATTTGTCAAACTACTCGTTCATACTCTCAGTCAGGCTGGATTTTAATGCGAGGCTTGCACTTCAACAAAAAGAAGACACTTCTAAACATCAGAGAAAGTATACGTCTTCATCATGCATTGTAATACAAGCACTAGAAGATTACTCAAGGACTCTCCCCGTGCAGGACACTCCAGTGGGTTTAATGGATTATAACTTTCATCTGCGTCTTGTATCGTCACGAGCAGCTGCAGCCTTCTCTTTATCAAGCTCAGTGGAACTGCAGTGCTAGGACACCTATTCTAATTATAGCAATATGCCGCTCACTGTACATTGCCACGCTTTGTTGCCAGCGGAATAATTGGCAGGATCAATTAGGGTCTACTTATTGTCTCGCTGTCACACTGGCACACTCCACCACTCTTCGAGGCTGCGGGAACAAAAGGATGTTGAGCCTTACCTGAGTAAAGCTTCAGCCAGTAATTTTAGAACAAATTAGGCTCCTCGTTAAGAGGCGCTCAAGTTGTCGAACATCAGCAGCTTTGATTTTACTGTAAAATGACAAGAAAGTTTTTTGTTTCATATCAAAGAAAACTAAAAGGAAGTGGTCTTCTTGGCTGTTTCCAGCTGGCAAATGGCCTTTGTGGGGAAGTTTCCACACAGTCTCACAAATTGCAGTGTGGTTTTCAATTTCCTGGCGTGAGTCATGAAGGTGCAATGTTGCTTGAGTTTTAAACACGTAAGGTCATTTATGTGATCTTAAAATGGTCACACAACCATCACTGACATCATCCTGGCTCAAATTCATCCAAATGTCAGTTTGCAGTTTTTTCTCAAGCACGTTGGAGTTGTTTCCAACACCTGCACAGGAGCTTTCTTCTGACAGAAAACATGTCCTGGTCTAAAAACCATGTACAAAGTAGAAGGTAAATCACGATTTAAAAATAATGGTTCAAATCAGGGAGTCTGCATGTTCTCTCCGTGCATGCGTGGGTTTTCTCCGGGCGCTCCGGTTTCCTCCCACAGACCAAAAACATGCATGTTAGGCTGATTGGTAACTCTAATTTGTCTCTAGGTGAGAGTGAGAGAGTGGATGGTTGTTTGTCTTGTTTGTCTTCAGGTGTCCCTGTGATGGACTTGTGACCTGTCCAGGGTGTACCCCGCCCCTCGCGCAGTGTTTGCTGGACATGGGCGCCGGCGACCCCCGTGACCCAAAATGGAAGAAGCGGGTAAAAGATAATGGATGGATGGTCCAAATCAGCCTGTCTTCATTGATTTTTATTGTCTCACAATTATGATTTGCCAACTAATTTCCAATAGTTACAGCCCGACCTCCTGTATCAGCTGTGACATCTGTCAGAGCACTGAGAAGGGACAAAAAGAGTCGTTGTCCAAGATAGACTCATACGGGGGGGGGCAGTTATTCCAGAGGGCCAAATCAAAATGTTTACAAGCCCGGCATAGAGACTAGGAACATATTATTTTATTTAGGATGGATAAGCTGGAATATATGTTTCAGTCTTTTTCTTACACATGTCACAGGCTTGATAAACGCGTCTCCTCATTACTGTTTAGAATTGTATGATAACGTTTTTGGAAACTGGCTCTTGTGAAAACATAGAAAGATAGAATTTAAAAAACCTTCATTGTCATTGTACATGAGGACAATGAAATGTGGGTTTGCTTCCCAGAACAAAAGTGAAAACAGTGTAATATAAAACAAAGTAAACAATAAATAATAATAAATTAATAACAATAAAATATATATTAATATATATATATATGCATGTGTGTATTATTGTTTTATTTTTTCTTGTGCAACACAAACACATTGATATTACACTAGTTGTCCTTTATTGCACTACAGTATGTAAAACAAATAAATGTATAAAATTGGAGTGCTTTTTGGGGGGTGGGGGGGACTTAAAGAGTTTGTTCTGGAAGTACAACTTATAAAAAAAGGTTTTAGCCTATATTAATCTAAGGGTTTTCACTGTATTTGTCCATGATGCTTAATTTAAACTTCGTGCCGGTGCACTGAAATAAACAACCGCTGGGTTTGAATCATTTAAAATAAGTTGTTTTCTTTTCAGATAAAATTTAAGTGGCTGGATGGAGATTATCGAAGGGCCACATGTTGCCCATGACTGGGCTAATGGCTATCTTCTGCATGTCACACTCAGCACACACACACACACACTCATTAATACATGGACGTTATTCAGTTAAAAATATTAAAAATACAAAACAATGAAATTTAAACAATTTAAACAAAAACAGTTTTAACGTTGATTAACGTAGCATTTTTCACATCTCTATTTCTATTTGAGTCTTTAAACAAAAACTAGTTTAGCCTAGCCTTGTCCCCTTTTCTTCATACTTGGTGACCTTTGGCTGATAAAGCTATTGATTAAAACTATTGACAACTTTTAGACAAAACAGTTTATAATTGACATGTACATTTCATTTGAGACAACTGGCCAAGGTCAAACCATTTCTGTCACAACATCATTTTCAGATCTTAATCCATGCTTTCATCACAACTCGCCTGGATTACTGTAATTCTCTTTATGTCGGTCTGAGCCAGTCATTACTGACTCGACTTCAGCTGGTTCAGAACGCAGCTGCCCGCCTTTTAACTGGTACCAAAAAACGAGAACACATCACCCCTGTTTTAGAATCACTACATTGGCTCCCGGTTCGCTTCAGGATTAATTTTAAGGTTCTTTTATTTGTTTTCAAATGTCTTCATGGTCTCGCCCCACAGTATCTGTCCGACCTGCTCCAGCTGTACACTCCTTCACGCTCTCTCAGGTCAGCAGATAAGCTGCTGCTGGTCGTCCCAAGGTCCAACAGGAGACTGAGAGGTGACCGAGCGTTCTCAGTCGCTGCCCCTAAACTGTGGAACGAGCTGCCTCTGCATGTCAGACAAGCTGGCTCACTTCCTGTTTTTAAGTCTTCTCTGAAGACACATCTTTTCTCTTTGGCTTTTACTTCAGTTTGAAATGTTGGTTTTAATGACTCTAAGTTATTTGTTTTATTTTATTTGTTATCTTTATTTTATTTCACATTTTTAACGTGTGGGGTTTTTATGTTTTTGTATGTCCTAGTGTACAGCACTTTGGCCAACAGTGTTGTTTTAAAGTGCTCTATAAATAAAGTTGTATTGTATTGTATTGTATTGTATTGACATAAATCTTTTACCCATATTTAACAGTAACATTTACCATATTTAATAAATCAAGAAAGGACAAATAACAAAAACAAAGATCACTAACCCAAAGATTTACATAGATACATTTTCTATCAGGTACAAAAAGCAATTTCCTGACGTCTCTGTTCCTCTCCTACAGGTGTACTCTTGACCTTGAGGAGGAATATCGCTGTGATCATCGTCGCCTTTATTTTCCACCCGTCTAACGCTCTGAGAGAAAATGGGCGGCTGCTCAAAGAGGCAATAAGCAAAGCTTGCTGGGCTGAATATTGGCTGTTATTTGTTTGTTGCTCTCCGAGTACCTAAGTGAGCGAGACACACGGAGAGACACGCTTTGGCTTTTACTCAGAGCAAAGCGCCTGACAAAGATTTCTGTCACTACTTTCCAACAGTACACAAGTAAAAGACTGTAAATAAGATTGATGTCTTAGAAATATGTTACAAGTGCAAAACGCATGCAGACAAAGGTACTTTCTTTTATTTGTTAATCTATTTTAGTCATTTATAGTGTTTTTCTTGATAGCCCTTAAATGTAATTTTATACATTCATTTACTTTAGCTGCTTTTCTTTTGCCGGTCTCTGGGAGCTGGTGCATCTAGTAGTCACCATGCGAGAGGCCGGGTACACCCTGACTGGTCTCCAGTCCATCACAGGGACACAGACAAATATCGACACTCTCACTCACAACTAGGCAGTGGTGGAGAAAATATTCAAACACGCTACTTAAGTAAAAGTACAACTAAACAGATGAAAATGTACTCTAGTGAAAGTACAAGTACCACATTAACATTTTTACTTAAGTAAAAGTAAAAAAGTACTTGCTTTTAAAATACTGAAAGTAGTGAAAGTACTTGTATTACCCAATGCAATGGTCTACAATATCACTAAGTGTGCCTACTGTTTGTATATTTTCTGTAATACATTAATAGTGTTGAGCCATTTTAATGAACGATGCTGCAGATAATACATGTTTTTATTGTGTTTACTCTGTGACACAGTTCACACCTGGACTTGTGATTCTGTGTCAGAATTTCAGGGATGACCTGCAGAGTTAAATGCCATTAACCAAAATAAGAAAGAGGAATGATTTTACCTTTTAAAGTTTTTATTGAACACAAAACAAAACCATTGTGTCATTTTAACTGTAGTAAACACATTTAAGTAAAAGTTGTCTGTCAGGTCTAATGCTCCTTTTGTTCAGACAAAGGAAAATCTGATCATTTCAACTCCAGTTTGTCATCAACTCTAGTTAAAACACTGTCTAAACCTTTTGATGGGTCAATAGTGAACAATATTCTAACTTCCTGACACAAAACTTGGATCTGAGTGTCGAGACATTTGGAGACATCTCTTGTCTCCTAACATCCATGAAGTGACACATTTTAATATTGCAGCAAGAATTTCTTATTCAAGTTCAGAAGAAGTTGTTTTCAAAGATTTTGAGTCCAGTCTGGTTCTTCTGGGAGAGAATCTGTCCTGCTGTACTGAACAGTCTTTCAATAATCTTTCAATAGTCTTTCAATAGTCTTTCAACAGTCTTTCAATAATCTTTCAATAGTCTTTCAATATCTTTCAATAATCTTTCAATAGTCTTTCAATAGTCTTTCAACAGTCTTTCAATAATCTTTCAATAGTCTTTCAATATCTTTCAATAGTCTTTCAATAGTCTTTCAATAGTCTTTCAATATCTTTCAATAGTCTTTCAATAGTCTTTCAATAATCTTTCAATAATCTTTCAATAATCTTTCAATAAGACCATGGGTGGTGCGTATCTTCTGGTAGCTACAGCTACACACCAACGCTGAAGTCAGTACCTCACTTATTTTTCCAGTTATCAAGCTCACAACATGGATGAACGGAAGGATGGATGGATGGACGGACGCAGGGTATTTTTCCAATTCCCTCTCCACTTGGCAACGGGGCAAGAATTTGGTAAGAAATGGGATTCAAACACATCCAGTCAAAATGAAAACTTCAATATAGGCCTAGTAATCTTTAATATACTTTTATCACCTGTTGCCTTTCATCAATATTTTAGATTAAGATCAATTCGTGTTGAGAAATGACGGATGTGGAGCCGTCATGATCGTGTGATCGCAGCTTTGCAAGATGTTCTGGTATTTGTTGTTCTATGTTTGTTCTGAATGTCTCAGCGACCACGTCCAACTTTAATATCAGACAAAACATCATCACCCGCCTTTAACCTCTCAGCTCGTGGCAATAATTAAAGGCAGTATAATCTGAGCTGAACAGAAGTAAATGTGAGGGTTTGACAAAGCGCCGTCCTGATGAGGCCGGTGATTAATGATCAGTGGAAAACAGGAGTACGTGTAGAAGGCAGCGACAAATACAAGAACAGGACAAAAGCAATACTTTCCCATCGTACAAATACAGACATGAACTCAAACTTTAAAAAAATACAAAGATCAATCCATGTACATGTACACAACTTTAATTTACCATATTTAACTAGCAAGAAAGATCTAAATTTAACTCTGTAATATTTTTTGGACTTGTTAATTTAGTTTCCAGCAAAGTAAATTAATGTAATTAAACAAACAAACTAAAAATCATTAGACTTAGTCTTAGATGATGGGTCGTCACAAATGTGACTTAGTGGTGAAGTTTGGACGCATCAGTCCCAAATAAATGAAACGTACACCTAATTTACAAGTGATAGTTCATTTTTTTTTTATTTTTTTTTTAAGGAGGGTTCTATGGAAATGTTCTGAAATTAAAATAAACATCTTACCTGCTGTAGGTAGCTCTTTGAATGACCTCAGGATGGAGAAATATTCATCAGTCAGAAAGATTGTCAAGTTAAGAGCTAGTTTCCTGATGCATGCTCAATAATCCAGGTAAGCCACTGAAACGTTATGTTTAGAAAATAAACGTCTCAGTTTCTCTGATACTCCCTCAACATATGGAATGACCACTGGTCTGGGTCTGGGTTCCTCCTTTTCACCTGTTGGCTGACTGGAGTCCTGTTTGGGTTTCTTCTCTGCTTTCAGGAAGGCCCAGTTAGGATATCCACATTGCTCTAGAGCCTGTCTTGTGTGGGATTTCTCCGTCTGCCTGGCTCCTGAGCTAGTGGGGACGCTGTCTGCTCTGTGGTACAGAGTCCTGATGACTCCTAACTTGTGCTCCAAAGGGTGATGGGAGTCAAACTGCAAATACTGGTCTGTGTGGGTGGGTTTGCGGTACACCTCGGTTTGCAAATGTCCTCTATCAGAGACTGAGACCTCACAGTCCAAGAAAGCCAACCTGCCATTTTTTACATCTTCTCA
>NC_056507.1:3627393-3656198 GCF_014905685.2 Nematolebias whitei
TCTCTGGTGCTCGCCTCTCTTCATTGGCTCCCTGTTTGTTTTAAAGTTTTATTGATGACCTATAAGACTCTGAATGGAGGCTCCTGTATACCTGTCCAAGTCCTGCAGCCCTAACCTTTATTTATACAGGTTAGTCCCACTGAGCCTTGGGAACTCATTTACAAGTGCCCTCTAGAGCCCCCAGATCTGATGATCAGATGTTTTTGGTTGTCCTGCGGTCCAAACTGGTCCACAGAGGCCATCAGGTCTTTACATTCATAGCTCCTAAACTGTGGAACCAGATGCCTCCTCATAGTAGACCGGCTTCACATATTTCTACTCACTGGATTACAATATCAGAGTTGACATTTTGAATTAATTGTTATGGTTTCATTGGTCAAATTTTTATTATTATTTTTTTTTATTGTCTCCTTACTACTTGTATTATGTACAGCACTTTGGCCAACTACAGTTATTTTTAAATGCGCTATATAAATATTTTTTTATTAGTTTAGATTTGATAAATAACATTTATACGACTTAATAAAATAAGGTTTTTTGTTATTTTTTAGAAAATAAGACACTTCTTTGCTGTTTTCTCATGATTCAGGTTGAAAATTTCAATTATTGGACACATCAAATGGTAAAATTGCATCTCATTATGTTAGTTAATGGTTATTTCTGCTTGCAGAATATTGGAACATTAATTAGGAATAAATACATGGACCCCAGGAAGAAAAGTCTCTACTACAGTAGAAACTAATGGGGATCCTTAAACAAATAAACATTGAAAACTGTCTTTTACCAGTCGTTGTGACTGACGTTGCAAGAAGTTGCTTGTGATATATGTTAAAAGTACCACACGTGATTAGTTAATGAGGTGAACATGCACTGGTTCCAAGCACATGAAGGAGTGCATGTGCTCTTTTCATCTTTTATTTCCCCAATCAATGCCATATAAAGAAGTACCGCCAGAGTGAAATCTGTTATTCACAGAGTTTTTTACAGGTGGCCTGATAAGTCTTTGGTGTATCTCCAAATAATTAAGATAGGGGGTCGATTCATTTTGGATCAGTTGTGGTGCATTTATCTAATTTGGTTTTGTTTGAACTAGAAAAAAGTGCAATGGCCGGCTCCCTCCGGATCTGAGATGTCTTTGTTCCAATAGGAGGAGATCAAGTTCCTGAGAGCATTGTTCATGAGTGGGATAGAGCAGGACAGGGAGGCACAGATCGGGGCCTTGTCCGCAGTAATGAGCAGCATTGTTCTGGTCTGTCAGGTTGAAGACAGAACCCTCCATGTACTGGTCCATCCATGTTTGAACCTTGACCTGTGGTCATGCAATGATGATCATCACATAAAGAACCAGATCCCGAATACAAGCGCTGAAATTAAATGTCTGTGTAGGGTGGCCAGGCTCAGCGTTAGAGATAAGGCGAGGAGCTACATTGTCTCTGGAGGGAAGGGAAGCTCTGAGCAAAGCCACTTCTCCTCTGCATTGAAAAGTGTCAGCTCAGGTGCTTTGAACATCTGATGTGGATGCCTCTTGCATGGGCACCTCCCTGTGAAGATTTCCCAGGTGTGTCCCAGTGGAAGGACACCTTGAGCCAAATCCACATCTCACAAAGGACATGAAAACTTCTTGGGATCCTCCAGGTGAATCTGGAGAGAGGGATGGCTGAGGTTGGTTCCTGGTCCTGTTGCCTCTGTGTCCTAACAACTTAACCAGGAGATGGATGGATGGAGGGGTTTGCTTATCATTTTGGACTCTAATAAACTAAACTCATGTATTAAGCTTTAAACAAATCTTATGAATAAAAACTGTTTCTTTAGACTACTTCCATGTTCAGGGGTCACAACAGTGATTAAACTCACACGAATGATTTGGCAATTGATTTATGTCGGATGTCTTTCCTGACACAAACTGGGCTTGAACTGGCAGCTCCTGGATAAAAAGGTAGCACTTAACCACTGAGCTACCACAGCCTTATCTTATCATTAAATCTTGTTAACATACTAAAAATATAAATTCTAATGTTTTTCCATATGTTGGAGATCTATGGAAGGTGGATTAGGTTTATGTGGTGTCTTGGCTACCCATAGACGATTTCCTTCCATCTATTTTCTTTACTCACTGGACCAGCCGAGACCTGGTGCCCCTCTCCAGCGGTCACTGTGGGGGAGGTGAGGTACACCTCGGACAGGTTGTAAGTCCACCACAGGACCATGTACAGACAAATGAGACAATCATTCAGTCTCACCCACGCCTGACAATAAGGAGTTAGCGTTCAACCTAACGTGTCAATAGAATGTGTTTATTTGCACTTACCGTGCTGTATAATTTTCACTGATCTTTTATTGTTATTGTGAACGATATTAAAATGTTCCATGATCCATATTTATGTAATAATCAGTCTTCATGTGAGCGGTCAGTAAAGAGACAGAAAGAGATAATTCTATTATCCTCCATGTCTGATTGATATGATTGCAGTGATGTCTCAGAGAGCCCTTGAGAGCTTCTCACCTTCTAGAGTCCTCCTGCTTCTGGGGTCTGATGAGGCTGAACATGGCGGAGCTGGTGGCTGGACGTTTCTATAAAACTGATTTTTTTTTTTCAGTTCAGGAAGTCAGAACGAGTCAGAGCTTCAGACAGGTGAAGACATTGACCTGTGTATTTATAAAAGCATTGATCTTCTGGTTGCTCTTCTCCAAAGCTTTATAAAGAAATGTGACAAAGCTTACACCTGGTTGTTTTGGGAATCTCTTTTTTCCGCGATATATGTATCTTTTAAGTTTACGAGAGAACACCAGATAATCCAGAGAAAACCTACACATGCATGGAGAAAACAAAAACTCTAGATTGAAAATTATGGGGCGGGGGACCTGTGGCATCCTTGCTATGAGGTGAAAGTTGTAACCACTGTACCACTGTGCAGCCTGCAACAAAAGATCTACAAAAATAGGCATAGCATAGACCAGACAGAAAGGTTTATTTTTTCAAAGTCACTGTTTTTATGTGAAGTTAAAATAAACAATTCTATTAAAAAAGAAAATGTACAAAAATATCTGGACTGCGTTCATTTCTGCAGGGTTTAGTCTAGTCAGAAACAGAAGATGCACTTTCCTTACAGCTCAGGAGAACGTTTTCAATGAAGGCAACAAAGATTTCATCAGTTACACAAATGGGAGACTTTTTGTGTCTGTTCATAGTAACTAATACTTCACTGGGAAAACCATTTTGAGAGCAAATGCAGTTGTTTTTTTGTTTTTTTTAAGTACCGTAGCCATTATGAGCCAAATAATGTAATTTTTCAAAAATACTTTTTTTTTTTTAAATATGAAAAAGGTTCATATGAAGCATCATTACCAACAGACGGCTCCGAATGAGGTTGTTGATCAGACATGATCAGGTACTAACACTGTTATTCAGGCAGAAACGTTTTCTCCACGCTGCTGTCAAATCCTGCCAATCACACCCCCACACAGACAAGCCACCCCCACATACACACAACACTGTCACACATGCAAACAACATGTGACCAGTTTAACATCTTATCAACATATGAGAGCACGCCAGAGAGGTGTTTCATTTCTAATATCACTTTATAGAATCATAAACGTGTTTCTGTTCATTTTCAAACGATGGAAAAGGTTCAACGGATGTTACTGCGATGCACTTTGAAATGAAAGAAACGGTGGCTGTGACTGATGGCCAGGAGCTTTACATGTGATGTTCAAACAAATCGAATACTGTGGATGAAGAAAAGTATGCCTCTTAGAGGCAGAGGGGTACACCACTGTCCCCCCATCACTGAGGGATTTGAATAATGAAAGTTTAGTTTTTTAACTGAGTGGTATTTTGAACTGCGAAACAGGAAATACAGTCGGTAATTTATCTATAAATAAAACTATGAATGGTTTTAATCTCGAAGGTGATTGAATGAGATGCAGTTCCATCCATTATCTTTACTCGCTTCTTCCTTCTCTGGTCGTGGGGGTCACTGGTGTCCGTATCCAGCAGTCATTGTGCAAGAGACAGGGGACACCCTGGACAGGTCTCCAGTCCATCACAGGGACACAGAGACAAACGAGAAAAACAACCATTCTCTCTCTCTCACCTAGAGACAATTTAGAGTTACCAATCAGCCTAACGCATGTTTTTGGTCTGTGGGAAGAAACCAGAGCACCCGGAGAAAACTCACACATGATCAGAGAGAACATGCAAACTCCACCCAGAAAGGTCCTCAGCCGGGGTTCGAACCCACAACCTTCTTGCTGAGAGGCAGCAGCTCTACAAACTGAGCCACCGTGCTGACATTGAAATGCAATTGTTTTATTTTTTAAATTTAATTATTATTATTTTTGTTACTTCTGCAGGGGTCGCCACAGCTAGCAAACTCCCATGACAGGTGTTCTAGCTGCTCAACACCTGGATGCCCTTTCTGATCAGGACCAGAAGATCACATCGTTAACCACCAAACTAATACAGGCGTTTATAGAACGGAATATTGTAACGTTTATTTTTTATTTTATTATTTTATTATTTTTTATTTTACCTGTTTTTCTCGTGTTTTTTCGTTATGTCCAAAAGTTGCAAATGATGATCTTGACAGATAAGCGTGTTCTAATAAAAGTCAAGGTTGTTCACAGTATGTAGTAAAATAAAACTGACTGAAGACTTCATTATGTGAGGCAGGCAGCAATGATATGTAAAGCTCAGAAAATTAAATGCCATTTGTTTCTTATTTATAATTTAGTGGAAGGTCTGGGTTTGTCAGAACAGCCCAATTATGAATGAGCAACCCCCATAAAAGAAGAAATAAAAAATTATACCACTAAAGGTTACATTTTAGAAGATTTAATGTATTTGATCAGATTTGATAAAGAAAAATGTAGTAAAAAACTCACTTTTTTAAAGTTTAAGATAATTTTAAGAGAAGGCTAAACTTTTGTTTGTGCTTATTATTTTGAAGATTGTAAATCATGCTCGCATAATTGAGGCAGTGACGCACCTTCTATTCAGGTGACCTATAAGCAGATATATCCACCTACAGCCACGGGTTAATAAGCTTGATCAGACTGACAACAGCTCGAGAGTCCTTCGGCTGCGACGCCCCAGTACAAGTGTCGTAGACCTTGAGCAAGGTGCTAAAACTCGGTACACCCATTACAGTAAATCAAAGCAGATGAACACATCAGCCTAATGACAAAAATAAAATGAATTGATGAAAACACATTCATCACAAAGGGCTTGTAAACAACGTTCAATAAAACGAGGCTCTCATCAGAATTACTGAAAAGAGCTGCGAGGAAATAAAAAAACATTCAAAGAATTCAGTCCATTCTGGAGATAAGACAGAAGAGTTGTTCTGCAACGTGCTCGTGCTGTTTCTGAAGGAAACTCATATGTCCATTGTAAAGGCACAACAGTCATTCACGATTATTTGTAATGGTTCTTAAAACTTTTTTCCTTCAAATCAAAGCCTTTGAAAGATGAAGTTGACTTGCCCTAAGCATTGGATTACTGAGCATGAAGCAGGATATATTGAACCACTTTGGCCAGGATTGCCTCAAACTAGTTTGAGAGTTTGAGGAGACATCGGGGAGAGGGCTGACTACAGGAACCACCTGAGCACCATCAAACTGGTGGATCCACTGTGAGAACGTGCTATTTATAAGAAGAGTTCGTTGCAGGTCCTCAGCCTGAAGAAGTCTTTTGAATAAAAGACAAAATGTTTTAACAAGAAGCCATCCAGAGGACCTGACAGCTTTGTTACATTGTATTTCATCCTGATACAGGAGTCCCTCGTTTATCGCAGGGGATCTGTACCCCCGGAGGAGCTGGACCAAGTGGTTGGGAGAGGGAAGTCTGGGCCTCCCAATGGATGGATGGATGGACTTGTACCCTGAAGACCCGCGATAAGTGAAAAACTGCAAAGTAGGAATAGTAGAACAAGTTTTATTTATATATATATATTTTAAATTAATTAATGTATTTATATATATGTGTATGTATGTAAATTTAAAACAATTTCTAAAAAAAAAATCCATGCCTATCGTGTGGCTCGTCCATCACTCAGCCTATTGTGTGTCATGTCCGATCTTATTTTGAAAAACTGCGATACAGAGAGTCTACGATAAACAAACCACGAAGTAGCGAGTGACTACTGTAATCCTAATCTGTTGAAATAGCCACTGTTTGACATAAACACAGATCCAAACTGTAACAGCCAACCTTGTATACTGGTGACATCTTTGGTAGCGTAGTGTCGTCATGGTTTGTAGAGATTTGGTACAAAGAATGCAGACTGGCATGAAAAGCTTGATGAAACTAGAATGCCGCACACGGCACATTCTTCGCCCGTCAACAAACTATTATACAGCAATTTATAGAAATTGGCCGGAGAAGCAAAGACCTTGTATAACCTTGGACCTGGATTTGTGACCTTGACCTTAGAGCTAGGGTGATTTAGAGATTATGCAACACATTTCCTAGTGATGGTACAAATGTGTATCGAGCCCAGCTCTACTGCTGTGTGTGTTCCTGTGTGTGTATACTGCGTCTAAAGCAGTGTGTTACAAACCTCGGGATGTTTTTGACTCTGACTTTAAGTTTAATAAACACATTAACTCTGTTCTGCAGGAAAGTTTCTTCCAGTTAAGGCAGGTCGCTAAGTTTAATCCATGTTGACCTGATCTGACCTTGAAAACTTAGTCCATGCCTTCATTACAACCCAGCTGGACTACTGCAGCACATTTAAGTTGGGGTCAGTCAGGTCTCCTGTTAACATCTTCAGCTCGTCCAAAATGCTGCAGCTCGGCTCTTAACAGGAACTTGTAGGTTTGAACATATTTCGCCAGTTTTGTCCTCCCTTCACTGGCTCCCTGTACGTATCAGAATAGATTTTAAAATTCTCCTGTTGACCTTTAAGTTTAAATGGCCTTGCACCCTCATCTGTCTGACCTACTTCAACCAGATGTTCCTGCTCGTGCCCTGAGATCATCTGATCAGCTGCTTGTGGTTAAAGCTCAGAGGAGTCCAAGCTTTTTTAATCGTGGGCCCTAAACTCTGAATCAATCTGCCCCCCCAACATTAGACAGACCACTTCACTTCCTGCTTTTAAATCGCTTTTAAAATCACACCTGCTTCCACTGACTTTTAACACCGTGTGATTTGATTTAGTATTTTATCGTTTTTTTCTTTTGAAGCTTTTAATTAATTTTTCTTTAAATTACTGCCATTGATTTTTATTGTGAAGCACTTTGGTAACAGCTGCTGTTTTTAAATGTGCTTTATAAATACATTTGACTTGACTATTTTGAGAAGATCAGAAGTTTCAGCCTGCACAAGAAAAATGTCGTTTTTACTTTGACCTTGATTAGTGACATTGACCTTGGATAAATGAAAAGTATACGCAACAGTCCATCTAGTGATGATGTGCATGTGCATCATGTTTCCTTTCTCATCTTTAGCATATCAGAAGTTCTGCATGGAGTAAGAGAAAGTTTATGAACAGACGGACGGAGACTACATCATATTTCGACGGGCACATACAATTAAAGGATTTAATAAACCAAAAAAAAACTGATTGCAACTCTTGGAGACAAAGAAGAGACACAATGAAGAACCAGGGCATCAAACACAAACAATGCCAAAGTGAAGGTGGAGTGAAAACTGAGTGACTTCATAAACAGGAACTGTGAAATAAAATGAAGACAGCTGGGCAAAATGGCTACTGGGAACAGGTGAGGATCAGCAGAGGAGCTGAGGAGCAAAACCTGACGGAGAGTAAATGGCACAGGAAAACACAGCACGGAAATATAATCAGCCCAAGACAAAATACTCAAAATAAACACACACAAACAAAACTTGACACATTTCAAACACCATAATCTAAATAGTTGTTAGATAAATATATCCGTTCATTATCTACTCAAATAAGCCACATGACGACAGGAGATTTTTTTTTACCCGGTTTCACTTGCAAGGGCAGAGTTCACAACAGGTTTACACAGATGTTTCATTGAAGTCCAGTCACGAAGATCTGCACCGGACAGTGCACAAGAAATGATTTTAATATCAACTACTACAGGTCACGATGACCTCAGCCTCCCAGCTCACAGACTGGGAGGCATCAGGTGCCAGCAGGATCCTCTCTGAACTCACGCAAAGTAATTTAACCTTCGTTAGTGATAAACATCCATAAACCTTTACAATTCTGCTGACAACAGTGACAAAACAAGAGTCACGTGTGCTCAATGGTATAAAGGGTGATGGCTTCATGCAGGGATCCTTTACCATCTCTAAAAGTCGAGTCTTATCACTAAAGCCAACAGGACATAAGCCAAACTTTTTACAGTGGGAGGTTGTTGCTTATTCTTAAGTCTAACACTTGTTCAGGACAGTAAAGTTCTTGAAAAAAACAATTAGCTGAAACTGCACTTTTGTCCCATAAATGAGCTCGACTTATCTGTGTTGCAAGATACAAAAGTGTGCGATAAACAGGCAGACAGAGTCAGGAAAGACTTTCCATTAATTAAGGAAATCCCATTGAAGTTCTTCTGTCAGTTCTTGGGAATGAGGTCCATGTGGAAATAATTACAAGAGCCATTCCTTATTTAAGATTAATGACTATCGATTCTCCATTTAGGCAACTATTAAAGCATGCATCATAAGTATTAAAGATTAATTTCTTGGGAAACTTAATATCACTCTAATAACAAAGATAATATAATGCATGTGCATGTACACAACGCGGACAAATAGTTGAAACCATCGTATTTGAATTTCTTCTCCAGATGGATGAAGCACAGCTCTTTCTGGGATCTGAATTATTTGGCTCAGCTCACAAAAATGAGCCGAGTCGTTCGGCTCTTAAAGGGCTACTCACTTCGTTTTGTTTGTTACGAGCCATTTGGGAGCTGAAAGAGTCGTGTCCTTCTGCAGCAAAATGGCTCCCAAAAAGCTGTTTTTTCTTTTTCACAAATCAAATGACTCAGTGTTGCTTTTAGAAAGCCCATTTGGAGCGCAAGGTACAACTCTTTTAGTTCCCAAACAGCTTTCAAACAACTCTCAAAGAGCGGTCTCATTTTGGAGCCCTAATGCCGATCACAAGTCTGAATGAGCGCTAAAGATTATAGAAGTTTTGTTCAACTCCCAATGAGAGTTTCTTTGGACCTTTGTAGACTTTATGCAAACATCTATTTCATACAGGGATTAAATACAATGAACCCCCACATAGCTGTGGTTCAGAGATGGAAAACTCTTAGAATATTTCATAGAACCTAACTAATAACTGTTCGCAGAAATCCCATTATTGAAAATGCAAATATCCTCTGCAATGTTTTTTTTTTATGGCAATATAGACTGTTTCACTGGAGGACTTGTAAATCCTCGGCTTTGCTGTGTAGTTGTTGCCTTCATTGCTGATCTTCTTTATAGTGCACCGCTAATTCATCTTCACCAGGTCGATCTCCGTCCACTGCTGCCTGGGATGTTTCTTTCCAACATGCACACACCAATGTGAGCAACACAATAAATATAAGCTATTGGTTGGGAAAAACTGAAACTCTTTCTCTTAATCTGTTTTGTACTTCTCAGACATGTGTCTTTGTAAACTGGAACTGGATTATTGCTGCTTTGCCATGGATGACGGTAAGTGCAGCTCCACTCGGCTCTCCTCGTCTCGGTTCTTTTCAGGTGTAGATGATTTGCCCCTACAGGTTAAAATTCAAGGATCTTTATTATCCCCAAGGGGCAATTTGTTTCACTGTCAGCAGGCACACAAAACATCCAGACTATACAAAACATTAAGACATTAAAATTACAGAGATCATCATTGATCGTTAAGAAGCCTGATCACTACAGGGATGAATGAGTGTTTCACTCTGTTCGTTCTTCATCTGGGCTTCAGAGACCTGCGTCCAGATGCAACCTGACTTCACCATGGACTGGGTGATCAGGATCTGATCATGATGCATAGTACATTTTGAAAGCCGACCCCACACACACACACACACACACACACACACACACACTCTATAAGCAGGATAGGCAATGCAAAATGGGCAGGATTGTAATTGGTCTTTTTGTGTTCGAGCCTCTCTGCCCGTTGTGGTCCTTAATGTCTCTATAATTGAACTTGATATTTGTTAGCATATCCCGGCACTGGTTAGAAGTCCAGGTACAGCATATGCTGCACCATCATCTCTGTTATCTTTCAGAAAATGTGCTAATTTCTTGTAGTGCCATGTGTCAACAACATGAGGAAGTGGAGGCTCAGATGCAAGTTTGCGGTTTTGCTGGACGGGTCATCCAGTGTCGTAGCTCCACTTGCCAATCAACAGCTGCTGTCTACTTACATCAAAATGGGCCCCCCAGAGCAGTCTGCTTGGAACCTCAAACAAGGTGGTCCCATAAACTGGGCTGAGTAAGGTGGATACTGACAGTAGGGAGGCCCTGGCTGATGTGACCATGATCCTGCACAACTGTTCCCTGACTTGGATAATTTGCCATAAACTATAAGCCCTTTCACCACCAAAGTTTGATGAGAGCTTTTACAGCAGAAAACGTAGCAAAAAGCTGCACCTGTAAATCTCTGACACGATCGCTGCATGCACGCATGCATCCTTCTGGTAGCTGATCTTAGATTCTTCTTGTGACATTGCAGCAAAGATTAGAGGAAATCTTTCACAAACACACTTTTCATCTCTGGGAATTCAGACCTATTTTGACGTTGCATTAAATTTAAAAGAAAAGGAAAAACAAGAAAAGCTAACTTCAATATAGACATGAGGAAAATATATTTTTGCAAGGGGTTGAACTTTTTCATTTTTCTTTTCCCTGTCAAAAAGTGGGTCGAGCTGACAGGCAAACTTATTTTCAGTTTTATGCAAATAAAATACTCCCAATAAAATCAGACTCCTGGGTAATGTGACCTAATCTTTCACTAATAATGATGCTCAACAGAAACTTTGTTTTAAATAAAAAAAAAAAAACACATGATACATTTTGTGACATTGATGGCCTAACCTTTTAGAAATATTAAAGCTGTTATGCCTGTGAAAGATCTTTAATCAAAAAAAGTGTTATGCTTTGGAGCATTCTTGGTACTTTTTGTTTGTTAGTCTTCATATTTGTCTTCCAACCTTTTCGAGGGGTGCACTGCCATCTCACCCAGCAGCTGCTGCAGATAAGCATGAGGTCTTTGACACTCACAATGTCAAGAAAATTAATTCAATTTTCAATTTACAGTTACATTTTTTTTAGATTATTACTCCTGCAGTTTTGGAACAATATATAAAAAAATAATAATTGTGCAGTTTTGGGTTTTGGTACCTGTACATTGTAGGATGTAGACAAACATTACAAAAAAGAACATGCACAAGTCACATTTTGACAAAAAGTGAGAAAATGTATCCATCCATTATTTTTATCTGCTCCTTCCTTCTCTGGTTGTGAGGGTCACTGGTGCCCATATCCAGCTATGACTGTACGAGTGGCAGGGGACACCTGGACAGGTCTCCAGTCCATCACAGGGACACATGGAGACAAACGAGAAACAACAAATTCACTCTATCTCTCACCTAGGGACAATTTAGAGTTACCAATCAGCCTAACATGCATGTTTTTAGTCGGTGGGAGGAAACCGGAGTACCTGTTGGAGCTTGCAAGCTAAGACACACTTTCCAGAAAAGTCATCATTATACATCTAAACAGCTCATGCAAGTGTTTGCTCTTGATTGGCTTTCCATCCTTTGTTAAGCTGGTCTAACACCTACATGTACTTTTGTTATTTTGTTTGTCAAAGCCCTTTGTGATTTTTATCTTGAGAAGTGCTATATATATATAAAGTTTATTTACTTACTTACTAAATGTGATAGGTGCTATTTGAACAGTATTACATTTGCAGTGTCTGCGTTCCTCATCAGCCTCGTGGATGTTGCAGGGATGTGTTCAGAAAGCATCTGCAGTTGGCTTCTTACAGCAGAATACAAATGAGTAAAATGGTCTTATATTCCCCAACATTAAATCATATGGTTGCAGTCTGTAATCCAGAGAAACATGTTTATATCAAACACAAAGAATACAACAAACAGTGATTACAAAGAGTTGTGTGAGGTTAGAACAGTGGGCAGGATGATCTTCTGCACTGGTTCTTACTGCAGCGGAGCTGAAGAAGCTAAATGTTTGATTCTGCTGCTCAGTCTGCCAATACGGGTATTAAAGTGTTTGTAAAATATGTTTTTAATATGTCTCAATGGAATCAAAATACTGTTTTTGTGTCCTTGTCCAAACTCGTGCATTTCATTTCTAAGGACTTGTGTTCCTAATGAAAATTAGAGGATAAAAAAACTAAACTACCGTCTCTTCCTGTCTGGTTTTCTCGAGCTCTTCTCGTGACTCTTCCTCAACTGGTCGGAGGTCTGGAGTGTCATTTGGAACTTTAAGCTGGCTTTAGAAAAATCAATCAGCTGCTCTTGCATGTTAAAAACAAGTAAATAAAAGTGGTAGACTGATGTCCCAAATCGCTGAGGGATTTGAATAGTGAATGTTTGTAGTATTGCAGATAAGTTTCAGGGCTGGAATTAAATAGGAAATACAAGTAAACAATGGTTTGGTGCAAAATATTCAAGTGGGTGTGAGTTACAGTGTGTAGAAGAACAGTCTGGGGTTTCTGCTGTTTTTATTTAGTTGTCCGAGGCAGCACAGTGTGACAGATCCTGGCGAGTAGAGGGCAATATTATCCAAGACCACGAGCAGAGACAGAGCCAGGGGGTGATCAATGGTGACCATGGCCCCTATAAATTATTCTTCCACCACCCCAACCATTTGAGGAAACTATACTTTTAAGCAGCTTGCACAAACCCTTGGCAATGATTTTTAAGATGCCCTTCCTTGCACTACCACAGACCACCGAGCTACCACAGCCATCCATGTGAAGCAGAGAGCTGCCATTTGGGGCACCCGTGGGAGCAGATGGTGGGGACCCAGAGTGGGACTTTCTCATGCTTAGGTGCAGACACACATCAAAATGACATGTTGCTTATGTTTGAAGTTGTTCAACTCACAAGATTTACATACATGCGTTTATGGAGACAGCATCTTGGA
Organism: Nematolebias whitei; assembly: GCF_014905685.2. Classification (NCBI taxonomy): domain Eukaryota; kingdom Metazoa; phylum Chordata; class Actinopteri; order Cyprinodontiformes; family Rivulidae; genus Nematolebias; species Nematolebias whitei. Next base: position 3,640,484 of record NC_056507.1, read on the forward strand.
TTTTGACGTGGCAACCCAATTTGTGAAAGGAGCCTAGATGTAGTCACACACTAAATAGGAAGTCAATACTTTACTTATTTTTAAATCTGTTACACTTAAAACATGAACGGACAGCTGGAGGGTATTTCCAGTCCCCCTATTCGCTCCTTGATGGGGAACAACAAATTGCAGGAGCAACTGAGACAAGCTAGCCTAGAGTCACTGACGAAGTGCATGTGTGTTAAACTTTATGAATTGTACATTTACATACATTTCATTATGAATTATTTAAGACATAATGTCTCTGTCACCACTGTCAGAAAAGTTGGCATTAGACGCTCTTGTTGTATCTGTTTAATTCAAGGCTTTTAGAAGATGGCGAAGCTCAGCTGCTGGAATATTCAGTCAGAAATGAAGAACGGTGACCTGGCATATTCAGCGCTTGGAAACAGTGTCATGAATGAAAATGTGTTTATCTGTAACTGGTTAACATATTTTTTGTGTTTTTGTGAGTCTGTTCAAGGTCACAGACATGGCATCTTTGCTAACATGCTTATGTTTCTTCTATTTACAGTCCAATATTTGATCAAACCCAGACAGAGCTGAGCCGCACTCCCGACAAACAAACATGATTCACTATTTATCAGCGTAAAACATAGACACAAAAATAAGAGGAAGCAAAATGTTTGCAAAGGCTCAAAGATTATTGGGGTTTGAATTCAAAACCTAAAAATGTTGTAACACCATAACATTCAGCCAGTGGTCGTTTTCAAATGTTTGACAGTGTTTAAACTCATTTCACACTTTGGATAGCTAAAAAAAATAAGCCCAGATATTTCAACTAAATAAATTAACAACAGACAATCCATTGCAAAATAACACTGGGGTCCAGATTTACTAATACTTTGCACCTGCTGTTTTTTTGTTTCACCTTTTTGATAATCATTTTACTTTACTGTCATATACCGACACAGACACATCTGTCAAATTCAGCAGATGTGAGCAGTTTATATTATTGCTGAGTCATTCAATGTTAGATCTTTGGTCCAGCGAGATCCATCACAAATATCTATAATTATGTTTTACTTTTTTACTGTTGCAGTTTGAAACATATTGCCAATGGTCCGAACAGCCAGCTCCAATAGAGTCTCATGTGGGGTATAAATAAGATGAGATTATAATAAGATATAATAAGATTATTTGCCTTGTGGACACATTTGACTGGTTCTAGTACATTGATACAACCTTAATTTGTACAGATTAATTCCAATACAAACACAAATACTATCATACAAATAAAATAATATTGCAAACAGTATTTAGACTAGACCTGACGTGAGCACAGATCTGCAGTGAAAGCTACCGAGTCCATCAGTGGAGATATTCTGTTTAAATTCATTTGGAGCAGACAGAGAGGAGCCCAACAGAAAACTGAGGAGGGCAGAGTACAGATTAAAACTGGGATATTTGCACTACCATGATCTTATTTACCCACTTCTGTTGTGTGTCTGTATGTGTGGCTGTGATAGGTCAGTGGTCTTGTCGTCAGAAATCTGTGGGTTTGATCCCTGCAAACGTTTATTTGAACAATAAATTTCTAACATTACTTTTATATTGTTTTTAGAGTTACTTCACCGAACTTTTTCTCCCATTTAACTGTGTTAATCTGAAGTATTATTTCAGAATTATTACTTCAAATCAAATTTGAAATCCAATCCAAGAAGCTGAGCACCTGTCTGTTTTATTTTACACAGATAAAATTAAAAATTCTTCAGTTTCAAGTGGGGATGGATGTAGGAGGTGTCCATTTCTCTGATTTATTAGATGGGACTGGTTTTTATGAGACACAAACTGAACCTGCGGAAGGGAGAAAAAAACACAATTAGATACAGATACTCGTTATTGTTGTTCGCACCACATGAGGTACATGTGGTGGAGTGAAATTATGCCCACAGTGTCCCAGTTACACCCAACAATAAAATGTAAACAAAAAACAATGGTAACATCTAAGATGTGAACTAAGAAAAACATCAGCTAAAAATATGCTAAGCACTAATAGCATATAAACAATAAAAACAATACGCCGAACATCAGCACAAACATGAGTCTGTGTGAGCACGCATGAACACAGCAAAATGAAACAGATCAGCAGCAACATGAAACAGATCAGCAGCAACATCATGTGATTTTTTTTCACAGTGATTCTCCTGATTAGAGATTCATGAGTCTAACAGCCTCAGGGTAGAAGCTGTTCCTCAGTCTAGTGGTTCTACACTTAATGCTCCTCAACCTCCTTCCTGAGGGGAGCGGGGCAAAAAGTGTGTGTGCTGGGTGAGTGTGGTCCTTCATGATGCAGGTGGCCCTCTTCCTGCATCTGGAGGTGTAGATGTTTGTGATGATGGGGAGACTTGTGATTGAGATTGTGCACACAATAAAAATCAATAAGCACTAAGCAAAATATATCCTTTTTTACAGAAAAAGTAACTCAGTAAAATTTGTGTCTTTAGGGATTCGAGAAAATAATGTCCGCCTCGCTAATATTTTTGCTGAGTAGATGCTTCTGCTTTACATCCTCTCGGGGATCCACATGAGGTTTTCCTCATGAGGAATAGGAAACTTTGCACTGAGGGCAATGGGTGGATTTTGTCCTGTAATAATTTATATATAAAATGTTGGTTCTGTACACTATTTATTTATTTATTATGTATATACTATTATTATTATTCTTAGTCGTATATTATATATTTATTATTATAATTTCATTCCACCACATGTCCCACATGTGGTGGAATGACAATAAAGAACCTTGACTTGACTCTTTGCATGTGAATCATCTGTTAATGTTGAACTCTGAAGTTTTGTGCTCCGTGTTTAAAACAACAAGGTTTCATGCACTTTCACATTTTATAGATACAACAATGTCTGGCACACATCCCAGGAGGAAACGGTGTATTATATCTTTCCTAACATGCTTTACTTATTGTAATGAAATAAAAAAAATAGATGCAGTATTCCCATTTTGTCTCCTGAGACACAATTACCAGCAGCTCCCATAAGACACTAAATAGTTTCCAGTAACTGTCAGTCACAAACTGTACTGATTTCTGAGAACCAGAGTATTTTTCTGTGGGATCAATAATGTTCTATTTTATTGTTTGCATGGACAGTAACTTATAAAAAAATATATATAGTGGGTTTTCATCTAAATTCATGCATAAAGCCTCAATAAAATAGAAGTAAACTACAGAAAAGCAGAAAAAGTTCTTTGGATTCTTGTTAATCCAAACAGAGATAAATTATCATAAACATCAGTCCAAATATCTTATTTTTCATTGATGCACCTTTTTCACTAGACTGTACAGGGAAACTGTGCTAAATAACAGTCAACACTTTTTTTGGGCTTTTATCAAAGTGCTTCAAAAGCCATGTGGCAGAAAGGAATCTGTCAAAATGATTATTAGTCAGAAAGAGTTTTTACCATCTGTTCCAGCAGCTCTATGTTGTCGAGTCTTTTGTTCTGACAGAGTTTACACAGATTCTTTCAGAAACTCAAACAGAAATGTGCAGTTTGTCCTCTCTGATTTCAAAAGGTAGGTGTGAATGCATCCTTTGATAAATTAGAATGTGATATGAAATTGTTTTTAATAAGACAAAGAATGACGCACTGCTCCAAGGCATGACAAAATGATTATTTTGTAGGTGTCAAAGGGAAAAAGACAAATAAAAATGCCTCAGTCAATAGTTATTTTTGAAAATCAACTCTTATTTTTCAAAACAGGAAAATGGAGACATGTTGTAAATGTACTAAAATACCACATTTTTAAATTTGGCAGGACAGCATGTTTAAAATGAAATAAAATATATATTCTTTCTGCTGCTCCCTCTTTCAGGAGTTGCCACAGTGAACCGTCTCTCACAAAGTCTTCGCAGTTGTTTTTACACCGGATGTCCTTCCTGACGCAACCACAGACCAGCGAGCTGCCGCAGCCCTCTGTGTGGAGCGGAGGGCGCCCAGGGGAGCAGATGGTGGGGGTTAAGGGCCTTGCTCAAGGGCCCAGAGTGGGGCAAATGAAGGTGGAGGCAGGTGTGTGTGTTTCACCTTCCCCACCCACATGATGTCGGTATGGGGAGTCGAACCGGCGACCTTCCGATCACACACCCACTTCTCTAACCACTGCGCCACCACTCCCCAAAATAACACTGTCATAAAAAAAACAAGAGTCTAATTTGTCGCACACTGTTGGGAGTAAAAATGTGTGTGAGATCCTAAAACTGTCTTGTAAGAAAGTAAAACTTTATTTATATATATAGACAAACAAAATAACAAAAAGCACTAAACAAATTCAAGCAAAAGCAGATTTAAACAGAAGTTTTTAAAGGAAGCCACTGAGTCCGCTGATCTGAGAGTTTGAGTAATGATCTCTTGGCACGTTTTATCACATGGACCGGTTTCAATCTCGTTTCAAAATAAATAAATAAACTGTGATTCATAAACAGCACTTCAGTACGTCTCAGGATGTCTAGCTTTCCATTCTTCCCCACGCATGCAGTTTATGCAGCAGGTAATATTCATGATTCAAAGGTAAAGTGTGTGTGCACGGAGGAGTGCACAATCCAACAGGAACTTTTCTGATCAGAGCTCGCTGAGAGGTGTCCTTTCATTGTTACTGTGCAAACGGTGAATCCCTCTTTCTGATGTGGTACATAGCATTTATCCTGCACAGCACAATGTAATCTCTGGTTTATGGAAAAGAGCTTTTGACTTTCTTTACCTTGATGTAAAGAATCAAAGTTAAACTGTGGCTGATATTAAAATTAATGACACTTGTCTTTGTTTTATAAGAGGAAAAAAAAAAAGATTGCTATGATTCCTACAATTCCCGTTCCATTCTTTCTCCCTGCTCCTACATTATGTGGATTCATGTCATGTGGTAAGGATCTCATTTCTCTTTGTGACACATACCAAGGGCTAGAACAAACGTACCCTGCTTTCCTAACGGAGAGTTTTCAGGGCTACCCTTCAAGCACAGGACCAGAATCTACACAGACAAAAACCAAAGAAAACTGTGTTTGCTTCATAGCAATGAATTTACAATTACGTCAGATTATCTTTAACAAATTAAATTGGAACTGTACTGTCATATTTCTCGATTAAAAGTTTGTTGTCCCGAGGACCTGACTCAACCTTGTTAGATTTTTCTACCTGGATTATTAATCATCAGGATAATGGAACGAGTCTAAACTCTGAACTAGGATGACCTCATAAACTTCACCTTTCTTTAAGTGATGCTTGCTCCTGAGGAAATGTAAAGCTTGCTCCAGAGTCTGCAGACGCATGCAGCATTCAACCTGCATTTCCAAGACTCCCATCAATCAGCTCTGAACTTGGGTGCAATGGGGGGCTTATTGGTTTGTGGGTGTAAATGGTTCCTTATCCCCTGCTCCAAGTGTTATCCTGCATCAAGAGCAGCACATAGTGCTTCCTATGTGAAGGAAATATGATTTGCTGTAAATAAGTTAAGTAAACCCATTTTCTCGCAGTGGGAGGAGTATAGTAGAGCTCGCGGTGCTGACCAAGCAGTAACGCTTCCCAAAACCTGTTTTTCTCCCTCTGGTGACTTCAAACACAACATAAAGCTCACAACAGACAAAAACAAATAAAAACTATAAGAAAGTCAAGTTAAAGATTGAGTCAGCGCATTGATCATGCGTTATTCAGTCATGAGCATGATGAGTTATACTGTTTTTCCTCCTGGCGCCTTATGACAACGCTGAAAATACAATAAAAAAGAAGCCTCACTATCCCGCCTGCACGTCTCATACGTCTTCAGTCATGCGGAAGGCCGTCCGTCAGTTTTACTGCACATCGGCTTCCTCTAAACGCAGCATCAATGACGGATGACCCTAAGTGCAACTAGATAACTACAGCAGGGGATGATAAAAATGTGAGAACACACATCCTAGACAGGAAATTGGCCATTTTTGAACAATTGGCTGAGAGGAGCTGAAGCAACGGCGCTTCCTTTAGTGCTCCTCCCTTGAAAAGCTTGAGATGTTTGTTTGTCCACATGTAGTTACAGTCCACTGAACATATTATCAAGGTTCACAAACCCAATAGATCTCTATTTTACCTCCTTAGACTTTACTTCTACTTCTGATTCTGGCGAAGACAAACATGAGACTTTCAAAACTACATTTCAGTCAAGCAGATAAATGAAGCAGAAGCAGATGTGTTGCACAGTCATCAGGACAAGGTGTAAACAAACAATGGCCTCATGAAAGCTGAGTACTGAGGAAATCACACAAATGTTAAATCATGTCATCTAGACAGATCCATCTTGGAAGAAACGTTTTGTCTTATCTGAAAGACTTCATCAGTCTGAGACTTGTCAACACAATCTGTCGTATAAAGAACCCCTCATTGACGTGTTTTAAGTCTGCTGCTGTGGAGGTCCCAGAAATTGGCTTTACACATGAAGAAAGGAGGACCACCAGTCTAAACAATCAATCATCAGTGCATAACAATCAACTGCTATGGGTCTTATGGCCAATTACTACTCAACTACTCACCGGATCAACCAGAGGACAACCTGAACAAAATGGTAAAAAAAAGAAGTAAATGTTTATTAATAAATATACCTCCTTGTTTTTAGCTCTCAATTTTAATATTTTCCTTTCAAAGTAGAGTCTGTTGGAGTCAGTCTCCACACCATCACATACATCTACACCTCCAGATGGAGGAAGAGAGCCACCTGCATCATGAAGGACTCCACTCACCCAGCACACACACTTTTTGTCCCGTTCCCCTCAAGGAAGTGGTTAAGGAGCATTAAGTGTAGAACCACTAGACTGAGGAACAGCTTCTACCCTGACGCTGTTAAGACTCATGAATCTCTATCCAGAATAATCACTGTAATGCCACTTTAACTGATGATATTTGACTTTATCTGTGCTGCTGATCATCCATGCTGCTGATTTCTTGCTATATTCATACCCATCTGCTCACAACAGACTCATGCTCAGGCTGCTGTTTAATATGCTGCATTATATTACATTATTGTTGTTGAACGTTCATCTTAGATCCTTGCGTACTGTTTCCAATACTTTATATTTTCGCTATTGTTGTGTGTAAATGGGACCTTGAGTACACAATTTCATTCCACCTCATGTACCACATGTGATGCGAATAAAGAACCTTGCACCAAAGGTTTATAACTGATGATGAAAATCTGGGGATCTACAAAGTATAAGCTCCTGTCCAAAGTCTAAGCTTATGTTTCAGAGCTTACACTATGGCCACTAGATACCAAAGGGTAATGGAAAAGTGTATATTTCTTCTTTTGGCTGATCCCGTCTTCAGGGGTCGCCACAGCAAACTTCATGTGTTTAAAGCCTATCTTTGAGATTCCATCAGGAGGTTGGCTTGAAACACAGCAGTGAAGGCTACCTATGGGACAGATCTGGTTGGCAGGCCGTAGACTGAGGAAGTCCTCTGGATGAAAGACAAAACGTTTCTCACTTAAAGAAAATGGTCCAGGTGATACTATTTAAACTTTTTTGTTGTTATCTACATGGATGACTGAGTTACAGTCCCCTTTTGTTGGTAGTATATCTAAATTGCAACAATTCTTCACTGAGAGAAAACAACCGTTCACGTGCACCTTTCTATTAGTTGACATCATGAGCTCCTGTTAAAATTATTACAATAAAATTATCAGGAAATTAAATGTCTTATTTTTCTACCCATTTTCTGATTGTGTAATAAATTGTATGTCGACATATGCAGTGACTTGAGATTAAGTCATTCTTTAAATATACTAACGGTGTTAAATAGATGTTAAGAAATGACGGAGCGCTGTTTCTACTAAGAAACCGTGTGGATTTAATCTGTTTATTTCCATTCATGTAAACCGAGTTATTCAGTGGCTTCAACATGTGTATACACAGCAGTATTTGGTTGAATAATTCATTTTGATCTCAAACTCTTTACAGATATTTTGTTTAAATGGTAAATGGACTGTACTTATATAGCACCTTTCTATCTTATCAAGACAAAGTGCTTTACAACAATCTATGTCCTCATTTACCCATTCATACAGCACTCTACTAGATCTATACAAATACTAATCAGAGCTTTATCACATTCATACACTGATGGGACACACATTGGAGGCAATGAGGGGTTCAGTCTCTTGCCCAGGGACAATTCAGCATGTGACTCCTGGTGGAATCAAACCCCTAACTCTCACATTGGAGGATGTCTGCTCTAGCCACTCAGCCACAGCCGCCCCAGACTTTTAATCATTCCAAAGAACATTATCCAGATTATGGTGCATGTCATGTAGATGCTTTATTTTGAATATACATATAATTGGGAACAGTCTAGAAAAAAAAAAAGGAACATTAAACTGTTTTCATGACATGGATTACCTAAAAATATGTTGTGCCTCACCAAGAAGAAGCATTTGTGTGATGTGGAAAAAGTGAGGCTGTCTAAAGGGCACCGAGATGTGAATCCATGGCAATAGGGCAACTCCAGAGTAAATGAGGATAATTTATGCCATGTTCACCACACATACTCACTTCTTATTCTGTCACAAATAAAAGGTGAATCTTTAATGTAAGGGTTTTGCCATAATACACGTTCACATTGCCAACGTGTTGCTGATGATGGTGGCAAAATAATCGCCTCGTACAGTAGCCATGATTAAACTTAAAGGGATCCCAGTACTTGCAAAACTTAGTGTTTTCATGGTGGACTTTATAGTCTATTATTTGTACACACCAAATAGGTTTAGCTATTTTCCTCATTCCTGAGACACTGTTTCGTACCCTTACCATGCTCTGTGTATCTGCCATGACCATGTCAGGTTGAAGCTACATGCTAAACAATCTGCAGGATTGATTCTCCTGATACTGGTATCATGTCGAGTTTGATTATAATTGCACAAACTCATGAAACCAAAGCCTAGACATGAAGCCAATGTGGCTGATCATGCTTAACAATGTTTACAGCAAAGCTACTTTGGTGTGCATGGCCCATACATCATGGATACACTGTCCCCGCAATAACCCACGCTTTACCCAGGACCCTCATACACTGAAGCTATCATGATAAATTACCACAATGTTGCTATAGAAGTTTTGTGCAGGCTCAAATTCACTGTGGACCTGCCATAATCTATCACATGTAGTACGGAGACCACCCAGTCCATCATATCTAAGGACATGTCCAGTACTATACTTTACCAAGACCAGGCAAAAGCCATCCATATTTGACCATTTGTTATGCCACAGCTGGGCATCATCCAGACTGAAGGCCTTTCTTGGAGAAAAATATTCTCACCTTGTTTACTCAAAAAGAACCGCACTCAATGGCACGAGAAGATTTTTTAACCGGGATTTTACTTGCAAGGTCAAATTTTCATGACAGATAGAATAAATATACATACAATGTACACGCGTGAATATCAGTCACAAGAATCTACCCCATGCTGCCTTCTCAGTTTGCTTTGAAACCTTATCAGTTCAGCTGAATTCTCAGAATTTAGAAGTGTCCTTGGAGCCAGCTGCAGCCTCACCCAACTCCTCATCCAGCCGTCTCCGCTCAACCAAACATACGGTTCATGGGCAGAGATAGGATTCTCAACCATGGTAATAAAAACATCCATAACCTCTGACCAAATATCCTCAGCCTTATACACCAGTAAGTTACAATACTCTATTACCTAATTTCACTTCACACTTTGCAGCCAAAACATTTCTAACTTGTGAAGGCAGGGACAAATGCAACACATCAAAATGCACACAGTGGTATTTGACATCAAAACATCAGCAGCAGGTCGTATAAGTACTGTAACTTGTGAGATGGAGACTCAGTCAGTGTCTGTCCAACACGTCTCAGGCTCAACAGATCTGAAGAACTTGGAGAACTTGTCAACGCCTCACATTATTCCTGAATCATTTTTTGCAGTGTGACAGAGCTCACACAGAAAAAAAGCAGCTGCAACAGGGACTGTCATCTAGTTGGACTGTGGTCAGCAGTAAATTTAACGTGAACGATACGTGTCAAAATAAATACGACATAAATTACAGGATCCAAGCTTTGTCTTCTGAGCATCGCCTGAAGCATCGCGCTGTCCCTGCTGGTGGGTCTATTGTTCCTCTTGGTGCCATCTTTCCCACATCATTAACCCACACAGACCTGGGCATCCACATTATAAATAGAAAATTTATTGGGCTTTTAGTGGATTATTAGATTTTAACATGTCTTCTGTAAATAGTTTTGATAGTAATTACAGATTTGCATGAACACTATGACACTGTTATTATTATTAACTAGTCTATGAACATTTAGTCATTAAAACTAATTTTATATTTATAATTTTAAGGCACAATGTCCCTCAAGTCAAAAATCTGGATTAGACACTAAATAGACGTCTGCACTGAATCAAGATTGACAAGAAATAATCTTGAGATTTCAACATTGCAAGCATTCCTTACATCCAACAGACATCCACATATCCATCATGAAATGTCTGCCTGCTAAAATGTTATGATAAGAATTATTCAGTTAGCCACCCACACAGATACAACCTCAATATAAAACCATGTCCAATCTATCAGTGTGGCATTTCAAAATTAAACGTCCCTCGTAATACCACAACACAGATAATACCCGTGTTCTCATTCCACATGTAAAATTGGACGATGACTTATTTCATGTTTTTCTATACCAGTACAAAGATTTATATCTTAATTTTAATCTATCATTTTACAACTTATCAAGTTGGTTTGACACTCTGATGGTAAAATCAGTATATAGGTGACTAAAAATTGCATTAAATGTTTTTTTTTCTAGATAATTCAAACTTTTTCCAATCCGTGTTAAAATCCCAAATGGCGCTTCATTTTGTAATTACATGATTTACACACTTGAACTGTGTCTTACATCTACTAAGTAGCTTGTGTGGTATGTAATTTAAGTAATAAACTGCTCAGACTAATTTTTTAGCTAATTTTAGATGGAGCTATTTACAGCTAAATGAAGGTTAAACATGTAGACTCAATGTTGGAACCAGTGCTGTAGTCTACGTGATACACCAGTATACAGCGTATAACCACAAAAAATGCTTGGGAATTTCCACATAACCAATTAAAAATGCCCAGTGATATGTAATGTTCCCTCTATGCTGCATAGTTAGGGCAACTGGGCAAATGCCCAAGCAAAATATCTTGTTATTTCCCGCTTTATAATAAACTTTTACAATGAACTGTCAGCCCGAGCGCAGCGATCTCTACAATGCAGCGCATGAATGTGTGCAGACTGGAGGAAGAGACCCCTCCCAGTCAAAGCAGACCTGTGTCACATGATTTGTGTAGCGACAACGGAAGTTTACGAAGCGGCAAAAAAATTAAACCAATGAAATCACAGGCAAACTTTCATTCCAGCCAATCAGCGTCTTCTGGAGTTTTGGTGATGATGTGCGAAGAAGCCAAGTAGCTACAAGCAACCTCCTAGTCTTCTAGCTTTTTCCAAGCTTTATACTGCATATTTCATTGCGTACCAAGGAATAATATTTGACGTTGTGAATTCATCACTGAAGTTTACGGTTGCACAATATTAATCAAAGGCGGTAAGTAAGCTAATCCCACGACTTGCAGCTGTTTTTTGTCATGCTACGTGTTAGCAAACAATAGTGCTGGATGGGACTAAACTGATTTTGTACAAAGTTTTTAATAGTTCAAGCTCAAGTTGTGCAGATGAATTTGAATGAATAAGTATTTCAAGGTAGTAATATAAGCTAAAATGCACATGCTATATATTGCACATATATAACATTTTAGTGTACCCACTACAAAAATATAGAGTACACCACTGTTTCTACGCACAGTACAACTATTACAAAAATGTGCCACTGGTTGAAACCCATTCTGTTGCTCAGAAGATTCCATCTCTCTTTGTGTAGCAATGTATTTTCTGTTAGCTGGTGCCTGTTGCAGGTAAACCTGCTGTCTGTCCACTTATGTTCCAACATTGAAGCATTTTTGTAGTTCTTGAGCTTGGCAACTGAAAATATTCCAGAAGAGCTGCAGTTATGGGATGATTTGCACCAACCATCTATACATCACAGTTTTGCCAAAGTCATGCAAATCCACACCCTTGACCGTTATTTTTTTGTCTCCAACACAAAAACTTCAAGGACAGACTGGTCACTTGCTCCCTAATCCATCTCACCTCCAGACAGGTGATATTTCAGTTAATCCATTTGTGGTCACATGCCATACAAGGCAAACAAAGCAAGTGCTTTTCACAAAACCATAGAAAAACATTTAAAGCCTGCATTTTGTGTGCTGACATGATTGCCTCACAATGTACGTGAATATTACTTACAGGTGATAATGGCCGACCTTGTGATTCCAAAGACTTCTCGAAGCTGCTTACTGTGCAGAAGGCTGAGAAGTGATGTTTTGAGCTGGAGGCTGTCTCGATCTAACCCACATGTCCTTCCAGCAGTTCTTCTTCAGATCATAAGCCACCTGCAGGAAGTAAACAAAATGACAAAGCTAACTTTCAAGATTCGTTAAAGTACATTATTAATCAGTATTAGTCTAGTCTAGAACAGTATCAGTTTATTGATAGAGAAAGTTGATGAGGAAGAGTGGACCGGGCCGCTTGTTCTCAACATCTGGTGAGATTTCATGTTAATAGCACCTTTACAAATATAATTCCTTAACATATACACACACATCAAACTCTAAAGAATATTCAAAGTTCTCCGTGGAACCAAACGGTTCCGTAGAGTTCGGTCCGTGCAGGCAGATGGAGGATCACGGAGACGGCTGCCATGACATGTCTGAACCTGAGCTCGAGGTGGGAAAGGGGCCGGAGAGTGAGGTTCTGTTGGAACAAAGCGAACTGCAGATGGTCCACATAGGTCTCGATGAATTCCCGGTGAACCAGAGCAGCTCAACGAGTGGTGGGTCGTATCGAACCATCCTGGCAGGGTAAAATGCTTTGATCTGTGAGTTGCTGGCTGTTCTCCAAAGCTTTATAACGAATCCGATGAAGTCTACATCTTTTTTACATGAGAGCCGCGACACAAGCTTTTAGAAACAAAGCAAGAGACATTGAGAACTCACCTCAGCTGTGTTGACATGGAGCACAACACATTAAGTGTGATGTCTTCCTTGCATTTCATTTAAACACGACTCATTCTCTCAGTTTAGCAATTCTCAATTAAAATTCCTGAATTGAGCAGTAACATACCAATATATTTTCAGAACTTACAGTTAAGGAGAAAAATACCAAATATAGTATTAGATAGATTTGTTGTTTATGGTGTTGTGCTGCTCTAAAATAGGTTTGGGTTGCAACAAGGGAGAGCAATATTAGTTCCCTTGATACGTTTTACAACCTGGGTGAAAAAACAAACCTTGAGCAATTTCATCCCCCGCTCACCCCAGGTGCCCAACAACTCTAAGCAATGGCGAACTACTGGTCCGTCCTGAAGGCCTGTCATTCCCCGATCTGTTACGGAAGTAGTGTAGCTCATTTGCGCATGCGCTAAAAAGAAATACTTCCGGGTCGTACGGATCGCCATTCAATATGCTAGATTAAGGAAAACGTGCTGGTATAATTCCATTTGTGAATAAGAACCGTCTTAATTTACTTAGAAAAGTATGCGCTCCATCTCCACCGATCTTCATGTTGCTAATTTACGCAACTCGTATTTCCGTTAAAATCATTGACATAGTTACTTCATGGTTAAAGTTATACGCAGCTTCATCACTGAGCGGCGCTGTTTCACCATGGAAATAATAATTCCTGTATCTTGCAGGATTTTTCTCATGCAGGGGTCAGGTCTAATGCGTCGCATTTCATCTTAACCAATGATTTGTAACGGAAATACGAGTGGCATAAATTAGCTACATGAAGAAGGGCGGAGATAGAGCACGTACTTTTCTAAGTAAATTAAGACAGTTTTTATTCATAAACAACGGTGATCTGTGCGATCCAGAAGTTCACTTCAGATCGTGCTTCAACAGATCAGGGAATGACAAGGCCCTCCACTCCTGGAGCTTCTGCCTCTGATTCTAAGCTGCTTCATCCCTTCCTGGAATCACTGCAAAAGCTTGAAGTCCGCTCCAGTAAGGTGATTTCTTGTTCTGGTTGATTGATTGACGGTCCCCAAGAGTGTTTTAATGAAATCTGCTCTAATTTTACACTGTTGATAACCGTCCCTTTGAACATGCTGCCTCAACATATTCTCAAATCCAAATTCGTTCCAACTCCATCTCCTTGTGTAATTCTATCCAGTTTATTTTCCATTTACCTCAAGCAAACCATTAATTCTCATTTCAATCATAATTCATAATATATTGGTTTAGTTTAGAGATATCATTGTCTACTATTTCCAATAATAAATGCTGTAAATAAATACAAACTAAAATATCAGTTCTCATATTCATGAAAGTGGTTTGTGGTGCATTCAAAAGAAAATAACCTATTTTAGGGGTTATAGCGTGAGTATTATAATTGTGTAACTTCCTTTTAAATGGGGTGGTTCCCCAATGAGTGCAAAATTAATTCATGAATTTTTAAAGAATTCATTAAATAATTAATATGTTATAACCTTTCTCCTACAGGAGCAGGAATTACAGTAAAACTTGAAATGAGCAGCTTCTCCTTCAACAACCTTCAGATTACCACAGCTTTAAGAAAAATAACAGTTTTTTATAAGTCTTCCAGGAAACTTTTTTTTTTTTTATAAACAGGCTACAGGGAAGACCAAAGAGTTTTTAATAAGCACCATCTGCAAAGCATTTAACATTTAAATTTTTAGAAATGGAGAATAGCAAAAAAAAATTAGCCTATGACAAATGATGGGATTCTTATTAGGCTCCAAATAGCGAGCTTGACTGAGAAGTAATTTCAAGGGTAACGGTATATTATAATAAACAACTCGCACCACTTTAAATCTGTGGTTAAGTGAATTATGTCAACAGGAGAAAAAGCATGTGAGGAGGAGAAACAATTTCTGAAATTTCCACGGCGTGCTACCGTGATTTCACAAATCATCACTGAGCAGAAGTATTTGTTACTGATATATTAGGACTTTCATTTTTACCCCCCTGTGTTTGTGACAAGATTAGGCTATCTCTCCTTGTGCACATGGATGACTCCTGGGGGGTATTTGCATCACTCTTAACACCCTCACTCCTTCCCGAGGCAGGAAACATTTCTATTTTCAATGAGATTAGCTCTCACCACAAGCTAGGCAAGAGCTTCACCCACGTGGCACGTGCACCCTCCAGGCAACCAGCAAACATACCTTACCGAGGCATTCACTGTTCCAACCTCTGTGATATTATTCGGTTGCCCCCGTTTAAAATATTCACAACAAATGACCCCCTGTTCTCATGCTGCAAATAAAAATGGTTGCTCAAATGAAAACGTGTACTTTACTTGCAGAGATTAAAAAAATATATAACTTTTTGATGACCGAGTTCAACGTTCCATCTCATGAAAATATAGACTAAAGAAATGTGATGAGCTGACAGCCTTTAGAGCATACCAACACTTTTACACCTTTCTTGTGGGATGCGTCACAAACAGTGATGAGTCCAGCTACAGGCAGGAGGTGGAACACCTGGAGAGCTGGTGCAGGAAGAACAACCTTCACATCAATGTGAAGAAGACGAAGGAGATGATCGTGGACTTCAGATGGAACAA